>NC_136411.1:193481439-194081439 GCF_051521515.1 Lactuca serriola
GTAGATCAAACCTTCATGAACATACTTCGATTCCGTACTAGGACTGCATCATAGGGATGTAGGTCAAACCTTAGAAAATATACTTCTATTCTTTTCATGAGCGATCGAACTACGTCTAGGTTCAACCATTTTCGCTCACAAATTCATTCTCTTTCGGTGTAACAAAATCATGTCACCCAAGAAAAACGATCAGCCCATCAACCAAACACCAACTCTTCAGATTGATGCAGCTACCTTGCAAGCTGCAGTCTCGACTGCCGTGTCAGCTATTCTGACCCACCTGAACGCTAACAACACAATTGTTAGCGGGATTGTTATCAATCATTCCAATCCAAGTAACAATCAAGCACCACAACGAGCAACAAACTACCACGATACCCCGAGTCCCAAAACCAAGAGTAACAAACAGAAGTCTTGGACTAAATCTAAGGACAAGTCGCTTCGAAGGGCGAACAGGAAACAACCACCAGTAACAACCTTCACAGCCACGACGTTTGTACCTCAAACTACCTTTCCTTCTAGTATCCCAATTGTCCCTAAACCAGCCAAACTTTATGCTAGAAATCTCCCAAAATGCATCCAATGCAGTTATCACCACCATGGACCTTGTAGGGAGAAGCAATGCTCAAACTGAAACAGAAAGGGGCACACCAGACATTACTGCAAGAGCCTAACAAGGCCGATCAACCAAGTGTCCAGCACCGGTGTGAACCAGGCTTGCTACGGTTGTGGCAAGGTAGGTCACTACAGAAGGAACTGCCTAGAGGCAGCAAATGCTGGCACAGACAGAAGTATGATACCGACCACCACCGTAGGAGAGTCTACTCCAGACCCACGTTAATGTAATTTAGGCATTTCATTGTAAAAAACTTATGAACCATCCCAACACTAGTGCAACCAGAGTCTTATCTTTTGCGGGATCCCGTCCATTTAGGGATGCTCGTGCTGCGTATACTTGTCTTTTGTAGTATACCTTGTTCGCAGCAATAGTCTTGTAGTAAATCCTAAGTACAGTAACTTTGTTAAAAGTTGCATTGTTGTGTTTTTTTTGTAACGCCTTATATTCAAATCTAATGTCTTTAGCTTCCATATGTTTCCGACTTCATCATACGACTCGAGTAAATTCGATCCTCGCAATACCAGCTTCATACGTACATCTTCTTCTCAGTAATCGTCTTTTAGCAAAGCCGTCATATCAGAACACCGAAGTACTCATACAAGGAGTATCTTATAGTTCTTTTCCTTTCCGAAGGAATCCCCACAGTATCACTCGTACAGTATGTCATGTTCAATCCAAAGATTCATACGGTCAAGCTATCACTGAAGTATGTATACATGAGAGTATTATATAATCAAGGTCCTACAAGTTTAGAATTGATGATTCCACTTTAACTTCTTTTCCTCGATGGAATGTGAGCTTAAAGAAGAATCAGTTATTCGACTACTTTTTCAAATTTTATTATATACGACTCGTATACACGAGATTGTGGTCGTTGAACCATGTATGAATTCTAATATGAACTTCAGGACGGAGACTGCCCATGACTACGAGTAATTGCATTTGGCATGTGAACAAAATTATAACCCAGTATGACTCTTATAACCAGATCGCCTTACCGTCTAAACACCTACGGAAATACAAGAACAACCCGGAAAACTCAGCGAACTACTCAACAATAGAATTGGAAGACTAGGTTTCTCACCCTTGAGAGCTCTGGTCTTATTCTTACCAGAAGTCGACGGAGTGCATCTTATGTACCTCGACGACCGGAGACTTCATTAAGATTTCCTTTAGAAATCGTTGTCTCTGCCTCGCATAGACGAGTTGATTGAGCAAACGCAGGAAAAGAGTTGCTTTCAGAAATTGACCTGAGATCCGAATATCACCAGTTCGATTGTTATGGAAGGATGTCCTAAAGACTACCCTCCGAACTCGATGCGGACACTTCGAGTCCGTAGTGATACCCCTCGGATGGGACCAATACGCCCATAGTATTCATAAGCTAAATGAGTGGAGTACGTGTTTCTTACTGGGATCGGTTCATCATTTCTCCATGTAATGACTTACTTATCTACCCTCGTAGTAAGAAAGAACCCATGGAAACATTACCCTCGGAGATACTTTTCGCAAAGTTCTCTAAACATGAGTTTTGGAATTAAGAGTCAAATTTCCTGAGACACACTATTAGTGATGTGGAAACTCTGGAGTACTCTAGCAAGTTATCCAAAACCGTTGGGAATTTTTCGGCACTGTTGTCACCGACGGAAAATTCGCCAAATTCTAGGTCTTATAGACCTACTATGATAGTCCATTCAGAAACCCTTTTGACTTTGACCCAGCAAGGGGTGGCCCTTGACTGGGAAGTTAAGCGAGAGAAAGAACCTTTGGAATTCCAAGTGACAGACCAAATTCTTTAGGAAACCTCACTCTGGGAATGGCTTAATACGCTTCGTAAAGCGTGGAAAGTTAAATCAACGGCTTAATACGCTTCGTAAAGCATGGAAAGCTAAATCCAATGTAGTTGGGACCTCCAAGATTCTTACCAGAATCGGTCCTGCATCTCACAAACTAGACCTACTCCGCGAACTCAGTAACATACATTTTACCCTTCGCGTCTCGAACTTGAAACAATACCTTTCCGTTAGGACTCTCGTAAGCCCTCTCGACGAGATCGATATTAACGAGATCCACGCCTTCGTATTAGAACCGTTGTGACCCTCAACCGAGAGGTCAAGCAGACGAAGCAACGCCATCGCCGTTAGTGAAGGTTCGTTGGGATACCAACCGAGAACCCGATTTCACTTAGGAGCGCAAGAACCAATCGATTAGGAAGTTCACCTAACAACTCGATCACTTCTACCTACTTCCTTGCCTAAATTATAATTTCGGGACGAAATTCCCTTTAACAGGGGTATGATGTGACAACCCGAAATTTCCATTCTGAACAAACCATATCAAGCCAATAGAAGTTAGAACAGTTACAGAGAAATTCCAGACTTTGCGTATAAGTTTGAGTATTTCAGGTTTAACACTTAAGGAAATATCAGGAGAGTGGTTGCACTAGGGTTCTGTGCAACACTGTTATTCCAATACTCTATGATATTAGAGTTCATTCCGGGAATAAAATATTTTCTGCCAAAAATCTCAGGACTATATATAGAAATCTGAGCCATATTCATTCATTAGTTACATTTCCAACTAGAGAAAAACCATTTTCTCTCTCACGGATCTTCGGGTTTTTATCCCAAATCATGAGTACCCCTCTCTAGTTGTTTTATATAGCTTAGATTGTGCTTATAACATCGAAATCGGATCAAAATCCCAAGATTTGGGAGTTTACCGCCCAAGAACACTTGGAGAGTAAACTCCTTTATAAGGGCCAAAGTGTGCCCAATGTCCCTCAAAGCCTTGGAAATGAACCTAGAAGCTACCATTTCATGTTTAGACCACAAAATCATAACAAAACTGCAAGATTCGGGAGTTTACCGCCCAAGAACATCTTGGGGAGTAAACACTTATATAAGGCTTATATGATGCCTAGTCCCTTCCACTTGTTAAATAACGAACTTAGGCTTGTATATAGGTGTATTTAAGACAAGAAAACATCAAATAAACACCAAATTTTAGGTGTTCACGGCCCAAGAAGTTCTTGGACCGTGAACTCCAAAAACAAGGACCAAAGAGTGCTTTTAACACTCCTAAAGCTTTGGACAATTACCTAGATTTACTCCTAGTTATTTGAGGGACCTTAAAACATCTTAAACCCCTCCCAAAGAGAGATTACGACCGTAATCTCTAAGGGAAAAGGCTCTTGGGCCGTAAACATGAAAGAAGGTCACTAATGTGTGCCTAAGGCCTTCATTAGCCTTAGATAAATGTATAGAACCTATCCTACATGAGTTTGGGACTTGCAAGCACAAAAATATCCACTTCCATATGAGTTTACGATAGTAAACTCAAAAGGAAATGGCCTTTGGGTCGAAAACTCCTAAAAAGAGTTTTTTGATGCCCTAAACCCTTCCAAGGATTAAACCACCAAGTCAAATTGCTTCTAGAAATCATTTAGGACTTCAAAACACAAAATGACACTAAGTCTAGGAGTTCACAGCCGTAAACACAAGGGTTTACGACCGTAAACTCCTTGTGTGGAGTTATATGGAGAGTAAACTCAAGTATGAGGTCCCTTGGAACCCTAAACTCACTAGCCTTGTCCCACAACAACTTAGATGCAATCCTTAGGGCTTATAACACTTATATAAAGTGTTTATTATGTTCTAGGATGTCTTAAAATTATCAATTAGTAGTTTAAGACTAATTCGATACATATATGTGGTATTATATGTTAACTAGGGTTATAAAGTGTGTTCAAGACTTCACTTGTCACCTAGCGATCCTACATCTTCAGTTCATCCGTACCACTTACTACAGGTGAGTTCATACCCCTAAATCAATGTTTTAAATGTTTTTAAATGCTTTAATGGGGGGAATACAAGTAGAAAATAACATGTTATTAAATCACTCATATGTATTTTATAACTATGTTTTCATCTAGAAGATTTCACATACTACAAAATTTGATGCATGATATGGTTTTCTATCTTAAAAATACTATGTTATCAAATGTATTACTTTTGAAATGTTTATTTAAAATGACATCAAGGCACTCTATATTTGTGTTCAAAACTTTTAGATGTCTTACAAAACCATTTTTACCTTCTTGAACAAAACTACACTTATACACATATGTTCTTATATATGTATTGATGTTATAGTATTCATCCTTCATTCAGTTTCCCACACCCTTGTGTAACAAGGGTGCATAAATCTACTTGAACAACCAATTACTTTCCAGTTAATTATCATAGGGATAGTTAGAAGATACAAAACATTATTCCTATTACAAGGAATTACATCAGAGTCAGTTCATTCATGAGTCTATACCAGTACATTACATGAGTACCTTACATGGATACATTACATGAGTGCCTTACATGAATACATTACATGAGTACCTTACATGAATACATTACCTGAGTACCTTACATGGATACATTACATGAGTGCCTTACATGAATACATTACATGAGTGCCTTACATGAATACATTACATGACTACCTTACCTGAATACATTACATGAGTACCTTACATGAATACATTACATGAGTACCTTACATGGATACATTACATGAGTGCCTTACATAAATACATTACATGAGTACCTTTACGTTGATACATTTTCCTGTATACATTTACATGGATACTTGTACCTTGATTCATTAGGATGATTTATTAGTACCTTCTATGTAAATTGTCCTGCCTATCCCAGTTCAACGGGATGTCTAGACGGGACTAACCATTCCGAAGCCCAGCTGTTAGCACCAGTGGGCGATGAACATCTACGGATGCCTACGGTTATTACTTATACTAGGAGTACCTTTACGGGACTAACCATTCCTTGGGCCTACTGTTCGCTACAGAGGTTAATGAACATCTACGGATGCCTACGGTTAATACTTATATTAGGAGTACCTTTACGGGACTAACCATTCCTCCGCCCTGCTGCTGCTACAGAGGACAATTGGACAATCTTTGGATGTTCATTAGGTTATACATTTCGCTTCCCGCAATGGCGTGTTAATCCTAATACAAAAGGATAACACTTACATGGTTACATTTTTCCTATTTACTTTATTTTGTGATACATTCACATAAACGATAAATTAGACTAAGTACTGTTTGTAATAGTCAAAAAGAAGGAAAAACTATCATTTTCATAGTAAAACATTCGGGTCTTGGTAGAAGACTACATTTCATACTAGTAGGAAATAAGGGATTTTCTAGGGTTTTCAAACTTATATCAACTGTTTCATTTAAAGATTTACAAGGCATTCATAACAGTTTTTTTTCCAAACAAGACAATGACACTTAAATACTTATGAATTCACCAGCTTTAGGCTGATACTCGCTTTCAAAATAACTTGTATTCTCAGGTCACCAGTTAGACAGGTACGATGTCTAGGCCTTGAGAAGACGGGCACAATCAAGACTCATCTTATTTTGATTATTTATGTTATTGTTGTACATTATGAAAGAACACACATGTATTAAAACTTTACTTTTAATGCAATGGATGATGTTGTTGTTTGTTTACTACTTTACACTGTTATGATACTTCACATGACGTCCTCCACCTCGGAACGTTTCCGCCGTTCTTGGTTTTGGGGTGTGACAGTCACCTTGACGAACCCATTTTTCCATTAGGAATTCTTCAGTCAGGAATCCATTAACTAAAACAGGGGTATGTGCGGAGTGTAGGATGCCCTTGATCTATAATCTCCACTTCGTACCGTACCCATTTTCTCTAGAATAGAATCAAGATATTCCCAATTAACCGAGTCGAAGGCTTTCTCGAAATCGGCTTTGAAGAGAAGCATTTGCCTGCGTGTCTTCTTAGCCCAAGAGCATAGTTCGTTGACCATGAGTGGACCGTCCAAGATATTTCTTCCTTCCACAAACGTTGTTTGAACCTCCTCAATGTTGATGCCGATGACTCTTTTAGGCGATTGACAAGTGTTTTTGCAAAGATCTTGTAAAGAGATCCAATAAGGCTAATTGGATAGAAGTCACTTAGAAGGAAGGGGTCTTTAATTTTTGAAACTAGTGTTATGAAGGAAGAATTACACCCAGGTGCAAGATTTCCATACATCTCAAAGTATCCGATGAAGGCCAGAATGTCATTGTGTAAAGTATCCTAATGGCGTTTTAGAAATTTAATATTTGTATTATTGAAAGTTATATATATGAATAAAAATAATTTGTAATTATAATACATCATTTAATTTCCTAAAGAAATGGTAAAAACACAGCCTACATCCATCGAATAAAAATCAGTCCAACAGAATAAATTATGTTCTCTCTTTAATTACGGCGTATCAAAACATTACCTAAATGTATAATATAAAATGCTTGGGATCTGATTGGCTGAGTGGATTTATAAAGGAATGTAAGGTAGGGAAGAACATCGAAAGCGGGTACCTGTTACCGGAATCGGAACCGTTGGTTCCAAAACTGGAATTGCCTTCAGCGGTTCCGGTTCCGATTTTTATTTTTTTTGGAACCGCTACCCGCTGGAACTGGTTTATATATATATATATATATATATATATATATATATATATATATATATATATATATATATATATATATATATAGAGTGAGGTTCAATAGAGAACCATAATTAACCAATGAACAAATTTTTTTTCAAGTTTATATATATATATATATATATATATATATATATATATATATATATATATATATATATATATATATATATATATATATATATATATATATATTAGCAAATAGAAAAAAAAGGCACTTATAAATACAAGTACGAAAATAGCAAATAGAAATTTTGTGCACTATGTAAAAGAAAAAGAGTTATGGAACTATGGGTGTTTAAATTTTGTGCAGTAACCGGTGCATCATGTTTTGTTACACGTTTCTCTGGAATTCTATGTATGTCAATAGTTATTCGAGAAATGGAATATTAATTTGTTTTTATAATGACAAGATCTTAAATATGTAAATTTAACGTCCATGCTATGTCATGGTTGTTAAATATACTTCTTGTTTAATTTCATGGATATGCATTATTTTAGCCACGTTGTTGTTATAAGAGTAAATTACACGAATGGTCCTTATGGTTTAGGGTAATTTGCATGTTTGGTCCCTAACTTATTTTTTTAACCCGGAAGGTCCCTACAGTTTGTTTTTGTTACGCGCTTGGTCGCTGTTTTATCTAAACACACTATTTTGTGTTTGATTTTTTAATTTATTTAAATAAACATACCCCTACCCCCACCCCCACCACCACCCCACCCCCCTCACCTTACCTTACATACTCCATAATTTTTCCCTATTTAAATAATAGTCTTTTTAGGTAAGATAGGAACCAAGCGCGTAATAAAAACAAACAGTAGGGACCAAGTGCGTAACAAAAACAAACAGTAAGGACTTTCCAAGTTAAAAAAATAAGTTAGGGACCAAACTCACAAATTATCCCAAACCATAGGGACTATTCGTGTAATTTACTCTTGTTATAATGATAGAAAGATGCATATTGGTTTTAAGAAGCTATCCCACATTGTTATATATATATATATATATATATATATATATATATATATATATATATATATATATATATATATATATATATATATATATATATATATATATATATATATATATATATATATATGCGCGCGCGCGCTATGCTTATATATATAGGAAAGAAAGGATGTTGCAGTAGGTAAATGGGCTTATCTTATTATGTGGTTAAAGCTTTTGGCTCCCTATAAAAATATCTCTTAAGCTTCTTAAAATTTTAAGTAATCCTTGTTATAAATTCCATGTTTTATAAGCATAAACCGATTTTAATATCTTAATTTTGTTTAAGATTAGTTTAAGATTTTTTAACAAGCGGGTAGCTAGATTAGGAATCGGTTCCAAAATGTTAGGAACCAATATAACCGGTTTTGGTTACAGTTCCAATATCATTTTGGAACCAATATAACCGGTTCCGATTCCGATTTTGATATATTTGGTCGGGTACCCGCCTATCTTTATGCCTAATGTAAGAGACAATGGAATAGTAATTACATTTCATGATTATGTTTGGTTGAACCACTTTGTAATATTAATTACATGTACATATATTGTATAGTTTAGACTCTATTCTTTTAAATATTGATTTTGACTATATTTAACGAACGTTTATCTACACAAACAAACAAAAAAATGGCTTATATTGAAAATTTAATTTTGTCCCATGATTAAATGAGAAAAAAAAAACATGCCGTCTAAGGAATAAATTTAACAAAACCAAAAGAACCACATTCGTTCAGTAATTGTCTATTCAATTCCATCGGACAAATCGAACATCTATGAAAATTAACGAAAAAGAACACACTAATTTATAGATTACTAATTTAATACTCTCATACTATCTATAGCACCATAGTTCCACTACGAGTAGTATACAATAAATTAAAAGAATACGTAAGTGGCTGAAACTTCTTCTAATTTTAGAAGGGTCGAGGTTTCGTTTCGCAAAAAGATAAATAAATAAAAGAGTGATAGACCTAAATGCTCCATACCAATAGATTAAAACATTAGAGGAAGAAGTCACTTTCAAGGTGTCTAGACCATTCCAGGTGGGGTTAAACTCCCTTTATTGTCATATAAATAGCATGCCATGCATCATTCCCTCTTTACATTAAAGAATCATAACTTTATAGATAGGAAGATCATCTCAAGTTTTCATCGCAATATGGTATCTCCAATTTACTTATGTTTATAAAGAAAACCTCTTCCACATTCTACATTATTTTTCTTATAACATTTATTTTTTTATGCTTATCTTTAAGGACCAAGAATGCCAAATCAGCAAATCTAGCATGTATGTCAATTGGAGAAACAAACCGGCTATAGAAGGCCAACACGGTGGCATACTTGCAGCTTCTTTTGTCTTAGGTAAGTCGTTTTATGTATGTATGTATGTATGTGTGTATTGATTTGTTTTGATTTTGTGTTTGTTAAAATATATAGTTGTGGAGGTATTGGAGAATCTAGCATATTTGGCGAATGCGAGCAACCTTGTACTATATTTGTCAAAATTCATGCATTACACACCATCAAGTTCTTCAAACATTGTTAGCAATTTCATGGGGACAGCGTTCCTCCTTGCTCTCCTTGGTGGATTTTTAGCGGATGCTTTCTTCACCACTTATTGCATTTATCTTATAAGTGCTATAATTGAACTCGCGGTAAGAACTTTAAAATACAAAGATTATTTAGTCATATGTTTACTTGACACTTGCATCAATAATTAAACTAAGCTAGATCTAGTAAATTTTGAAAAAAAAAAAAATCATCCGGATATTTTTGGGATCTTCAAAAACCCTGGAGGTTGTTTGACATAAACTTCTTCGATCCATTACGAAAGTATTTTAACATCAAAGTATTTTATTCGTGAAACGCCCATAATTAAAAACTAATGACTATCCATTTTGTAATCAGTTTTGCCTTGTTTCTTATTACAATCCATTTTATTCGTAAATACCTGTAATAAAAACTAAAGAGTGGAATGATTACAAAGTTTAAACTAACTATCTATATTCATGGCATCTTTTTTTCAATTCCCATAATAAAAGGGAATTGGGAATAGGACATTTTATCATTTTTGCATATGCTTCATTATCATAATTGGATCGTATTCTAATGCTTAACTTTCACGAATGAACTGTGCATGACTTCATGCTGATGCAAGCGATATTAATTAAGTGCTAGGAGTTAAACAGAGAATACCTCTCTCAACCTGAATCCTAATGACATCTTAAAGCTTTGTTTTTATTCTATTTACTCAACGTGACGAATATGCCCTTCTCACATATGTGGTCCATGCACATATATACGTATAAGAGAAGAAAAAATTAAATTGAAAAGTATTCATGTGTACACTAGTATCTTCCAATGAAATTTGTCATCGCATGAACATTAATTTATGGTCTCATCCATGCAATGTAACCACAAATTATAGCTTTCTTCATGCACATATATTCCTCAATTCATAAAGAATAGAGTAAAATACAAAAATGGTCCATGTACTTTCTGAATTTTACCGTGTACACTCGAAAATCGAAACATTTTTCATTTCTCTTCGCTCTTTCAAAGTTTCTCATCAATTTTGGTCCTTATTTCAAGGTTTCATCACAGAATCAATCCAAAACCTTGAAATAAGGATCAAAGATTGAAAAATGATGTCAAATTTGGATTTAGCATCGTAAATTGTAAAAATCCGTACTTATTAATTTTTTTTTAAAGTTGGCATCATTTACTAGAGATTCTTAGAACCATGTACAAGTTGAAGTCATTGACTAAATTTGACTATTAAACAGGGACTTCTAATACTCACCATGCAAGCCCGTTCAAATTCTTTGAAACCAGAAAGTTGTTTATCAGCAAACAGGAATACAAAATGCCAAGAAACAGAAGGTGGTAAAGAGGCAGTTTTGTTCATTGGCCTTTATTTGGTGGCATTGGGTGTTGGAGGGATAAAAGGGTCTCTTCCACCTCATGGGGCTGAGCAATTTGATGAAGAAACCATTCAAGGAAGAAAAAAAAGATCGTCTTTTTTCAATTACTATGTTTTTTGTCTCGCTTGTGGTGCACTCATTGCAGTCACATTTGCTGTGTGGATTGAAGATAATAAAGGATGGCAATGGGGTTTTGGTATTTCCACTTTCGCAATTCTGATATCGATTCCCATTTTTCTACTTGGTTCCATGGTTTACAGAATTAAAATTCCGAATGGAAGTCCTATTACAACTATATTTAAGGTAATATCTTGATCTGTTCAATTAAACGAGTTTGAGATTTCAGACTTGTTACATAGAATAAATAAATAGTACTTACACTTGTTACACTTGTCGAATAAGTTGCAAACCAGAATTACATTTTTCAAAGTGAAAAAGAAAAATACATGTAAAAGTTTACTTTCTAAATTTCTAACTTTTAATTTAACTTTCATCTTTTTGAGAAGAGTCCCAACTGGCAACATATTCAACACTTTAAGGTCTTGTTTCCTTGGTTTTCAATTTTATAAAAATAAATAATGTATAAAATATATTGAGTTGGTTTATAGTTTAATCCAAATATTTATTTTTGGAACAGAAAAGTCTCAACTATCTAATTTTATACGATAATTTGTCATTTTCCATTAAAAAAATAAGGATTGTTTCGTTAATTTGAATAAAAATATATATCCGAGACTTTTCTGTTCAAAAAATAAAAATTGAAATTAAACCGTAAACTAATCCAAAATATTGAGACTATTTTCTTAAAATATATATATAAATTTAAACCGGTTAGCAGGTTGTATGAGGTTAGAAATTCCAACCCTAACCTAAACTTATTTAATTAACAGGTTGCAAATCTCAACCCAACCTATTAATTTTAAGTTCATACGAATTTTTTCGGTTTCTAGTTTTTTCAACGTACTCTACTAGTCTACCCTACTTAGTTGGCACTTAGTGGATAATTCGCAAAACTAAAGTTCTATGTTTACATCAGGTCCTTGCTGCTGCAATCTTCAACAATTATTTACCGAAAAACGGCAGAAATGCAGTAGTTAACACAAACGTATCCCCCACATCAAATTCAAACGAAAGAAAAGAAGAGATAACAGAAGATCTAAGCTTCCTCAATAGAGCAATTACCAATAACTCTAATCTTCCAAGATTTTCAGTCACTACAAAACAAGTAGAAGAAGTCAAAATCGTTCTAAAAATCTTCCCAGTATTCATTTCAACCATAATGCTAAACTGTTGCCTAGCTCAACTATCCACCTTTTCAGTCCAACAAGCCGCCACCATGGACACACGAATCGGCTCATTACTTGTCCCACCAGCTTCCCTCCCTGTATTCCCTGTCATCTTCATCATGATACTAGCACCCATGTATAACCATGTCATCATCCCATTCGCAAGAAAGATAACCAAATCCGAAATGGGTATCACTCATTTACAACGCATAGGGACAGGGTTATTTTTGTCGATTATGGCAATGGCAGTTGCAGCTTTAGTGGAAAAGAAACGAAAAAAAGTCGCGTTTCAAGAAACCCTAATGAACTCGACCCAACCTCTACCCATTACTTTTCTTTGGGTTTCTTTACAGTATTTGTTTCTTGGGTCAGCGGATCTTTTTAGCTTAGCTGGCATGATGGATTTCTTTTTTAGTGAGGCGCCATTTAGCATGAGATCTTTGGCAACTTCTCTTTCGTGGGCTTCATTGGCTATGGGGTATTATCTTAGTTCTGTGCTTGTTGCGATTGTGAATAATGTTACGGGTACTTTTCATCATACGCCTTGGCTCTATGGAAGTAACTTAAATCATTATCATCTTGAAAGATTTTATTGGTTGATGTGTGCGCTAAGTGGGGTAAACTTTGTTGTATATCTCATATGGGCGAAATCTTACAAGTATGGAGCGAAAATGGGTTCAAATGAGACACAAATGTTGTGTAAGTCATCGGGAGTTTGATAATGTAAGGGAAAGTTAGCATATATTCTATAGATGATTGTTATGTGTTAGTAAGTTGATGAGAGTATGTTGTATGATCATTAGAATGGAGTCATGCATGCATGGTATTACTACATGTGTTACTTAGCATAGTTAATCTTGAATACATGAGATATATTTCTATATGATCTTTGTGCACTTCAAATCACATTAGGTTGCTAAATGAGTTAGAAAAGAATCAGAAAATCAAATCTGAATGAGTCAACTTCAAGACACAATAATCACTTTGGATCGATTAGATCCAAAGACATGATATTGGAAAAAAGAAAGAAAAAGGAAAGAGCTAGAAGGACTTTGTTAAATCATGTCTAATCATGTTCAATATGTGGCTCTAACAAGGTGGAGCAATATGAAACGATAGCACTTAAAGCCTAATCATATCTAAAGTGAAAGTACTATCTTCTAAAAGCATTTGAATTTCCATTTGTGGAATGGATAATTAAGAAGATTAACTTTTTCACAATAGCTATAAAAGCATCACATCAAACTACCATACCATGAATCATTGACAGCTTACATAAAATTGAACGATTAAGTCCAGAAGATAATGACAGATCACAAAGTGGTCCAATACTCGATGGAAAGCCAAAGAGTCATCATCAATCCTCAAATCTTGATAGTATTTCAATTTTGACATAAATTAAGAATGTGATCTTTTAACAGATTCACTCGATCTCTATATCATCATTGTTGTTTGTACTTTGGATATACACGGGTGTTTTAATTGTAACATTTAAAGCATAGAAATACAAGAAACTATGAATCAAACCTATCATTTTAGGGAAAGCCGTTGCATGTGATGATCATTATTCGTTTTGTAATTAACTACTACAATCTATAAATGGAAATTGAGTTCAACAAATGGTACTAAAAAATCAGCATAAACTTTACTTACAAATAAGATGTTAGGAGAACGCAAAACAGACTTGAGAGACAGAGTTGATTTCTCTGACGATTTTGATCAAACCTGAATGAAACTAAATGATCGATTTGTAAAGTCTATGCTGAAGGGAAATCTTATGGGGATGTAGCTCAGATGGTAGAGCGCTCGCTTAGCATGCGAGAGGTACGGGGATCGATACCCCGCATCTCCATTTATTTTTAAACTTTAAAAATAATGATAAAAGAGAATAACAAGCTATTTAATTTTATTTTTAATATATTTCGATATGTTCTAGATGCATGTCAAGGTTAAAATTAATAAGATTATCTTAAAATAGCTTTAAATTTTAGTGTTTAACACTTTTCTATCATGTTATTTTATTTGTTAACGATAATTTTACTTAGGGATGAGTATAGGTGGGTTTCTGCCTTATTTTGCAAGAACCGAAACAGGAACCGTACCAGCATTTCCTAAAAAGTTAGAACCGGAATTGGAATCACTTTAGGCAGTTCATAAATATTTGGAACCAGTCGCTTAACCAGCAGCTTCGGTTTCGGGAGCGAGTAACCCGGTTACATTAATTTTGTTCACTTTTGTCGATAAAACCGTAATTTAGTTCGATTCAAATCGGAACGGACAAATCGGACCATAACTTTAGAAACCGGAACCACTTAAGGCGATTCCAGTGAACTGGCAGTTCCGAAGCGATTCTGATTCCAAAAACAAGTAGACGTTTCCGATGCCTATCCCTAGTTTTACTTGTTTATTTAGAGTGAATTACACGAATGATCCCTATAGTTGGGAGTAATTTGTATATTGGGTCCCTAACTTTTTTTTTAAACTCGGAATGATCCTACTGTTTGTTTTTGTTGCACGTTTGGTCTCTGTCTAACCTAAAAAGACTATTGTGCCCTTATTAATTTATTTTTTATTTAAATTTATTATTTATGTACCCTTATTTATTATTTTTGTATTTTTTTTAAAAATTAATTCATTTTTTTTGTTGTTATACAATTATTAAGGACGTACAACCTTCCAAAGCATATATACAACTAGGGGTGAGCAAAAACCGCACCGCAATTAAAATTAACCGTAAAAACCTCATAAACCGCAACCGCAATAAAAACCGATAGTGAGGTTTTCTGTTTTTTAAAAACCGCAAATTTGCGGTGCGGTTATTAGTTTTCAAAAACTACAAAAAAACCGCACCGCACCGCATATATTACATACAACTTTTTTTTTATTAATTAATAATATATTAAATATTAGAAATAAGACAAGTTTCATGAAAAAAAGATGAATAAAATACTATAACACAAAAGTATGGTTTTTTGTTATGTTTAACTTTGAAAAATGTTGAAATTAGACAATTTTAAGAAATTTATTGTTAAATTACTATTGATTTGACGTTTTTAAGATATTAATTGTTTATGATTTTAAGTGAATTATCTTATACATTATATTTTTTTTATTATTGCAACTAATATGTTTGAACTTTTAAAACCGTTTGAGCTCTAACATGAATTATTTTACAATCTAACATGGTATTCAACCTAATTTTGTCGCCACTCATAATTATGAAGGTTCGCTTACATTTTATAATTTAAGTGGTATAATATTTAATTATATAATTTATTTAATTGATTTTAAATGGGTTAACTCAAGTTTAACCCATTTATTTAATAGGTTGGGTCGGGAATTATATAAACAAGTCAACCTGGTGACAACCCATTTTTCTAAATGGTTGGATTGGATTAGAAATAACAACTCATTTAAATAAACATATTGGGTTAAAAATTTTAACCTAATTATTAAATGGGTTGAACCCGAACCCAACCCAGATTGACCCGTTGTCACCTCTAGTTCAAGCCCTACAATCCTTCTACCTATGGTAGGCGTCTTGTCTATTGCTCTAATTTTTCTGTTACATCTATTTTTCACAAATTTTCTTTCCTACATCTACTCCTGCATCATCTTTTATTTTTGTCATGTCGTCAAATCAACTCATTGGTTCAATCACAAATCTTTCCTTTCAATTTACTTCACTATTTTGGCTCTAAATATACATTGTAGCGTCATATTTTTTCATGTGTGAAGGCGCCAAAGTATGATTTACTCATTAATACTTTCATATATATAAATTCTAAATAATATAAAAACGTTATATCACCGTTATACGGCCGTGAGAACCACTATTATATTTTTTACCGTGATAACTGCTTAGTCAGTAACTGTGTGTGGGCGGGGCCCATGTCTCATAGTAGCTGAGTGTGGGCAGGACCCGTATCTCATAGTAGATGAGTGTGGGCGAGGCTCATATCTCATAGCCAATGGAGTGTGGGCGGGGCCCATACCTCCATGAGTGTGGGCGGGGCCCGTATCTTCTAGTTGCATGTTATGCGTGTATGGTATGTGGTAGTTTGGGGAGACTCACTAAGCTCCTTGTGGTTACAGTTTTCAGTTTTGGTTTTCGGTAATTTCGGTAGCAAGGGGAAGATCTTGGGATGATTGCAGTGCACACACCATTTGTTCAGCCTGGGATGCTTATACTCTGATATATTTGACCGATGTCATGATATTTTTGAGATACATGACTTATGATTTTCATATGTCAAATGATAATTATGGTTTTATTAATGATTTAAAATGAAAATTTTGGACTGTATTTTTGGGATGTTTCAAGTTGGTATCAGAGCCTTGGTTTGAGGGATTTGGGCACACTCTTAGGTGTGTCTGAACTCAAACTAAGGAATTGGTATGAAAATTTTCTATGGAAAATCATTTTTATAAAAAGAATTTTGAAAAAAACAAAAGAATTTTCAAAAGAGAAAAGGGTGGGGTACATGTAATCAGCCGAGCTCAAGTAAGTACTACCAAATTACCCATACAAGTTATGTTATGATATGTTTATGAGAACTGCATGCTATATTAGGACTAAGGATCTAGGAAGGATGCCTTATGTGCGTATTATATGTGTATGACCTTTATGAACTGCATACTAGTACAGATTAGTCAGTTTGATGGCCTGATTAGTATATACTTGATCAGGTTTACTTAATGCTCGAATGTTGCTTACTTTGTACTTTTAGGAGTTCTAGTTGTCTTTTACTAACTAGTAACCAAATATGTTAAGTTACATATCGCAAGGACTAAATAATTTCAGAAGGTTATGTCTAGCTCTATTTTGCAGCTCTTGTTTGAGTCCAACCGTTGCAGGGTAGGATCTCTCATTTGAAGAATTATCTAGTCTTAGTGATATGTAATGGTATTCGCGAGTTAGTTAGGGGGAGACAACACAGACTTCTTATGCAGCCGACGGCGAAGAGTGGGATGGTGATTACCATAGGGCAAGCCTAGGATGAGAGTAGTACGTGAAGCATTAGTATTAGAAGTAGGGATGCAAATTTTATCTGCGGATTCGGGTACCCGTGGGTAACCGACCCTAACGGGGTGGGTATTACCCGTCTTAACGGGTATTGGGGTGGGGACGGGTCTTGATATTCATATCCGAAGCGGGGGCGGGTCGGGGACGGGTACGACACTATCTGCCCCGTTTAAACCCGAATATATATATATATATATATATATATATATATATATATATATATATATAATAATTCTTATTGGAAATCCTTATTCACAGTAACAAGACGCCTTTTCCATAATGAAGAAATTAACGCTTCGTTTCTCCAATTATCCCACCAATCCATTCACCGAATCACGTTATCAACCCTCTAATCTCTTCAACAAGAATCATTGCTCAATATATTTCTTATAAAAAGATGCAGCCACACATTACAAGAGTCCTTTTTCAACCCTTCTTCTTATATTCACCGATTCTTCAATCTTCAGTAGTTGATGACATCAATTCTTCAACTTCTGTCGGCTCTAGTCTCTCATTCTTCAGTCGATAAACGCTCATGGTATTATAGGACAACCTACAAGAAGTTTCAACTTCATCCCAAAATCCTAAGCCCAAGTAAGTTCTCGATTTCAATTTCTATACTTGATGTTTGCTCGTGGTACAATCGACTAATTGTGATTTCTCAATGATTAGTTGTACTTGGTTTAATCTATCATTTTGCTGTGATTTTTCTATGAAACATTTTGATGTTTTTTTAACAACTTTGATGTAATATTACCTAGCTATTGGCTAGTAACCGAAAGGGGTTCTAATTTATTGGTTTCTCAACTTTAGTATTAGCAGTGTACTCTCTTTTTGTTATTAACTAGTTAGTTACATTTTTAGGAACTTTAGTTTATGTTTATACTGTTATTTTGGCGCTTGGTAAAACAATTTCTAAACTATTATTGTATAATAATACCAAATTTGAACCCCTTTAGTCTTCAAAGCATCTATGTAATCATTTTCCTCTATAAACTAGCCCACTGAAGGTTAATCAACCAATAACATGTTTGTTCTTCTGTCACATTACTTATTATTATAAATTAGTAGATTTTTTAAAGTAAATATCTTGATACAAAAAGTTAAGTATAATGTTGTCATAAAAGCAAAAGCAAATGGTATAATGTTCGATAAGAAAAAGATGGAAAATTTATTGTTACTTAGTTTAAGAGGTTCACTCGATTTTGGCTGTGATTTTTGACAGCATCTATCATTTTGCTTTAGTCTTCACATATTTTTATTGAATCTTGTCTGTAATATGCATCGTTTTAGCTGTAAGAATAATTATATCGATATATTTTTTTTCTATGATTTTAACTGTATTTATGTAATTTTTTTGTTGTGATTTTTAACATCTATGTAATTTTGTTTTGCTGTGATTTTTGCAGTGGCATTCCAGATCAACATCTCTCTTAACCAACTGGATTTTGATACTTAGCTTACGAAGAATTGTTGTTTTTATTTTAGTTTTTTTTAAACAAACATGAATGTTGTGGATTTTGTTTTTATTTTAACTAGGAGAAGCCCATGCTCCGCATGGGGTGAATAGGGTTTTGACGTTAATTGATTTTTGAATTGACAAAATAGATAACATGGATGAAACACAAAGAAATGTGACCAAAGTCAACAGAGTTGGAAAAGTAGTGGCGCAAGTATAAAAGAAAAAAACAGAGGGGGCAGGTTTGAAAAAAGCTATAAAAGTGTTACAAAACCAAAAAATAATAACTTTAAACAACTCAGGCAAATGTATTAACACTATAAAAGTTTGTGGCCAAAGTAAGAAAGTTAAAACTTTCACGTTCATTCATGCCCACGGGATTTAATATATATATATATATATATATATATATATATATATATATATATATATATATATATATATATATATATATATATATAATTGTTTAGTATCGATGGAAGAATGTTGTGGTTATCATTTGTACTATTTCGTGTATAAGAATGAAATATGAATTCTTGAATGTTTTGTTTCTCATGATTATTATTATTATTTATATATATTTTCCAGATTTAAAAAAGATGAATTTTTTTTACTAAACGAATATCCATCGGGTTCCCCGTATCCGACGGGGATTAATATACCCGAACCCGTTGGTGATTTGGCGGGGCGGGGACGCGGACGGGTATGGGGATCGAAGTTCGGGTGCGGGAACGGGTATTGTAGTATCCGTCGATATCCGCCCCCGTTTGCATCCCTAATTAGAAGGGACTTGGTGAAGTCAAGGCAATTCTTGAGGAAAGTATGGATAGATATGGAAGGTAGTATGAGACCGTACTACTGAAAGCAGAGGATCCGTACAAGAATCACGGAAGGCTGAGATGAAGCCAGGAAGCTTGTAGTATATATGATCCCTCGAGTTATGATGAGTATTCTGATGTTTGTTGTTGTGTATTTTTCAGTATGGTGACACTACGCACTAGACCGGTCGGCATTTCAGGCGCTAGTGAGGGTTCAAGCTCGGCCTCAGGAGCCGGGCAGCTAGACGATCAGACTAAGGAGTTCATCTCCTCTGAGATCATGCGTAGTATCCTGGATTAGACTCCTGTGATCTTCGGCTCGATCAAGGAGGGTATTTTGGAGCTTCTAGATGAGAGATTAAGTACTTCTCGCACCGAGGTGGCGACCATGATGGGGTCGCGCACACTGACATTCAGGGAGTTCAGAGCTTGTGGAGCTCCCGACTACCATGGGGCTCATGACCCCATTACGAGCACTAGATGGTTGGCGGATGTCGCCAACGCATTCCACACTAGCAGATGTCTCGAGGGGGACAAAGTTCGACTTGCTTCGTATCTTCTGAAAGACATGGCACATGATTGGTGGGAGAAGGTCAGACGAGCCATTGGTGATGATGCAGCTCTTGATGCTATGACTTGGAGCGACTTCTCGGCTAGGTCCAGAGCCGAGTTTGCACCTGTGATAGACTTGCAACAGCTAGCTAGGGAGTTCCAGGATCTCCATCAAACGACTGAGTCAGTGGCGAAGATTAACGCCAAGTTCAAGGAGAAGGCCCTTCTTGTTCCGCAGTATGTGGCAGACGAGGAGATGAAAAATATATGATGTCATTCGACAGTTTGTTAGCCGATCCAGCTGCAAAACGCTCGAGGATATCATTGCAAGAGCTAGAGAGAGATAGATCGATATAGAGAGATGGAGATGATGAGGAAACTAGATGCCGCATCTGGTATGGAGGGCTCAGGAAAGAAGCCTAAGACAGATTCCTGAGGGAAGGGCCAACAGGGACGAGGTCACTGCGGCAAATGCGGCAGGTCGCATGAGGGGACGTGCAAGGCGGGTACTTCTAGCTGCTTTAAGTGTGGTCGAACTAGTCATGTGAGCAGGGACTGTACAGCTACCACAACCACAGCATATGATCTAATTTGCTTCTAGTGCAATTAAAAAGGCCACTATCGGTCCCAGTGTCCGAGCTTAGCATCAGCAGGACAGGTGGCGACACCCACTCCTACTACATTAAGGATTACAGATGGTTGACAGGGCCGTGCAGAGGCGCCAGCGGCGAAGAGTAGAGCTTTCCAGTTGACAGCAGAGGAGGCACGTGTAGCTCCTGATGTCGTTACGGGATTGTTCCTTGTGAACGGTATATCTGCTCTAGTATTGTTTGATTCGGGGGCTACCCGATCTTTTGTGTCACGTGTTTAGGAAGTGATTCGTAGGAGCTCCGGGGGAGCTGGATTGCCCACTGGATGTGGAGATATCAGACGATAGGACCGTAAGGGTTGCGAGGGTTCACGGAGGATGTACACTACATTTATTTGATGAGCAGTTTTCAGTGGATCTAGTTCCTATTCCCCTGCGAGGGAATAAGGTTATAGTGAGTATGGATTGGTAGAGCCCCAGAGAGGCGGTGATTGACTGCGAGCAGTAGCTAGTGAGGGGTTCAGACTCCTAGTGGGGGAGGGTTAGTGATCCAGGGCGAGAGATCACAACCCGGACCAGTTTTATATTTAGCAGCTAGGGTGAGGCATTACCTTTAGTAGGGTTGTGCAGGTTATGTCGCATACGTTATGGATACCCGTGATAAGGGTAAGACGACAGTGGATGATGTAATAGTCGTGCGAGAGTACCTGGATGTATTCCCAGAGGATTTTCCTAGGATACCTCCGGGGAGATAGGTTGAGTTCAGGATTGACCTAGACCCTGGTGTGGCTCCGATAGCCAAGGCACCATATCGACTGGCTCCTACCAAGATGTAGGAGTTTTCTACACAGCTGCAAGAGCCGCTAGACAAGGGATTTATCAGGCCGAGTAGTTCACCATGGGGTGCCCCGATCCTATTTGTGAAGAAGGACGGGTCACGTCGCATGTGTATAGACTATCGGGAGTTGAATAAGGTAACAGTGAAGAACCGTTACCCCCTCCCGAGGATTGATGATTTGTTTGACCAGCTACAGGGTGCATCTTGGTTCTCTAAGATTGATCTATGATCGGGTTATCACCAGATGCGAGTCAGGGACGAGGATGTGTAGAAGACAGCTTTTAGGACTCGCTATGGTCATTATGAGTTTGTGATGATGCTGTTTGGGCTCACTAATGCTCCAACCACGTTCATGGACCTCATGAACCGCGTGTGCAGACCGATGTTGGATCGGTCTGTAATAGTCTTTATTGATGACATCTCGGTTTACTCTAAGAATCAAGTGCAGCATGAGGAGCACCTGAGGGAGGTGTTGGACACACTGAGGAGGGAAAGACTTTTCGCAAAGTTCTCCAAGTGTGAGTTCTGGTTGCACGAGGTGCAGTTTCTGGGGCACCTTGTCAACCAAAAGGGTATTCTGGTCGATCCGACCAAGATAGAGGTCGTGATGCAGTGGGAGGTTCCGAGGTCTCCAACTGAGAATTAAAGTTTTCTTGGTCTAACAAGTTATTACCGAAGATTCATCCAGGATTTCTCCAAGATCGTCGTTCCCCTGACCCGACTGACCAAGAAGTTGATGACATTCCGCTGGGAGCCTAAGCAGCAGGCAGCCTTCGAGACTCTCAGATAGCAGTTATGCGAGGCACCGATCCTAGCTTTACCGGAGGGTGTGGATGACTTCCTGGTATACTGTGACGCTTCTATCACAGGCATGGGTGTAGTGTTGATACATCGGGGTCATGTGATAGCTTATGCTTCGAGGCAGTTGAAGCCTCGGGAGGCTAACTATCTGACGCATGATTTAGAGCTGGAGGTTGTGGTTTTCACCCTCAAGATTTGGCGGCATAACATCTATGGGGTCCGTTGTACCATTTACACGGACCACAAGAGTTTGAGGTACCTTATGGATCCGTTGAATCTGAATATGAGGCAACATCAGTGGTTAGATGTGGTGAAAGACTACGATTGTGAGATCCTTTACCACCCAGGCAAAGCCAACGTGGTGGCTGATGCCTTGAGCCGCAAGGTGGTAGCGGCCCCGGTTTGAGACATCTGTCTGAGGATGACAGTGATTACTCCATTGCTAGAGCAGATCCGAGAGGCACAGTTTGAGGGCCAGAAGGAGGAGCGCCAAAAGTGCAAGTGGATCATAGGCCAGGTGGCCTCCTTTGATTATGACAGTCGGGGGCTGTTGAACCTACATGGGAGGGTTTGGGTTCCGTACTGGGGCGGAGTACGATAGATTATGATGGATGAAGCCCATAAGTTGAGGTTCTGTATACATCCTAGGGTGACAAAGATGTATAGAGATCTTCGCCATGATTACTGGTGGCCATGCATAAAGCGGGACGTAGCTTCGTACGTGGAGGTATGTTTGACCATCAGGAAGATCAAGGCAGAGCACCAGAGGCCCCACAACAAGATGCAACCGTTAGACATTCCCGTGTGGAAATGGGAGGATATCACTATGGATTTCATCACTAAGCTTCCCAGGACCGCACGTGGGGTTGATTCGATATGGGTCATATTGGATCGGTTGACCAAGAGTGCTCATTTTATCCCGATCTAGGAGAGTATATCGGCCAACAAGCTGGTCGAGATTTATGTGCGGGAGATAGTGGCACGACATGGAGTGCCTGTCTCGGTGGTGTCAGACCGAGATGTCTGTTTCACTTCAAAATTCTAGAAGTGGTTTCATGACGAGATGGGTACTCGCCTACACTTCAACACCGCTTTCCACCCTCAGACAGACGGACAAAGCGAGAGGACGATACAGACTCTCGAGGACATGCTGCACGCATGTGTTTTGGATTTCGATGGCAGTTGGGATACGTATCTTCCATTATCGTAATTTTCATATAACAACAGTTACCATGCCAACATAGATCGGCCTACCTTCGAGATGCTCTACGGGAGGAAATGTAGGACCCCGATTTCTTGAGGCGAGGTCCGTCAAGGAGTCATGGGCAGTACGGAGGTAGTACTAAAGACTACATAGCGGATCCAGCAGGTCCAGAGCAGGCTCTAGACTTCTCAGAGTCGACAGTAGAGCTACGCCGACAAGCGGCGTTCAGACTTGGAGTTTCAAGTGGGTGATATGGTCCTCCTGAAGGTGTCACCCTGTGATGCGATCTTGGTATTGGCTCGATCGGTATTACGCAGCTAAGATCTCCGCCGTCTTTGCAAGCTCACAAAGAAGAAAGGCCGTCAGCCGTTCCCGGGAGGGTGCTCCCGGAAGAACGCTCCGACGGTCAATTTAGAGGATTTCTAGGGTTTTTCGGTTGTCTTTCTCAGAGAGAAGGGCTTACCTCTTGAGTCTTAGAGCGTATCCTTTTATACCTAGCGCTCTTGCCCAGTCCGTACTAGACAAGATCGCTTTTGAGGAGACAAGATCAGGGGCGCTGATTGGAGGGTCATGCGCCTTCAACCGTCAGGGCACTCTCTTTGGACCTGGTGTTAATGGCCTGATGCTACTGTCTGTCTCCTGACCGTATCTTTTGTCTTGGAGCTAGGAGCGTCCCTTGGCAGGCGCGAGCTTTTGGTTGGGACAACAGAAATGCCTCTTGGCGGGCGCGAGCCCCTGGCCTAGGCATTCTTTTCCTGGGAGCACTGGCGGGCGCTGAGCCCGCTGGCGCAGTAGACTCTTTAGCTAGATGTGATTCTGTCATGTCGTCTTAGGCACGTCATCAAGTCCCCCATTCCGGTAGCTGTAGCGTTGCAGCGTCAGTTACGCCGTTCTGGACTTGATTTTCCTACACATGTTGGTTTTCCCTTTACCCGTCGCTCCGTCTTTAATGGCCACGTGACTGCGCATGATGGCTGGCGGTTACGTCATTGTCAGACATTTTGAATTTCCCGCCCCTTCCGCTTCTTTATAAAAGCATTTGTAGTGTTTCTTTTTGGCTTCACCTCTCCTTATCTTTTCTCCGCTTCACCTTTTCTGAATTTGCCTTCTTTCTCTTCTGTTATGGTGAGTCTTCCTGGTATCTCCCCTTCCATTGCTGAATACGTCAACTCGAGGTTAAGTATGGTTTGTCTTCTTTGGAGGGTGTGGAGTTTCCTTCTCCAGGTTCCTGCATCTCATCCCCCCCCCCCCCCCCCCGGAAAAATCGACGTCTATTTGAAAGCCCTAGACATTGGCATCCATTTCCCGTTGACGAATTTCCAGGGGGAAGTTCTCCAAAAAGATGGTTGCAGCTTGCAGATGTTAACCCTGAATGCTGCTAACAAGGTGGTAGCGTTAGAAATGATTTGTCGGGCCAACGGTTGTCTTCCTGACTACTTCGTGTTCAAGTATTTCTTTAGATTTTGCATCACCGGAGATAAGTGCACATTCTCAGTCCGTCGGGGGGGGGGGGGGGGGGCATGCTTTAGTCCCCGATGGCTGAACTCCTAAGAACTGGAAACACAAGTGGTTGTGGTTGAATCAAGACTTGGTCGGCAGCGGCCCGTATCGTGCGAATACCTTTGTTGATACTATCCCCACGCTTTTCCCTCATAATCAGAGTATCGCTGATTATCTGAAGAGCGTTCAAGTTTTTCCCGAGGACTACTCTGAGGCCCTCCTTTCCCGCGTGGGGATGATCCATTCCTGGAGGCGCCGTTGGAAAATGGCGGTATTCTTCTGTGTTGTCGACGGTGAGTGTTTTACTCTTCCGCTTTTCCTTTCTCCTCTTCTTCCCTGATGCTTTTTGGTGACTAACACCTCATGTTCTGGCATCTCCTGGTGTTGAATCATCTTTTTCTATGGATGAGGTTTTGTGAAAGCGCTACTGGGGAAAACAAGAACATCATGAGGTAGATCTGGTTGAATGCCTCCTTCCGCCTCGCCGAATGGATCAATTTGCCTTAACCGCCACCCCTTCAGCCCCTCCTATAGGTGAGTCAGTGCCAGAGACAAATCCTATGTATGCCCGCCCTATTTCAGTTGTCATACCTTTGGGCGGTGCTCGCTCCTCTTCCATAGAGAGTAGTGAGGACAGCAAAGAGTGTATTATCGCTGACGTCCGACGCATGTAGGCGAAGAAGAAAGCTGTCTTGGCGATGGGTGACCCGATTACCGATGCACCTAATTCTGCCAAGAGAATTCAAACCAAACACAAATTCTCCCGTCTGTTGAATTCTATTGCTTCCACGCCGACCAATGTGGTTGTGATCCCTGATGACGACACTCAACATTCCGAAGGGATGGACGGGGCGCATGAACAACCCATTGTTTCATTTGTTTCTCCTGCTCCTGTTCAGAGTGCTCATCTTGTTTCAATGAAGCTTTCCCTGTCAAAGATTCTAGTGACCCCAACCAGGTCCCAATCCATTCGAGTAGTGTTGTTGGGGAAAGTTCTATCAAGTCCCCCATCTTTATTCCCTCTTGGAACCTTCATAATGAGTCCCAATTATCTGTTCATGCTAACGCTCTTGAGTTTTCCCGCCATGCTTTCCCTCCGGCCGTAGTTGATGATATAGAGGCCATGGGCAGTCCTGCCCTCGCCCATAACATGGCTTACGTCGCCGCGCAAGCCATGTTTTATCTTGTCGCGGGTTCACGACGCATCAAAGCCCTTGGCGAGATGGAGGCCACACATGCCACGTGTGAGCCATGCATGGTAGGGCTGGAGAGGCGTGTTGCTGAACTTGGTGGTGATCTTTAGTGCTCTAAACAAAAATATCAACTCATTGCTTCTAGGAAGGCCACCCTTGAAGATGCTAGAACTGCTTTAGAGGCCAAGGTTGACTCCCTTACCCAAGTCAACAAGGGTTTAATGATCTAGGTCGAGAGCCTTGAGCATAACGCTGCTGATCATGACAAGTTAGTTGTCGCCTTGCAAGCAAATGTTGATGCCTCTCGCCAGGATTTGGATCGGTTAGTGCAGGTAGGTGTCGTGCGTATCGTTGATAAGCTGATCGAGCACCCAGGTTTCACAAATGCTATAAGCCTTATTTGACAGGCTGCCTTCGTTGTTGGGGCTGAGTCCGTTCAGAAAGCAACTGCTGGTGTTGGTTCTGAAAGCGTGCCTGCTTGTCTCTCCTCCGTTGGTCCTGTTGTTAGTGTGAACGAGGCTCTACTATCATTTGCAAGTATGGATCATGCGTCTTTGTTGGGGCTGGGAGATTTGGATATTGGGGGCCTCCGGGAATTGTGTGATTTTTCTGGATCGGAGGACACCCTAGAGGGTATGGTGGTTCAAGAGGAGGAAACTATGCAAGCGATCCAAGGCATTGTTGATGAAGGTGGTCAAGGTGTTGAAGGTGGCGGTAATTGTAACATTGGCGGGGGTGGTGGGAGCCCCAGTGGTGATGCGATGGGTATGGTAGTGGGATTGGCTGGGGATGGTGGAAATGGTGGTGATGAAGAGAAAGATGCTCTGGCGTCGTGTGCTACCCCTTCTGAGGCGTGAAAATGTTCTTGTTCCTTTGCTCTGCTTTCCTTTGCTGTGTTGTGTTTTTTTTGTGTTTGATGGCTTGTTGTTCCGCTATGCCTACTTTTGTTTTCTTCATTTGAGTATGTAATGCATGTACTTTGTTAAATATTACTTCTTTAATTACATATGTGACAATGTTTGGCGTATTAGATACCAAATTGCATCTCCTAAGCATTTGTTTTATTCCCGTTAGTACTTCAGTGCACTGAGCATTCTATTTTGCCCATATTGTCATTGATACGCTGAGTATCAAACTTAAGTGCTCTAAGCACCCAACTATTAAATCCAATGCATCGAACGTTTAGATATTTTGTAATAGATTAATACACTGAGTATTAAAATCTAGTACATTGACTGTTTATTTACATTGATCGTGGGCTCTAATATACTAAGTATGATGATCATATCACTAAGCATGAAATCAAGTACACTAAGTACTTAGGATGTGGTGCGCTGAACACGACATTGGGCGACACTAAGTGGCCGGGTCTGCTTTTCGCCTTTTTCTTAAAATAAAAACTTCTTCAGGTTCCTGGCATTCCAGGTTCTTGGTATTTGCCTTCCTTCCATTGTTTCCAAAACATATGCCCCATTCTGTTTTTCCTCTATAATCTTATACGGGCCCTCCCATATTGGACCCAGTTTACCTTGGGGTTGGGCTCGACTTGCTTCATTCTTCCTGAACACATATTCGCCCACTCTGAACGCTTTCTCTTTTACCCTCTGCTTGAAGTATCTTTCCGTTGCACGCTTATAAGCGGCCTGGCGTATCTCCAACTTCTCACGTCTTTCATCTAGGATGTCCAGATTCAACCTTAAGTCTTGGGCGTTGCTCTCCTCATCCGCGCTGACTGTCCTTAGTGTACCCACCATTATCTCCATGGGGAGTATAGCCTATGTTCCATACATTAGGCTAAATGGGGTCTCTTGTGTACTTGTTCGCGGAGTTGTTCTATATGACCACAGTACTGCCGGTATCTCCTCTGCCCAGTTTCCCTTTGCCATACCCAACTATTTCTTGATCCCATTCAGGATGGTCCGGTTAGACACTTCTGTTTGTCCGTTCGTCTACGAGTGAGCCACCGATGTGAACCACTGACTTATCCCTTTATTGGTGCACCATTCTTTGAAAGGGTTCTCAACAAATTGTAAATCTTTGTCACTGATAAGTATCTTAGGTGTTCCAAACCTTGTCATGATATTCTTCCATACAAATTTTATCATGTGCCTCCCAGATATGCAGGCTAGTGGTTCCGCTTCGATCCACTTTGTGAAGTAATCCACTGCTACCACCATATACTTTAGCTTTTCGGGTGCTTCTGGGAACGGTCCTACAATGTCTATGCCCTACTGGTAGAATGGCCATGGGTTGGATATGTTATGCAGCGAAATCAGTGGATTTGCTTGGACTGGGGCATAGGCCTGACATTCTTCACATTTCTTAGTCGATCCCACTGCGTCCTGGTGTACAGTGGGCCAGTAAATTCCCATTCGAATCACGTTACCCGTTAAGGCTCATGCTCCTTCATGCGCACCTGCCTGGCCCGCGTGCACCTCCTGCAGTGCTTCCATTCCCTTAGTTTGGTCCACACATTTCAACCATGGCGCTGTGAAGCCTTTTCGATACAGTTCCCCGTTTATTAGCGTGTATGAGGGTGATGTTATGCGTATCTTCCTGGCCTCGCCATGATCATTCGGTAACACTCCCCTTTGCAAGTACTCCATAAATGGTGTCATCCATGTGGGCCCAATGGTCGCTAAGGCATTTACCTGTCGCTCATCTATGCTTCTTTCTTTGAGTACTTCTACTAAGACTTTCTTCAATAGATGGTCAAAACATGTAGATGCCAACTTACTTAGGGTGTCTGCCCTTCTGTTTTCACTCCGAGGTATTTGCTTAATCGTGAACTGTCGGAAAGACTAGATCAATTGCCTTACTATTCTTACATACCTCTCCATTCTTTGATCTCTTGCTTCAAAGCTTCCGTTGATCTGATTTGCAGGTAACCTCGAATTTGTTAAGGCCATCACGACCTTCGCGCCCATTTGCTTAGCTAGACGCAGCCCCGCCAGCAAGGGTTCGTACTCAGCCTGATTATTTGAGGTATGGAAGTTGAAACGAAAGGCATAAGTTACTTCCTCTCCGTATGGGCTAGTCAGGATTAGGCCTGCCCCCGAGCCTTCCCTACTGGATGCCCCATCGGTGTATAGCGTCTATGAGTGGCTATTAGTCGGGACTTCCTCTACTGCCCAAATTCCTTCTTTGGTCGAGCCTTTTTCATCCGGGATTTCGAGCAGAAAATCAGCCAGTGCTTGCCCCTTGATACTTGTCCATGGTCGGTAACTTATGTTATGTTCCCCCATCTCAATTGCCCATTTTTCCAGCCGGCCCGATGTCTCCGGCTTGAGTAATACTTGCTTAATGGGACAGTTCGTTAAGACCTCAATTTGGTGTGCTTGGAAATAGCGCCTCAAACGTTGCATCGCATAGATGAGCGCCAAAACTATCTTTTCCAAGGTAAGATAGTTAAGCTCAGGGCCCTGCAATGCCCTCCTAACGAAGTATACCGACCTCTGCTCTCCTTCCCTCTCTACAGTCAACACTAAAGATATCGCTTTGTTCGAGGTCTAGAGGTACATTTGCAATGTTTCTCCCGGAATGGAGCTGGCCAACGTGGTAGTTTGTGTACTGCTTCCTTAATCTTCTGGAGTGTCGCCTCCGCTGCGGCTGTCCATTGAAAGTTGTTCTTTTCAATGCAGCCTTTAAGAGTATGGAATAATGGCATAGCCTTGTCGGCGGACTTCGACATGAATCCACTCAGAGCCGTGAGCTTCCCGTTCAAACCCTACGTGTCTCTAAGAGTGCCTGGAGGCGGCGTCTCATAAGTTCATCTACTTTAACTGGGCTGGGTTGAATTCCCTGCTTAGTGACATAGTACTCCAAGAACTGTCCTTCCTCTACTCCAAACATGCATTTGGCTGGGTTCAATTTAATTTAGACCCTTACCAATGTACAAAAGGTTTCCTCAATGTGCGACAACCTGGAATTTTCATTCGTACAAACTCTAAAGTCAATTACATTTTTATAATTGTTAGCCAATTTCAAAGTCCGTTTGAGTGTTATAATTATTTATTCCTCAAACGAACGAAGGAAAGGAAGTACCGTCTCGGGCCTTGAAGTAGCAAACCCACCCAATGCACCCTAATACATAGTTCACGGCCAAAATTTTAGATTTTGGGCCGTAAACTCTTGTGTGGTCGTGAACTCATGCCTTAGGCATGAGTTTACTCCCCAAACTCCTCATTTTTCACTTCCACCCTCAAGTTTACTCCCCGTTCTCTCTCAACTATCATCCTATTCTTCGCCCGATCTTCCGAGAACGTAAGTGTTTCTCGACAAGAGTTGTTGTTATACCCTATCACCTAGTGTTTATACATCATTTCATTCATTAATTATTGCCTTTCACCTAGGTCTTCAAGTGTTCTTCAAAACACCAAGAACATACACTAGTGTTATTGGACCTTAAACACCCAATCGAGCTTCTATCTTGTAAGTACACTCCCTAGCTTCTTGTGTGATTAGTATTATCTTAATAACAATTGAAAATCATCAAGAATCATAAGAACAAAGGAGTTTACGGCCAAGGATGTTCTTGGGCCGTAAACCCCTCTTAAGGTGGCTAAATGGACCCTAGTTCCTTCCTAAGCCTTGGTTGCCAACCTTGATCCTTCCTAGATGTGTTTAAGACCTTAAACAACAATCAAAACAATTCCCCATTACAGTTTACGGCCGTGAACACCTAACAAAGTGGTCCTTAGGCCGTGAACTCTACAAGGTAGTGTTAGTGTGCCCCTAATGCTTTCCTAAGGCTTGGACTTGATCATCGGATGCTCAATCATGACTTTTAAGACCTCAAAACACAATTTGGCACTTAGTACCATGAGTTTACGGCCATAAACTCATGGGGAAATGGTCATTGGCCGTAAACTCTATAAGGAGTGGTCCTTGGTCCATAAACTCCAATGCCATGCCATACAACCCTTAGATGCAACCCTTTGGTACCTATAGCACTTGATTCAAAGTGTTTCCATGTCCTAGGGTGTCTTAACTTGATAAATTAGTTGTTAAGTGTCTAATTAGATACATATATTTTGATTATATGTTAACTAGGATCATTGTGTGTGTTCCAGTCTTCACTTGACACCTAGCTCCTTCTCCGACACTTCCACCCGATCCACTCACTGCAGGTGAGTTCATACCCCTTAATTAAACTTTTAAATGTTTCTTAATGTTTATAAATGCTTTTATTGGGGGGGGGGGGAATACAAGTTGAATCATGCTAGTTAATACATCAATCACATGTGATTAATAACTACCATACAAATGGTTTTACTACACTTTAGCTGTTTTACCAAACATATTACTTCAAATGGCTTTCTCAAATGTGTTTACATGTTTAAAACTTCTTATCAAACTATCTTACATACTGTATGTTTCCTTTCAAACTTTATTGCAATTGTGTTTCAAATAAAGGTTTCCTTATACTTAAAATTGTGCTTATCAATCAAACTGCTTTCAAATCGTTTTACAAACTGACATCAAGTCATCATTTCTTAGTTATTAAACTCTTCAAATGTTTTACAAAAGTCTTTTATACTTTTATATTATCAAATACATGCCTATATAAGTATAGTTATATAAGAAATGTTTAAAGGACTTAGGACGACTAGCTCACTTTATTTCCTTTTCCTCGTTGGGATGTGGCCTTAGGGCATTGGTTATTCGTCCGAATGTCTTCTAAATATTAGTTATATATCATGTATACATATAGAGACATAAAAGTTCTATTAGTCAGTTCATCACCTTTAGGTAGCAAAGGCATACTTCATTCATACACGTATATTACTAGTAGCTATTATAGGTATAGTTAGGAGATACTACTCACTATCCCAAGTACAGAGAATCACACAAGAGTCAGTTCATTCATGAGTCTATAATAATACAATATTTACTATATGAAGAGATACGATTACAGAAATTCAATTACAAGAATACTAATACATTACATACTACATGAAGAGATATAATACTCGATAACAGAACATACATAAAAAGGTGTTATAGCATGGAACAAGTACAAGATCTAACTATACCAATGAATCACTAACGCATTGTTCTAAACAAAAGGTGATAGATATATTGGGTATACATGATCATATAATCAAAATGTGGATGTTCACGGCTTGCAATCATTGCAGGGGTCGCGTTTGGTTCCCAGAATCTTTTGACAGGGAGAGCGTTTAGTACGGGATCTAGCCATCGCATTATACCTTAATACTCATTTTAAGGAAATTAGTACAATAGTAGTCACTTATTACAATTAGTACAGTACTTACACATTACATATGACAAATACAAAAGGATTCAATTCGAGTTATTATATTATTTTCCTTATTACCTTTACCTTGGGACACATTCACATAATCGATGAGGTGGATTAGATTTCAATAATAATAGTTGTACAAGGAAAAACCTTCACTTATGTTGAGGTTTATACTTTCAAGTCAGTTGGGTCTTGGTAGAAGGTTGCTTTCAAAACAGTCGGGTCTTGGTAGAAGGCTACTTTCAAAACAGTCGCGTCTTGGTAAAAGACTACTTTCAAAACAGTCGGGTCTTGGTAGAAGGCTGCTTTCAAAACAGTCGGGTCTTGGTAGAAGGCTTCTTTCAAAACAGTCGGGTCTTGGTAGAAGATTACTTTTTATACTAGTAGGAAATAGGAGATTTTCTAGGGTTTTTCAAACGTTTACAATTACTTACAAACACTTTCATACTTATACAAACTTTCCTTCAAACAATTACAAGTCTTTTCTTTACAGTTTTACAAATCAAAGACACATAAATACTTATGAATTCACCAGCTTTATTGCTGATACTCGCTTTCAAAATAACTTGTATTCTCAGGTCACAAATAGACAGGTACGACGACCAGGTTTTGTGAAGGCGGAGCGGTCAAGACTCGTCTTTTATTTTGAATATTCATTATGTTGTTTTATACTTTGAAAGAACACGCTTGTAATTAAAGTTATACTATTAATGCAATGGATGATGTTGTTGCTTGTTTACTACTTTGCATCGTTGTGATACTTTACATGACGTCCTCCGCCCCAGGACGTTTCCGCCGTTCTCGGTTTTGGGGTGTGACAGATTGGTATCAGAGCATTGTTTATAGTGAATTAAGTATATCAACCCATAAAAGATATAATAACTATAAATACAATGGGATTAAAATACTCTGACCAAGAGTTTATACTTTTAAATAATAAAATATTTAACTTAGTATACATACCTGCATTCATACTAAAATCCGTGTCACAATGACAAGAACAAAAGTATTACGATTGTTGAATATCACAAGTAAGCTCGGGGATGTATGGTCAGCCTTGGGAGTGGCATAGCCTGATCAACTATGTTGGTCCGAGGAGTGATTTGCACATGCCCAAGAATGGTTGTGATGTGGCAACAAGTCTAAAAACTTACCAACACTACCACAATGAGAACTCTAGAACAGAACATAAGTCTAAAAATACTATATGAGTATTTTGTGTTACTATAATTTCATACTTGAGAACTAAAAATATCTTCATTACTAGGTCAATAGTTTCTAAGTGGATACATTAAGGTTATATGTAACTAGGATGATATAGACTTAGAATCTGTGAAATTTTACTTTACCCCCAATTCCTTGTGAAGTTGGAGTTAAGCTCACTTATTCGAAGGCCTATCCTGTTTGGATTACATATAATTGGTATGCACTTTACAAATAGTGATGTAACTAATGAAGATTATCTAATAATTATCTAGTTAATTCGTCTAATAATTATTTCTTTACCCCAAATTCTCGCGTAGATAACATGGCTGGACTCTATCCCCACGGCGACCCGTACCTTCCGAACGAAGGCAATGCTGGATGGTTTGGAGAAGAACCATTGGATGATCATACAATCCCTTTGAATGATCACCATGCTGAAGACCTTTCGGATGATGCTAACTCCGATCCCGAAGTTGAGAACCTGCCCCTGGTAGCTTCCATTCCAAATCCTAACCCTCATCGGGCTTTTCATGGCCCGACGCCTCCTTGGGTAGAATGTTTGGAGACATGGAGCGAAGAGCAAGATCAGCCTATGCCTTTTAATGGAGACCGAAGCTTCTACAATATAATCGAAGGAAGCTCAGCAGACAAAATTCTTCCAATTCTGGTTCGTAGAGTTGCCCGAAACGAGATTCAGGGCAGGACAGCTCTCCATCGTATCGTAGAGGTTGATGCCAATGCAGGAATGCATACCATCTGCACCAATCACCTTGAACACACTCAGGAGAGATCTAAGAGAGACCATGAGACCGTGCTACAAGTACTAGCTGAAACACGAGCCGAAGTCATAGAGCTTCGAATACGCCAGAGGGTGTATGAAAGACACCTGCTTGATATGAAACGTCAACTAGCTGAACTAAGGGTTCACCATAGGGGTGACCGTCACCGGTAGGAGATACTTTAATTTCCTTCTTTGTTTTAAAGAACTGTGTTCATGTTTGTGTTCTATGTAGCATTTTCCTATGTAACTATCTTGTACTATAGGTACTTTTAGTTAGGCCTTTATGCGGCCAAAACCTTTCTACTCTGGATATGATGTAAGACCTTCTACAAGGTCAATTTTCCCAAACTTATTACGTCATGAATATCGAAATTGAAAGTCGGCTATCTTCTGTGTCGCTCATTGTTCAAATACTTTCATCATACTTTCGTTGGGGTCTACCTGAAACCCACTCTAGTCGAGTTATTGGACTAGGGTAATTTAGCTCAGGGATCATTCCCAATTCTCTTTCAAAGGTTGGATCATGTTATCCACCAACCAATAGTACCCCTGGTTTGGACGTCAAACGTCCGGAGACCATTCTATGAACTTACTTCTATTCTTTACTAGGACTGCATCATAGGGATGTAGGTCAAACCCTCGAGAACATACTTCTAGTCTTTACATGAATGATCGAAATACATTTAGGGTCAACCATAATCGCTCACAAACTCCTTATCTTTCATGTTACATAATCATGTCGTCATCCGGAAATAGTCAGCCGAACAACGAAACCCCTATCTTTCCTTTCGACGTCGCTACATTCCAAACCGCGGTAACAGCTGCCGTGACAGCTTTCCTTGCACACCTCGGCTCTGCCAACGCAAACAAGACTGACAAACGGGGTTGACAATACCGATCGTGGTAACGATCCAAGGAATCAACTAATAGTAGCAGTCGCTAACACCCAAAACAACAACTCAGAGTTCAAGAAACGGAAGCGTCAAGCCCAAATAGAACGCAAGCGATTTCTAAGGCTTGCCATGCGACAACAACAAATGGTGACTCCTTCCACTTCAGCACCGGTCAAGCGTTATGAAGGAACACTCCCGAAGTGTAACAAGTGTAACTATCATCATAATGGAGCTTTTTGAGTATTTCAATGCAACAATTGCAACAATATGGGGCACATTGCTCGTTTCTGTAGAACCACCTCCACCACCGAAGCCAGCCAGGTTTGCTATAGTTGTGGTGAGACAGGATATTATCATAGGAATTGTCCAAAAGGAAAGAACAACGAAAGCACCCACATCCACATAACTCCAACTCGACACCTCACTTCCACCACTGATGCTAGTACCAGCCAGATATGTCAACAATGCGGCGAGATTGGACACCTTAAAAAGGTCTGTCCAATAACAAAGAACTCCGGTGCAGATGGGAAGACGCTAAGGATCACTACCGTAGAAGAGACTACTCCGGACCCACGTTAAATTATCTAAGGCGTTCGTTATAATAGACTCATAAACTGTTTAAATCTAGTGCAACTCGAGTCTTATCTTTTACGAGATCCCGTCAGTAAAGGGAACCTCATGCTGCGTATACTTTTATTTTGTAGTATACCTAGTTCGCAACAATAGTCTTGTAGTAAATCTATAGTACTGTAACTCTGTTAAAAGTTGCACTGTTGGGTTTTGTCTGTAACGCCTTTATGATCAAGTCTAATGTCTTTATTTCCATGTGAGTCCAACATTATCATACAACTTGAGTCCATTCGATCCTCACATACCAGTTCATGCCTACATCTCTTTCTCCGAAATCGTCTATCAAGCGAAGCCGTCATTTTAGAACTCCGAAGTACTCATGCATATAGTACCTCATGTTTCTTATCCTTTCCGAAGAAACCTCAGCAAACCTCCCCAAAGTACCAGTCGTACAGTACGTCATGTTCAAACCAAGGACCCTTACGGTTGATCTATCAGTGAAGAATGTATACACAGGGGTGGTATATAATCAAGGTTCTACAGGTTTAGAATTGATGATTCCACTTTAACTTCTTTTCCTCGTTGGGATGTGAGCTTAAAGAAGAATCATTTATTCGACTGTCTTTTCAATCTTAATTATATACGACTCGTATACACGAGGCAGTGATTGATGAACCACGTATGACTTCTAATATGAACTTTACGACAGAGATTGCCCAAGGCTACGAGTAATCACATCATCATGTGAACAAACTTAGAACCCAATACGACTCCTGTAACTAGATCGCCCTACTGACTAACACCCACGGAGATACAAGAAACGTCCGTACAGCTTAACGACTACTCAGCAATGGAATGGAAAGACCAAGCTTCTCACCCTGGAGAGCTCCGGTCTTATTCTTCAAGAAGGCAGACAGATTGTTTCGTAGGAGCATCGACTAACGGAGACCTTGACAAGATTTCCATTAGAAATCATTACCCTCTGCCTCGCATAGATGAGTCAGTTGACCAACCACAAGTAACGATTTACCTTTCAGAAATAGACCTGAGATCCAAATATCACCAGTTACGAGTATTAGAGAAGGATGTCCCAAGGACAATCTTCCAAACTCGATACGGACGCTACGAGTCCGTAGTGATACCCCTCGGATAAGACCAATGCACCCGTATTTTTCATGAACTTAATGAATAGGGTATGCCATTCTTACTTGGATCAGTTCGTCAATATCCTTGTAAATGACCTATTTATCTACCCTCGTAGTGAGAAGATAACATGGAAATCATCTACGAAAGAAACCATGGAAACATCGCGATCAGAGAAGCTTTACGCGAAGTTCTCTATATACGAGTTTTTGAATTAAAGAGTCGAATTCCTAAGGCACATTATTAGTAATGTGGGAATTCTTGAGGACCCTTCTAATAATCGAAGCCGTTGAGAATTTGTTAGCACCGAAGACGCCAACGCGAATTCGCCAAATTCTAGGTCTCGCTGACCTACTGTCGTAGTTCATTTAGAACTCCTCGTGAATTACGGAACCTCTTACGACTTGACACAAAAGGGAGCGGCCCTTGACTGGGAAGAGAAGCAAGAGGAAGAAAGCATTGCAATTCCAAGTGAGAAACCAAATTCTTTTGGAAGTCTCACCCTGGAAAGGCTTGATACGCTTCGGAAAGCATGGTAAGCCAAATCCAAGATAGTTAGGACCTTCGATTTTCTTGTCGGAATCGGTCCTGTAACTTACAAATCCAACCTACCCGCGAACACATTAACGTACATTTTACCCTCCATGTCTTGAACTTGGAAAAGTACCTTTCCATCAGAACTCTTGTAATCCCACTCGACGAGATCGGGATCAACAAGAGCCTCACCTTCGTGGAAGAACTGTAGTGACCATGGATCAAGAGGTCAAGGGAACGAAGCAAAGTCACTTCCCATTAGTGAAGGTTTGATGCAATGCCAACCGAGGACCTGAATTCACTTAGGAGCGCGAGGATTTAATCAATTAGGTAGTATCCCCACCTCTTGACTGGATTATTCATACTTACTCCTTTACCTAAATTCTAATTTCGGGACGAAATTCCCTTTAACCGGGGGGGGGGGGGGATGATGTGACAACCCGGAATTTTCATTCGTACAAACTCTAAAGTCAATTACATTTTTATAATTGTTAGCCAATTTAAAAGTCCGTTTGATTGTTATAATTATTTATTCTTCAAATGAACGAAGGAAAGGAAGTACCGTCTCGGGCCTTGAAGTAGCAAACCCACCCAATGCACCCTAATAAAGAGTTCACGGCCAAAATTTTAGAGTTTGGGCCATAAACTCTTGTGAAATCATGCCTTAGGCATGATTTTACTCCCCAAACTCCTCAATTCTCACTTCCAGCCTCAAGTTTACTCCCCGTTCTCTCTCAACTATCATCCCGTTCTTCGCCCGATCTTCCGAAAAAGTAAGTGTTTCTTGACTTGAGTTGTTGTTATACCCTATCACCTAGTGCTAATACATCATTTCATCCATTCATTATTGCTTTTCAACTAGATCTTCAAGTGTTCTTCAAAACACCAAGAACACCAAGAACACACACTAGTGTTCTTGGACCTTAAACACCCAATCGAGCTTCTATCTTGCAAGTACACTTGCCCTAGCTTCTTGTGTGCTTAGTATGATCTTAATAACACTTGAAAATAATCAAGAATCATAAGAACAAAGTAGTTTACGGCCAAGGATGTTCTTGGGCCGTAAACCCCTCTTAAGGTGGCTAAATGGACCCTAGTTCCTTCCTAAGCCTTCGTTGCCAACCTTGATCCTTCCTAGATGTGTTGAAGACCTTAAACAACAATCAAAATGATTCCCCATAAGATTTTACAACCGTGAAGACCTAACGAAGTGGTCCTTAGGCCGTGAAATCTACAAGGTAGTATTAGTGTGCCCCTAATGCTTTCCTAAGGCTTGGACTTAATCATCGGATGCTCAATCATGACTTTTAAGACGTCAAAACACAATTTGGAACTTAGTACCATGAGTTTACGGCCATAAACTCATGGGGAAATGGTCATGGGCCATAAACTCCATAAGGAGTGGTCCTTGGGCCATAAACTCCAATTCCATGCCATACAACCCTTAGATGCAACCCTTTGGTACCTAAAGCACTTTATTCAAAATATATCCATTTCCTAGCGTGTCTTAACTTGATAAATTAGTTGTTAAGTGTCTAATTAGATACATATATGTTTATTATATGTTAACTAGGATCATTGTGTGTGTTCAAGTCTTCACTTGACACCTAGCATCTTCTCCGACACTTCCACCCGATCCACTCACTGCAAGTGAGTTCATATCCCTTAATTAACCTTTTAAATGTTTGTTAATGTTTATAAATGCTTTTATGGGTGGGGGAATAAAAGTTGAGTCATGCTAGTTAATACATCAAAAACATGTGATTAATAACTAGCATACAAATGGATTTACTACACTTTAGCTGTTTTACCAAACAGATTACTTCAAATGGCTTTCTCAAATGTTTTTACATGTTTAAAACTTCTTATCAAACTGTCTTACATACTGTATGTTTCCTTTCAAACTTTATTGCAATTGTGTTTCAAATAAAGGTTTCCTTATACTTAAAATTGTGCTTATCAATCAAACTACTTTCAAATCGTTTTACAAATTGACATCAAGTCATCATTTCTTAGTTATTAAACTCTTCAAAGGTGTTACAAAACTCTTTTATACTTTTATATTGTCAAATCCATGCCTATATAAGTATAGTTATATAATAAATGTTTAAAGGACTTAGGACGGCTAGCTCACTTTATTTCCTTTTCCTCGTTGGGATATGGCCTTAGGGCATCGGTTATTCGTCCGAATGTCGTCTAAATATTAGTTATATACCATGTATACATATAGAGACATAAAAGTTCCATTAGTTAGTTCAACACCTTTGGGTAGCAAAGGCATACTTCGGTCATATATGTACATTACTAGTAGCTATTATAGGTATAGTTAGTTGATACTACTTACTATCCCAAGTACAGAGAATCACACAAGAGTCAGCTCATTCATGAGTCTATACTAATACAATATTTACTATATGAAGAGATACAATTACAGAAATACAATTACAAGAATACTAATACATTACATAGTACATGAAGAGATACAATACTCGATAACAGAACATACATAAAAAGGTGTTATAGCATGGAACAAGTACAGGATCTAACTATACCAATGAATCACTAACGCATTGTTCTAAACAAAAGGTTATAGATATATTAGGTATACATGATCATAGAATCATAATGTGGATGTTCACGGCTTGCAATCATCGTAGGGGTCGCGTTTGGTTCCTAGAATCTTTTGACAGGGAGAGCGTTTAGTATGGGATCTAGCCCTCGCATTATACCTTAATACTTATTTTAAGGAAATTAGTACAATAGTAGTCACTTATTACAAATACTACAGTACTTACACATTACATACGACAAATACATAAGGATTCAATTCCAATTATTATATTATTTTCCTTATTACCTTTACCTTGTGTCACATTCACATAATCGATGAGGTAGATTAGATTTGAATAATAATAGTTGTACGAGGAAAAACCTTCACTTATGTTGAGGTTCATACTTTCAAGTCAGTCGGGTCTTGGTAGAAGGCTGCTTTCAAAACAGTCGGGTCTTGGTAGAAGGATACTTTCAAAACAGCCGGGTCTTGGTAGAAGACTACTTTCAAAATAGTTGGGTCTTGGTAGAAGGCTTCTTTCAAAACAGTCGGGTCTTGGTAGAAGATTACTTTTTATACTAGTAGGACATAGGAGATTTTCTAGGGTTTTTCAAACGTTTACAATTACTTACAAACACTTTCATACTTATACAAACTTTCCTTCAAACAATTACAAGTGTTTTCTTTACAGTTTTACAAATCAAAGACACATAAATACTTATGAATTCACCAGCTTTATTGCTGATACTCGCTTTCAAAATAACTTGTATTCTCAGGTCATAAATAGACAGGTACGACGACCAGGTTTTGTGAAGACGGAGCAGTTAAGACTCGTCTTTTATTTTGAATATTCATTATGTTCTTTTATACTTTGAAAGAACATGCTTGCAATTAAAATTATACTATTAATTCAATGGATGATGTTGTTTCTTGTTTACTACTTTGCATTGTTGTGATACTTTAGATGACATCCTCCGCCCTAGAACGTTTCCGCCGTTCTCGGTTTTGGGGTATGACACAATGTCTTGTAACATTTTGTCTTCATGCGGGCTTTTGATTACCATATCGTCGACATACATTTCAATATTCCTTCTGATTTGTTTGGAGAAAATCGAGTCTACCAAACGCTGGTATGTAGCTCCCGCATTCTTTAAACCAAAAGGCATCTTAGTATAATAGAAAGTGACGTGATATATGTAGAAAACCGTTTTCTCTTCATCCTCCTTGCTCATCAAAATCTGGTGATATCCTTTATATGCATCCAAGAAACACTTTAGCTTGAACCCTTGTAGCGACACTACTTTTTGGTCGATCTCCGGGAGGGGATAACAGTCCTTAGGACATGCCTTGTTTAGGTCAGAAAAGTCGATGCACATGCGCCATGACCGTCATGCTTGCGTACCATAACCGGATTAGCAATCCAAGTTGGGAAAACTACTTCCCTCACAATTTCGGATTCCGCTAGTTTAATCACCTCCGCATTGATCTACCTGTTGCGGTCCCCCCCTTGGACCATTTTCTTCTGTTTGACTTCCTTTGTACCTGGTTTGATCATGAGCTTATGCTCGATGATCTTTCTATCCACACCAACCATGTCTGTGGGAGTCTACGCAAACACATGTTTGTACCGCTTGAGCAGACCAATCAATGCTTCTCTTACGTGACCCGGAAGATCATGGCTAATACCGACCGACTGGTCCGGATGTTCTTAATTGATTACTTCGTTTACCTTTGCAAGGTCATGCCGTGGCTTCTTGACCTCCTTGGCTATCTCTTCTAGTTGCATGACCGCAAAGCACTACAATTCTTTGGGTGGGGTGGCAAGTACTATGGCTGGACCAGCTGAAGTGTCAAATTTCAAGATTCCATGCATGGTCGACGGGACCGCTCCTAATTTTAGGAATGTTGTCCTTCCCAGGATAATGTTATGTTCCTCTGAGTGTCGTATAACGACGAAATCAATTAGCACCGTCTTCTTTCGTTGTTTGTCGTGGCTGGTTAGCGTCAGGGGGAGGTAAATTGTGCCCAGTGGCCATAAGTTGTGGCCAGTGAATCTGACCAACCTCCCCATCGTAGGTCTCAGGTTGCCTTTCCAATGATCTGGGAGAAGACGAAAACAATGCTCATAGATTATGTCTGCCGAACTCCCCGTGTCGACATAAACTCTGTGTATCGTTACATTTTTTATGGAGGCCTGAATTACCGGCGGGTTATCGCCTCTCCATCCCTCCGGTCGGGGGTCTTGCGCAGAGAACGTGAGTATTCGCGCTGGAGTCCTGGAACCCCATTGGCTAGCGGGCTATTCCTACCTATCTCTTTTGTTACGTATCATGAATATCTCCTTAGGTTGAGCCCCTTCTCGAGACGTGCTTTTGGCGTTTTCGACGTTAAACTTGGCACGCAGGCTCCGTGCTATCTCCACCAAGTCTCATTTGAATTGCTTTTCTTCCATTTCCTTCTTAAGTACCGAGTAGTTAGCAGTGTCGTGGGTCTTGCTTTTGTGGTACTCATAGTACCGCTTCTTGGGCGACTTGGCTGGTTGCTGTGTTTTTGATACCGCGTAAACATCCGGTCGACGACTCTGCCTGTCGTCCCTAGTGAATGGCCGAAATCGCCCTTGAGGCCTTATTACTTGACTAAAGTGTCTATTTTCCCCATGAAAGTCCATGTGACTTGGATTGTGGTGCTTGGTCGCCATAGCATTTAGATATGCTTGCTTTGCTACTTCACCTTCTTCTTGCCATAGGTATCATTCTACCCTCTCCTTTAATTCGGCCCTTGTCTGAGGTTTCTATCCCATGAGCTTCTGGGATAAGGGGCCTGGTAAGAGTCCTCACGTGAAGGCATTGGCTATAAGCCCTTCATCATGTCCTTTCACATCTAACGTAGCTGATGATATATGGTCCACTAGCATAGCCTTGACTGCTCCAGCGCGCCAGCCTGGCCTAGCACGCTCCTGCTAGCCCTGCCTGGCGTTCCCTTGCCAAGCCTTGCTGGGGACTCCCTTGCCAGCCATGCTGGGGACTCTCACGCCGGCCCGGCCTGGCTCTCCCTTGCCAACCCTGCTAGGGACTCTCCCGCCAGCCCGGCCTGGCGCTCCCTTGACAGCCTTTCCTGGTGCGCTTCCGCCAGCCCCGCCCGTCGCCTCCGAGTGGCCTTGCCCGGCTCCTTGCTAGTTGGGCCTGAATTGGGTTGGCCCAAGGCCTGACCTAATTCCCCATGACCTAATTGTCCCCTATATAATGAATAGTATCTCCTCCATGGAGCGAGATCTTCCCCATGGCTCAGCCACCACTATACTCCGGCCGGGTGGCTCAACCACCACCCGCCGCCGTCAGCCACCATGCACCACCACCAGCACCAAGATGGTTCTCTCCAGCTATGGAGGACCATCTCAAATCTTCTAACTAATCTAACTTGACCGTCGGAGCCTGCTCCCAGGGCACAGTCCCTGGGGTGGCTTTAACGCGTCTCTCTGATTGTAACTAGCAGATCTCCGCCACAATAGAAGACCAGGAGACTCGCCGGAGGTCCATGTCACATCATTTGGCGCCATCCTAGACTCGAACGAGCAGCTATCATCTCGTTCTTGCCTAGATCTGTTCAGATCTGTTGTGCTTCAGCTTAGGTTTGAGCAGATCTGTTGATGTTTAGCAAGCATTTGGTTCAGATCTGCTTGGTTCTTGCCAAGATGTATCCAGATGCTTTAGTTTTTGCTAAGATTTGTTCAGATTTGCATCACTATCTTTTAGATCAAACAACCTGATGTAATTTCGTTCAGATCTGCTTAGTTTTTGTACATATCTTTTGATCAACTTATCTCTTCGCTCAGATCTCTTGATCTATTGAGTTTTTCTTGCTCAGATCTGTCGTTTTAGCTAAGGTTTTTCTCAGATCTGTTCATTTCTAGCACCATTTGGTTCAGATCCGTTTGGCTTTGGCCAAGATCTGTTCAAATCGATTTGGTTCTTGACAATATCTTTTCAGATCTGTCTAACCATTGTTCAGATCTCTTTTCGCTCAGATCTTTTGATCTGTTTGAGTTTTCTCTCATAGATCTTTAGATCTGTCATGCGTTTTGCTCCGCTGTCTAGATGTGTTTTGTTTTAGTTCATCTGAGCAACTTTCAAGTGTTAAAAGATCTTATCAGATCCATTTTTTCGTTTATACTTTGATGGGTTCTTCAGCAAGTCATGAAGAATGAAACTCTTATGAGTTCTTAACCCATTTTCGTTTTTATTTTTGTGTTTTATCAAACAGCTTGAGAAGAAGAGAAATTATTTGTGGTTATTGACCTTCATTCAAGATGGTGTTTCCTTTGGAGGCTCCAAAAAAAGAAAAATGAAAATTTATGAGATTTGTTTCTTTTTCATATTTCAATGCTTTTTTTAAGTAAACTGAAGGAAAAAGAAAGTTTTATGAGAAGAAACTCTGTCAAATCCGTTTTTTTGTTTATATTTTGGGGTTTCCCAGTAAGTTGAGAAGATAAGAAGTGTTTTAAGAGTTTTATTCCATCTCTTGTTCATGCATTTTCAGAAGATCCTTCTCTTGCTGTGCATTTCCATGTACATTCTCACCCACTGTAACAATTATTTGTACATACAGCCATATGGCTGGTACATTTTATAAAACCTTCAGAGAAAAAAAAGAGAAGGGAGAAGAAGTTTTGATAGGTTTTAACCCACTTACAGTTTACATATTTCTAGAAAACATTTTTTAGTTATGCTTTGTATTACAAGTTTGCTCAGGTTATGTTGCTGGGATTTTTATATGTTCCAAAACTAATTAAACCATATTTTTTACCTCAAGGTTTTACCTTATTATTTTCTAAGTTTACTGGTTAGTCAAAAAAAAAAAAAAGAACGATGTAGAAGAAGGAAAAAAAAAGGCGTGCACATAGAATTCAAAAATGGTAACTCTTTATTTACCTCAACAATAAAAAAGAAAAACAAAATACAATAGCTGTGCACATTGTTGTTTTTCCTATCCCAACCAACATTTCAAAAAAAAGGGCGGAGGAAGGGTGTATCGGCTGTACACCATAAGCCAAAAGTGTGGGACCCACCTCGTCCAATCCTCCAATACAGAAAAGTCAAAAGAACTAGGACCCACCCAGTCTAGGCATCTCATCGGGCAGTCAAAGGTGCTTCCTGCCTCCTCTCAATTTCGCCGCCAACAACTGAAACCAAAGCTGCCAGTCAACAACCTTCGGCCACTGAACATGTCCAAACAGCAATGCGACTGCTCCATCAACTGGTCCGATGACCACCTTCTCCGGTTACCACTCCTATCACTGGCCGAACACCATCATTCCACCATCACAACAGCTCCCAGTTAACATCAGCTTAACTTCTTTGACGGGAAAGCCCCAACTTCCGAACAACTATCGCCGGTCGCAACTAAGCTCCGCCGGTCCATCTACTCAACCCAAACCTAGCGAACCTCCAATCGACTGACACCGCCAAGACCAGCAACAGATTCAACATCAATGCCAGTCACCACCATAACAGCCGGACCACCCCTAGTCGTCGGACGTCTCCAACTCTGGCGATTTAACAAACCGACGCCGCTGGCAAGCTTTTTTTTCCGATCTGCTGGTGTAAGAGGCTTTCTCCAAAAAAAAAGGAGAATCATAAAGCAATAAGTTCATTATATTTTTCCCTTTGGGGACATTTCCTAACAAATCATGTCTCTTCGAAACCTGATGCAAAAGAAAAAAAAAGAGCAACAAAAGCTGTTTGGGAGAGTCTCCGAGGTGTACAAGATCAGTTGCCACTTTTCTGTGGTATTTCTTGACGGCAAATCAAAGTAGCTGGCAACTGTTTTTTCAAAAGTTATTATGAAGCATTGTGGACCCTAGGATACGTGTGATTTCCTTTGTGGCTCACGCATAAAACAAGAAAGAATTGAATGGATCTTGGGCCATTCATTCATAAAGTGGGGTCTGCTAATTTATTTTTGGCCTCTATTATATTGGTCTCTGTTGAAACAGAAAAGTGACCCTCTTGAACTCAGATACCGCAACGGTTTAGCATATGCTATCATCTCAGCACCTGGAGTCAGTTCTTCTTCAGCATCCACAGTCCATATTTCTTCACTACGGTCTACTTAACTAGATTACTTTTCTTATATTTATGTAATATACTCTATTATCCAGCATGCCTTGCACGGATGCTTATAGAGTTGTAGTTTAGTTCTGAGACTCTATAAATAGAGACTCATTCCTTTGTATTAAACACTTCTTTTACTCTTGCAATTCTCTCTATTACCTCTATACTGCTTACTCATCTCTGATGACTTATGAATTATTCTGAATATATTTCTAAGTTATCTTCTTCATTTCTTTATCTTTCTACTCTTCTTACTCTAAATTATTACTGAAACATATCTAGCTATAACCTCTCTTCGGAGCAAGTCTCTAAGACTTAAACTAAGTTTGATCTTCCTTATTGACTCGGAGTGAATGCATTCCTTGTTACGAATCAGCTTAAGTGTATTCTTCATATAACAATTGTTGTCATTTATATTTCTTTACTTTCCGCAACTAACTCTCTAACTATATTATTGTTGAGCTTTTAGATCCTTTGAGATTAACTATTCCGCAATATACTTGTTCTAACGTTTATTCAAGTGTGTCTCCAAGTTTTTCTCTCAACAATTGGTATTAGAGCCAAAGTGGTTGCTTTTTGAATATCGAAACTCTGATTTTTCATAAGGCCTTCTATACCACTAAAGCTCATTTCTCAAAAAAAAAAAAACAAAACAAAAATGGCACAATCGTTATCTCTGAATGTCTCCAATATTGTTGGTGGTTCTAACCAAGCTCCAATACTAGTAGCAATGAATATCATCACTGGTCACAAAGAATGGAGAGGTACTTAAGAAGACTGGGAAGAGATGTATGGCGATCCGTGGAAGAAGGACCACACGTTCCAGTCCTTACACTAGTCCAAACTAACGGCGCTGCAACCAGGCTAAGAGGAGGTCAACCAACCATGAGCCGTCCCACCAAGGATGATCTCGATAAAATGGAAAATGATGTTGTTGCTTTTTATGAAATTTCTTGTGGTGTTGCTCCTGACAACTTTGATATTATCATAAATTGCAAGTCAGCAAAAGAGATCTGGGATGTACTCAAGAACCTGTACGAAGGCTCAGAACAAGCACAAGACAAGAAGCTCACTACCGCACTCAACGACTTCAACAACTTCAAAGCTCATACTGGTGAAAGTTTGGAAGGCTCCTTCAAGAGGTTCAACCTAATAGTCACAAAGTTATCAAATGCTGGTACCATCTGCATCAACCATGAAACCAATCTCCAGTTCCTTAATGGTTTAGGAAGACATTGGACTATGGCTAAGATGATAGTCTAAGGTGACAGGAAGATTCACTCTTTATCACTCTGTAAGCTATATGGAGAGCTCCAAGCACAAGAATCCACTGTACTCAAAGACTATGCTGACTTTGGAGGACCGCTTGCTCTTATAGCACAAGCTCCACCGCAGTCACCCTACTCTTCATCGTATGACACCCCAACGCAGTCATATGAAGCGGATTCTGAGTATGATGATGAAGAAGAATTTCAGAAGGCTATTGTTGTGGTTAGCCAACAGTTCAACCGCATACCACCTTCTTCTTTCCGCAAGAATCAACAGTTCAACAAACCTCCATTCAACCGTAACATCGGTTCTCAGAACAACCACTCTCGTTTTTCTAAAGGACCTCAGAACAACCAACCAAAGGAGGTACCGCAGTCTCCTCAGACCATTGACTCCTGTACTCAATCAGAAGATAAGACTAATGTTGTGATTTGTCACAAATGCAATAAAGAAAATCACTTCGCAAAAGCTTGTAACGCCAATGTAGTCAAGGACAGAGAATTCTATCTTAGAATGGCTCAAGAGTTGGAAGAAAAAGAAAATGCAAGGGCATATGTGGCCCATGTTAAAAGAGACCATCAAGTTTGGTAATCAGGAGATGAAGAAGAGACCATCAGCAGTGTTAAAGGAAAAGGGAAAATCTGCATGCTGGCCGCTACGGATGATAATGGGTCAACATTGTCGAACAAAAACTACTACTACATGGCAAAGGATGGGACTCTAAGCATCGTCGAACAGGTAAAACTCATGATCCAAACTTTAAATTATAATATGCATGACTGTCAACCCTACATTGATGATCTTAATGACACTTGTGATTTCGTCCTTACAGACAATAACAAAGCCTTAGATGAGAAGAACATTGCGTCCCAAGAAATGTTCCATGTGAGAGGACGATTGGATAACAAGAGACTTAAGATGACTATGTTAGAGAAGGATCTAGAGTTAGAAAAAGATGCTAGAATGTTAAGTGAAACCCAATTAGAGATAGCTTTAAATCAGAGAGATTTAGCTCAGAGAGAAATTATACGATTAAATCTCTTAATTGAAAAATTGTTTAATGAAAGTGAGGCTATTGAAAATTTGGTAAATAATGGAACCGTGGACAATACATATAATTAGGGTTGGTCAAATGGATATCCTACCACAATGGATTCCTCACCTCGGTTCAACAAAGACAGATTGTATGTCCCTCCTGATAGAGAATTTCATTTCCCTGTCAATGACAAGACTTTTCCCGAAGATATCAAAACTCACTTCGGTACACTGCACAATTTAAGCAATAATTGTGTCATTGAGGAAATTTTGCCCGAGGCTTCTGGTCACACATGTGATCAAAATCAAATCGATGGCACCATTCATTCAAGTTCTCAAACTTCATCCGTATTTGATGAAGAGATTGTTGTTGAAGGCACCGATGTCTCAAAGGACTTTCCATCCTAGTCCTCAGACCACAATGTCTCTCATTGTAGTAAAATGTCTCTGAAGTGTCGCACCGAAGTTCCATCTAAGACCTACTCTTCGGTAGTTAAGTCATCCCTACCAAAGTCTTCAGTTCAAGGAACCACAACTCTTCAGCCCATATTTTATGAGTTACCAATAGAAAATTTTGAAGTAGGTCAATGCTCTCAAGTTCCATAATTCTCAAGTTCTGATGATTCAAGTCCACGTTTTCAAAATCATTCAAAAAAATTCAGGAAACCGCAGTTGAATAACAATGACTGCGGTTCACCAAAATCTTTGGCAAAAAGGGCTTTCAAAGAAGAAATTAGATCACAAGGCACAAACAAACAAGGTTTTTTGAAAAATAAGAGACATGTCAGAACTCCAAAATCTAAGAGTCCAGAAAAAGTTGTTCCTTCAAACTATATTTCAAAAAACTCTTCTTTCCTGGAATCAAGCAAAAAGGAAAGTCCACTTTCAAAAGTCATTCCTACCACTTTTGACACAACCCAAAAAGGTGTCAAGTCTGTAAGAAACTACATTTTTCAGGTCTATTCCTCAAATCACCTAATTGGAAAGGAATTTTACCCACTCCAACACTCTTAAAATCACATCAAACTGTCAACAAATGGAAGGGTATCTTACCAAATCCACCTAAAGGGACTCAAATTTTTACACGTGCTAAACCTCGTTCAAAACAAACTTTTCAGAAACCAAACAACATGTGTGTCAGTTTTTTCAAAAGTTACCCATCTCGGACCAGTACCAAGTCCAATTCATCCTATAAACCTTTGACCAAGAAAAATGTCAGATTCAATGACAAAATTTCTCTTTGAAAATGTCAGTATAGTTGTCAAAAGGTTTTATCTCATGTCAAATCAAATCAAATTCAGAAACCTCGTATTTTTTCAAAACCTCACAAAAATCCAAATCAGCACAAACACCCAGGACTATGTCTGAAAGATGACAAGAGACCTGTACACGCAACCTCGGACTATGCATCATTCCAAAATACACAAATTGTCCCTGGCTCCAAACTTGTTTGGATGCCTAAACTAACCATGTAAATCTCAGGCTTTGTGCAAGGAGGAAAAAGAAGAAAAATGGTTAATTGACAGTGCCTGCTCCTTGGACATGACCGGAAGGTTAGAGTACCTTCGGGATTTTAGGCCTATATGCAATGGTGGAAATGTTACGTTTGGCAACAATGCAAACGGTGTCATCCGAGGTTACGGTGTTCTCACTACGGGGAACTTTTCCATACAGAAGGTTGCTTATGTAAAAAGCCATAAACACAATCTCATCAGTGTTGGCCAACTATGTAAAGCAGGACACCATGTTGAATTCGATGATCTGTTTTGTTACATAATGACAAGTAATAGAAGCTCATGTCTGATCAAATCTCAATCCGAAGGTACCATGTATCCTTTGGATGTCTCTCTAATCATTGGCAGACCACAACTGTGTTTTCTGTCCAAAGCTGTATCCGAAGTCAGCTGGCTATGGCATCACAAGCTAGCTCATCTCAACTTTCGGTACATCAACAACCTGGTCACTGGAGAACTAGTCCACGGTCTCACCATTCTCAAATTCAGTAACGATACTCTTTGTCCAACTTGTGAATGCGGTAAACAATCAAAAGCAAGTCACCCAATGATAATGGACTCTTCTATTTCTATACCACTGGAGCTATTACACATCGACCTCTGCGGTCCCTCAACCGTAGCCAGTCTCCACCACAAAAAGTATATACTGGTTATTGTTGATGACTATACACGCTTCACATGGGTCTTCTTTCTTAGACTCAAATCAAAGACACCGCAGATCTTCATCAACTTCATCAAGGAAATCGAACTTCAAATCAAGCTTCCAATTAGACACATCCGCAGTGATAATGGAATCAAATTCACCAATCATCTTCTCAACAGCTTCTTGGTTTCCAAAGGTATATCTCACAACTTCTCCGCACCATATACACCGCAACAAAATGGTGTAGTAGAAAGAAGGAACCACACACTAGTAGAAGCAGCCAGATCCATGCTTAGCTTCGCCCAACTTCCTCTCTACTTCTGGGCTGAAGCAGTAGCAACAACATGCTTTGTTCAAAACCGAAGTATCGTGTGTAAACGCCTCAATAAAACTCCATATGAGGGTCTTAACAACTGCAAACCCAATGTTCATTTCTTTCATATCTTTGGATGTAGATGCTTCGTGATCAAGAATAGAGACCAACTCAACAAGTTTGCACCAAAATCTGACGAAGGTATCTTCCTTGGTTATTCCACTAACAAGGTTGCATATCGAGTGCTCATCAGGCGAACAAGGTTGATCATTGAAAGCTTTGATGTGAAATTTGATGATTCTCACATCCGCAACGCACCTCCATCCACCGAAACCACTGCAATCATGGAATGTGACATTCCCTCTTCTTCAGGACCTTTAAATCTAGTTGAAGTCAATTATGATGATCTTTTTGACCCTATTAAAATGGCGAAACTATCCGAAGTTCTGGAATCACCTGCAGCTCAACAACAACATGATGATGTATTTGGTCCATCTCTATCTGAAATCGTATCTCTCAATACTTCCACTTCTCCGGTTGAGAGGGAAAAGCTCTACTCCGGATCTAGTCGCAACCGTTGAAGTTCCAGTACTTGACGTTGTTCAAATTCCTGCATGCAGAGAAGCATTACCATCAAACGCATCTTCAGATTCGGATGATGAACTCGTAGAGGATATCGACACTAGAACCGATCCAAGGGTTATCTCTCTCCCATCTGCAGTCCAGGGGGAACCTCCTTTAGTTCCAAAGGAACTCCCGTCAGCAATCCAGGGGGAACCTCTCCCGACTACTCAAGAAAATTCTCCTCCAATAGATCAAGATGATTCAGCAGGATGCTCTCAAATCCAAGGGGAATTGCCTTCTCCAACCGAAGCTTCTTCTGACATCCAAGATATTCCTTCCACCGCAGCTGCTGATCATCTACTGCCACACCTTCATGTATGGATGAAAGACCATCCACTAGGTCAAATTGTTGGTAACCAATCCGCAGGTATCCAGACTCGATCTTCCAAGGACTTATCTGATCACTGCGACTACACAGCTTTCATGTCCTCCGTAGAACCCAGAACGATCAAAGAAACACTGCTTGAACCGGATTGGATAGTTTCAATGCAAGAACAACTGGAAGAATTTGAAAGAAACAAAGTATGGCAACTTGTTCCTCTCCCACAAGGTCATACTACTGTTAGTACAAGATGGGTTTTCAAGAACAAGCTAGATGAATTTGGTGCTGTCATCAGGAATAAGGCAAGGCTAGTTGCAAAGGGTTATAGTCAACTGGAAGGCATTGACTACAATGAAACGTATGCTCCGGTAGCCCGCATGGAAGCCATCCGCATCTTTCTAGCATACGCAGCTCACAAAAACGTCAAGGTACACCAGATGGACGTTAAGAGTGCTTTTCTCAATGGGGAACTAAAGGAAGATGTTTATCTTCAGCAACCTCCAGGTTTTGAAAATGTTGAATTTCCAGACCACTACTACAAGCTTGAAAAAGAAGTCTATGGTTTGAAACAAGCCCCAAGAGCTTAGTATGAAACACTTTCTGAATTCCTTGTTTCATCTGGGTATAAGAGAGGAGTGATTGATCCCACACTATTCAGAAAAGCAAATGGTGATCACCTCATGATGGTACAAATATATGTGGATGATATCATCTTCGGGTCATCTGATCAAGGGATGGTAGATGAATTTGCTAAGCTCATGACCAACAATTTCAAAATGAGTATGAATAGAGAGATTAATTTCTTTCTAGGTCTTCAAGTCAAACAAATTCAGCAAGGAATTTTCATTTATCAAGAAAAATACACCACTGAACTTCTAAAGAAATATTCAATGGACAACTGCTCTTCTGCTAAGGTCCCTATGGCCTTCGGTTATAAGATCTCTGCTAAGGTCGCTATGGCCTTTGGTTTACTAATGTACCTCACCGCAAGTAGACCTGACATTGTCTTCGCAACGGGTGTTTGTGCAAGATACCAGGCTGATCCAAAAGTGTCACACATGACCGTAGCCAAACAAATTCTTTGGTATCTTAAAGGAAGCAAATCAATGGGTTTATGGTATCCCGCAGGCAACGACTTCAGTCTTCAAGCCTTCACAGATGCTGATCATGCAGGATGCAAGCTCGATCGAAAAAGTACATCTGGTGGATGCCAATTTCTAGGAGGAAGACTTGTCAGCTGGTCTTCAAGAAAACAAACGTGTGTATCTCTATCTACTACAGAAGCCGAGTATGTGGCCGCAGCCAGCTGCTGTTCGCAAGTTCTTTGGATGAAGACAGAATTGCTAGACTACGGGTATAGAATGTTGCGGATACCAATTTACCGTGACTCTGAAAGTGCTATAGCGATCTCTCATAATCCTATTCAGCACTCCAACATAAAACATATTGAGTTACGGTATCACTTCATAAAAGATCATATTCTGAAAGGTAATATTGAACTCATCTTTGTTCCTACTCATGAAGAGATTGCTGATGTTTTTACAAAAGCACTTGACTCTACAAAACTCAATGCATTCTTACAAATGTTGGGAATGATGAATCCAGACCCGCAATTCTTTCTGAAGAGTTAGCTACTGCAGACCATCATTGGTCTCCGTTGCGGTTCTAGCTGAGAATTACATATGATAGATGGTTTTGGTACCGCAGTCTATATACCGCAACCATATGTCATACGTATCTCTCATGGGTCCTAAATTGTCTTTGTTTTCTAACTTTTGTATAAGTGTTTTTCTCTCAGTCTCTCACTGCAGTCCTTTTTTTGTTCATCCACAATGAAAATTCTCAACCGGAATGACGTGTCCATCCGCAATTCACATGATAATTTCTCATCTGTTTCATTAACTTTCAAATCTTTGTGTGCTATTTAATGATCCTTCATTAAATAAAATACAAACATTCCCTTTAGAAACTGTCACATTTTCTTTCTGAATAAACCCCGTATCAGATCTATTTTAGGGATGATGACAAAAAGAACGATTTCCCAATAAACTCATCCTCAACTTGTCCTTTCCTCTCCCAACCATGTCCCATCAGTTACAACTTTCTCTCTCATCACCCCACGATTATCTGACGTATTGACATACATCTAATCCTACATTAAATGCAAACCCCTTTTGGAAATCTCCCAAAATCTTTTTAAACCCGTTTTTACCTTCGTGTGGCTGAGATTTAATCCACAAAATAATTGATTCCACCCAAAACCCCATTCAACTTCTTACCCTCTTCTATCTTTTACCTAGGGTTAAAACCCTTTCACCCCCCCTTTATAAACCAGTCTTCTCCCCCATTAATCTTTTACGCTCTCTGATTATCATTTCCTCTCTCTCAAAAACCCCCCATAACTCTCAAGAACTCCATCTTCTTCTTTCAAATGGCGAAATCAGGTGCATCCAAGAAGCAATCCAAAGCTTTAAGTTATATGAATCCAACTGATTCTGACTCTCCGACATTAGCTTCAAGCAATTTCAGAGCTGTTTTTGAAGATCACCCGTCGTATAATGCCCCAACCAAGCTGATGATCAAGTTTCTCAAGAACCATATTTTGTTTGGTCCATTTGATGCCTTCACCGACGTTGTTCCTATTTCTACACTCTTCAAGTGTGCCTTTTCTGCATACCGTCCATTGGAGAATCCCCAAGAAGTGCATCTCAACCTCATCAATGATTCTTTGGTCATCTTGACCAAAGAGAAGTTTTTGTCTGCCATTAATCTTCTGATTCACCTCTCCATCAAGATTTTCACACCATCACTATCTGACATCACCACCGCACTCTACCAGATGGGGTATCAGAAACCAATCTAAGGGATTGGTGAGTTTAAGAAGAACCAACTGTCTGCGGTTTGGTAGTTTGTATGCCACTTCGTCATTCGCTGCTTATCTGGTAGAACCGGAGGCATCGACAACATGGGTTTGAAGCTACTTGAACTAGTGTGGAGCATCTATACAGGCCACGATGTCAACTATCGGCAGATTCTTTGGGACGATTCCCTCCAATATATCCCCAAATAGCACCCAAGGGAGAACCAAGGGAGAACCCAACCGAACTCACATTAGTTCGCTTTAGGTCCTTATGCATATCTGATTTACATGCGGATGCTGGTATCAACATGGGAAATGACATCAACTTCTTTGTCACTAAGGATCTAAAAAGGTACTGTGACAACCGTCAATTTTCTGTCAAGTCAAAGTCAACGAAAGTCAACAAATCAAACCGGTCCACTCATTTTGCCGTGAGTACTAGAGCTTACGTTAAGTAACTCCTAAACAACTCTCTATTCTAACGAGAGATCCTAAATCAAAAAGTGCGTACATCTAGATCTCCTTAACCTTAAATTGAGGTACGTGGCGAGCCAAACCGATAAAACAATGTCGCATACTCATCGGGAGTATGCAAGATCCTTAAACAAGGCGTAACGGGGCTTACGGACCCTGCATTGCAAAGCCGAACACTCAAAAAGGTCACCAATGAAACCTCTCTCAATCGTTTTCACTCTATCTCTTGTTATGTCAAATCTCTCCCAAATCTCTCTAAGTATGTGAAATCTCTCCCACATATCTCTTTGTATGCGAAATCTCTCCAAGTATGTCAAATCTCTCCCAAATCTCTCTAAGTATGTGAAATCTCTCCCACATATCTCTTTGTATGCGAAATCTCTCCAAGTATGTCAAATCTCTCCCAAATCTCTCTAAGTATGTGAAATCTCTCCCACATATCTCTTTGTATGCGAAATCTCTCCAAGTATGTCAAATCTCTCCCAAATCTCTCTAAGTATGTGAAATCTCTCCCACATATCTCTTTGTATGCGAAATCTCTCCAAGTATGTCAAATCTCTCCCAAATCTCTCTAAGTATGTGAAATCTCTCCCACATATCTCTTTGTATGTGAAATCTCTCCAAGTATGTCAAATCTCTCCCAAATCTCTCTGAGAACGAGGAATCTCTCTCAAATCTCTCTCGAAATCTCTCCCAACTTTCTATAATCACTCGGGGCATCCCGACCCTCGAAATTGGCGAAAAATAGCCCAAGAATGGAAGTCTACGCGAAAAACGGACTTAAGAAACGAACCCTCCGAACCGAAAGTACTATTCATGAACTGAACCGAAAGCACTATTCATGAGGGTCCAAACCGAAGTTACTGTTCATGAGCCGAACCGAGGACACTGTTCATCCGAACCGAACCCAGCTTGGAAGGAAGGTCCGAACCGAACCCAGTTTGGAAGGAAGGTCCGAACCGAACCCGGCATTGAAGGAGGTCCGAACCGAGAGTACTGTTCATTACTGTTCACAACAGTGCCTTCGGTTCTAGCCTGACTTCGGACCGAACCCTTACTTTCGCTTCTCGCCTTCACTTCAGACCGAGCCTCGGACCAGCCCTCGCTTCGCTTCTTCCCTCCGGCTCGCGCCCCTCGCCTCCGAAACATGCACCATCTGACCGAACTTCGGCCTAGGGATCGAGCTTCGGCCTAGGTCCGAAGAATTCCGCTGGAAAATTCGTTTTTCACCCCGTTTTTGCGTATTTTTGCGTTTTAAACCCATTTTTAATTATTTTAACGCGGGGTTTTCACCCAAAATCATATTTTAACATAATAAACCCTAAATATTCACAATTTAATCATATTTTCATAAAAATCTTTATTTAAATATTAAAAGCAAGTGGGTAAAGTACAAAGAGATGGAGTGTTGACTTTGCTTTACTTTATGACGCAAGCAACCCCCATACCCACTCCATGACAACCCATACTCCTCCCCACCATACCTTGTACTTTTTACCTCCCTCACAAGCCATCTCCATGTTTTGAGAGCTGGATATCCATCATCTCTCCTCATTTTCTTTCATTTGTTCTCATTTCACAAGAGGATCAAACTCCTTTCTCTCTCACTTTCTCTCTCTAGAAATCCGAGATTCAAGGGCTGATCTTGAAAGTTTCCTCCACCTTTGGTAAGCATAATCCATTTCCTTTACGATTACCTCAATTATTTCCACTCAAATCATGGATATCTTACACAAAGTCCATTATATTTGTGTTAGAGCTTCGAATCTTCAAGCGATTCTTCTAGTGTTCTTGGGTTGAACACTTCTCTTCTTCAACACTTATCTACTGAAATCACACAAGGTGAGTTCATACCCCTACATTTTCACGTTTTCTCAAGTTTTTAGGGGGGGAATACAAGTTAAAATACTTAGAACATAACTACATTTTTCTAACAGCTTTCATCAGAAACGTTTCACTCCATTCACGGACTGTTTTGGACATCTTAAATATTTTTGTTTTCAAAACTGTTTTAGGTGCATGTAGTTCCACTTCTTAGCTTTAAAATTACTACTTGCACATCTCCATACGATTTTTCTACAATTTATGGTGATTTTTACAAAACTGCCTATCATTTCAAACATCAATCCGGACCAGTCTGTGATTAGGGACTTTTTCACCCATGTTAGAGGTCATTAAAAATTATAATAAAAATTATGAGCAAACTAGACTCATTTTCCAAACTCTCAGAAGTTACAGAACCTGATTTGGACATTTTATGATTTTTCTACAATTTTTCCAATAACAGTTACAGAAAATGTTATTAACAGAAAAACACAATAAATTTCATTTCACCTTGTAACATGTTGAACAAGGTATACATCGTTATGTGATTATGTGTAGTTGCAATATATGACAAATTTTGTATTCTTACATAGACATACATCAGAAAACAAATGGATTTACACCTTCACAAGTATGACAAATATATATATATATATATATATATATATATATATATATATATATATATATATATATATATATATATACGATATTACGAGGCTATATCCATTAAAATATAAACATTGATAAATTATGACAAGTAAGGCCTATGCTCATTTCCCACGAAATCAATCGATAGACTATAATAGGTATAGTTTAGGGTTATTCATATAACAAACACAATATTAAAGGTCTTACACTTACAAAAGAGTTATTGCCGCCATGGACGATTAAGATAATCTATAACAAGTATAGTTAAGCCATTATACCCCCACAAACGAACGCGTTAGTTATAATCGGTATAGTTATGGTAAATACATATTACAAACAAAGTAATAAACTATAATAGGTATAGTTTATGTTTCATCTACCCTAGGAACTTAATTACAAGAAAGGAACTCACCATCACCACCACTTTTGATAAGCTATTCATATGCATAGTTCAGGTTCCCTAATCTCTATTACTCCCCGGTGAACTATGATATGTATAGGTTATATTCGCATTCACCATCACTTTTGATATGTATAGGTTATATTCACCATCACATCACTTTCGATAAGCTATTCATATGCATAGTCCAGGTTCACTAATCTCTATTACCCCCCGGTGAACTATGGTATGTATAGGTTATATTCACATTAAAGGTTAGCATTGTTAGACTTCAACTATAATCATTGAGCGTATATGCTTGAGTCATACAAGAATTTAGTCTGGATTGGCTTAGAATTGGTGGTGCCCGCCCCATCTCCTGTTCCTCGTTGGGTTGTGGACCTAGGGCAGACCCACCACATTCGACGTTTTATCTGACTTAAATCTTCTATAACTTATATACGCTGGATGATTATAGAGGAAATCTACGGGTCAATCTAGGATACATTAACACATCATATAGGTTATATATCACATCACTTTCGATAAGCTATTCATATGCATAGTTCAGGTTCACTAATCTCTATTACTCCCCGGTGAACTATGATATGTATAGGTTATTTTCACATTAAAGGTTCACATTGTTAGACTTCAACTATAATCCTTGAGCGTATATGCTTGAGTCATACAAGGATTTAGTCTGGATTGGCTTAGAATTGGTGGTGCCCGCCTCATCTCCTGTTCCTCGTTGGGTTGTGGACCTAGGGCAGACCCACTACATTCGACGTTTTATCTGACTTAAATCTTCTATAACTTATATACGCTGGATGATTATAGAGGAAATCTACGGGTCAATCTAGGGTTCATCAACACATCGTATAGGAATATTTTGTCTACACCTAACTAAGAAAATATTGGATTTTCTGGATTCATATCCTATCGCTTTTAAAAAGGAAAACGGTTTCTACTCCAAACAAAACTCTTATGAACTCACCAACTTAATTGTTGACACTTTTTCAAAACTACTTGTATTCTCAGGGAATCACTGAAACAGGAAAACTTCAGCGCTTTGAGGATGGGACCTTAAACCGTCAACAATTTATTTTTGTCATCGTATTGTAATTGATTTTGAAACATGTAAACAAATACTTTGGTGTAACTTTTTCAATTATATTTATGATGGTTGTATTTACTTTGAGCACTATTATACATATTCTTGTGATACTGAACATGAAGTCCTCCACCCCTGGACGTTTCCGCCATCCTTGGTTTGGGGGTGTGACAGGTACAACCCCTCTTCTGATCAAACTTTATTTGGACCTATCCGCAGGCTTCCCACCCACATTCTCACTTTTCTTGGTCTTGAGACTGCTGATGTCTCAGACCACATAGAGGCTACGGAGGGTATTGTCCCATACCCTTCTACCCCACCTCTTCCATCTGCGACCATTATCCCTAAGGGTACCGCAGTGCCCTCTGCCACCACACTGTCTAACCTTTCTCAAAGAAGAAAGTCTGTGGCATCCAAAAAGAAGCAAAGCACACCTAAGAAGAATGCTCCAAAACAAGCCGCACCCTCCAAGAAACGCAAAACCAAACCCACCACTGTATCGAGCAGTGATTCTGAGGAAGATAGACAACCAATATCTATCCTCAAGAAAAGAAAAACAACAGAAACCTCTAGCCATATGCGAGACCGGACAGATGCTGAAGCCTCTCAAAAGGCTCCGGTAGTCCTTGGGGTGGCCTCACACCCATTCAATACCACAATCGAATACCACTCAAGCTCATCATGTGAGTTTGTTTCATCCTCATCTTCATCAGAATGTGGAGACAGCCCCCCAGTTATATCTCAAGCAGATAAATCTGGACATCGCCCTAAGGTCTCCAGGGCTTCCCGACTGCATGTTTTTCTTTCGAGGAGTTAGACTCCATCCTCTTGAACATCTCCCAAACACTTCAAACACCAATCCATCCGTAGGGCATTTCTTTCGCCCATGCCAGAACTGGGCCGAGGCCAGACTTGACCACGGGTCAAGGAGACCAAGGAAGCCCAGGAAATCCTACTCTGCTTCCATCCTTTACAGGTGGTTTAGGCACGGTGAGCACACATGTGCAAGGATCTAGGAACCCAAGGGACACCTTGGTGCGTACACAAAGAATTGACGGCGATGACTCGAGTGATTCTTGGAGTCGGTATCAACCAACTACTGATGTCGAAATCAAGAAATATGCTACCTTTCGAAGGGCCTTCCAAGCTCGCAAAGAGCAACAGATCAAACAACAACAACAAAAAGAACAGGAGATCCAGTCCGTGGCCAAGTATTGGGCAGACGACATTAGCAATGCCCATACCGTTGCCACAATTCTAAAGGTTCAAAACTGGATGGATCAGATGGCAGAAACCATGTTAAAAGCTCAAGCTGCTGGGACAGCCGCAGGTACCTCCAGAGTTCCCCCTACTCCAACTCCTGTTCCCTCTCTTAATGTAAATCCATCACAAGACGAAGGGCCTACAATCAAACTCAGCTCAGCCCCTACCTTCGGTTTTGATGATGAAGACATCCAAGAGGTTAATAAATCGAACCCTTCAGACGACGACCTTATGATATTTGAAGAAGAAGAAGAGTCCAGTGGTTCTCAGCATTCCACTTCCAAGCCTAAAGAAAAGAAAAAGAAGAAGAAGAAGGATGTTGTCACCAGGAAAGAATTCCTAAGTCTCCAAGCCAAAGTAGATCAAATTTTGTCTGCGGTTAGACCTACTCAACCTCCACTTGAAGACATTCCAGGTCCGCAGTCCTTGATTGAACGCATTGAACGGCTCGAGACAAGAGAGCGTATGGCTGCTGAGCGCATCTCTCTCAAGGTCGAGATGGGAATTCGATCCCTTGATAACAACCGAAGGGCTGACCATCAGGATTTCATGGCTACAACGGAGTGCCTCATCTCTGAGGTGACCGCAATCAAACAGGATCTTCAAACAGCAATTGCGGATCAAGCTGCACAATCACAGAAAGTGATAGATGAGACTCATACTGCTTATGAGTCCACTATCTCTGTTCTTCATGCAACTATCAACCGAATGCAGAAATCCCTCACCTCTAACTTCCATGGCCCTGACATCCTCCAGCTTACCAAAGACATACACAAGCTGCTCTTCAACTCCTCCACCCCAAACAATTCCTAGTTGGCCGAGACCATGAAAGCTCTATTTGAAGAAGTCTGTGCCAAGGTGGATGGACTTAAGCAATGGCTTGAGGAAGCACCTCCGTTGCATCCCTCAAGAGGGGGAAGTGATGAAGAAGTCAACCACTCAGATACTTCCATCCATCAGAGCCCCCCCCCCCCCCCCCCCATCACCTCAAAGAAAATTCCCACACCGCAGCCCTCACATCCACCATCTCACGATATTCCATCTCCTTAATCTTCACCTATAAACAACACCCTCAAAAGGCCTGAGACTCCTCCTCACCTCAAAAATCTTAAGGAAAATATGTCATCAGCAAGCTCCACAGACTCCCCTGCCACAGCTTAAAGAAAACATGATTGGAAGGTGGCCAAGCTTGCGGAAATCATCTGGAGAGAATGTGGATTTGATACTATGATAGATGAGTCGCTGATTAACTCATGGGTTAATCCGCTCCGCAGGCTACTGAATGAAGACTACACTCCACATCTCACATATGTTGAACCCCCTAATGATGGATATTGGGATATTCCAATCTCTCCCAATGCCAAATAATTTGCAGTATTTGAATCTTTTGACTGCAGCCTCCCTGATCACAAACGACTGCCAATGGAGTTTGAAAGACTTAATCGCTTTTATGCTAAGCATGGCTCCTCTATTGAGAACATATGGTCTAACGATAGACCATCCGCAGTCAAGAATTACAAGATGCGGAAATTCATGAAGGCTGATTTTGTTCAGTATACCCTCACCAGAAGAGAACATGACTACATACGCACTCAGGCAGACTTCCCAAGCATGAATCCGGAAGAAATCTTCCTCATTGCCAGAGTATTCCAAAACAAGGCAGAAAAGCACCCGAAGATGCAAATTACGCTTGATAAAGCCAAATCCTTTCTGAGGGATACAGTCTGTGATTTTGCCAAGATAGATGCGGATATCTACCCCACCATCATCAAGAAGTTTGATCTCCCTCCACTTGAACCTGTGCCAATGCCTACCAAAGGCTTCGAAGAAAGATCACTAGGCACAACGAACTTTCATGAACTGGGCATCATCTTCAAACGGAAGACTGACAACGTCAAATACTTCATTACAATGAATGCCATGCACCGCCTGCCCACGAAACAAATTGACATCTGCAAGACCGCAGTTGAAAGATCGAAGCATACTACTGCAGAAGTCAAATTTGAAATTTCTAGAAGAATCACTTGGATTGAAAACGTCAGGAAGTTCTGGTGGATTTGGATCAAGTTCCTCAAACTTGATACCTGAACTGGAGTTAAAAAGGTCACTTAAGGGGGAAATTGTTGAAACATAAAAGTAACCCTCTTGAACTCAGATACCGCAACCATCTACCTACCGCAACGGTTTAGCATACGTTATCATCTCAGCACCCGGAGTCAGTTCTTCTTCAGCATCCGCAGTCCATCTTTCTTCACTACGGTCTACTTAACTAGATTACTTTTCTTATCTTTATGTAATATACTCTATTATCCAACATGCCTTGCACGACTGCTTATAGAGTTGTAGTTTAGTTCTGAGACTCTATAAATAGAGACTCATTCCTTTGTATTAAACACTTCTTTTACTCTTGCAATTCTCTCTATTACCTCTATACTACTTACTCATCTCTGATGACTTATGAATTATTCTGAATATATTTCTAAGTTATCTTCTTCATTTGTTTATCTTTCTACTCTTCTTACTCTAAATTATTACTGAAACATATCTAGCTATAACCTCTCTTTGAAGCAAGTCTCTAAGACTTAATCACTAAGTTTGATCTTCCTTATTGACTCGGAGTGAATGCATTCCTTGTTACGAATCAGCTTATGTGTATTCTTGATATAACAATTGTTGTCATTTACATTTCTTTACTTTCCGCAACTAACTCTCTAACTATATTATTGTTGAGCTTTTAGATCCTTTGAGATTAACTATTCCGCAATATACTTGTTCTAACGTTTATTCAAGTGTGTCTCCAAGTTTTTCTCTCAACAGTCTCTTATTTTAGTGGGCTAACATCAAGGAAACGACCCAATTTTTATAAAAAAATATATTAGCCAATCAGCCGTTCATTGTTTAAGTATTACGATTTCGCTCAACAAACCAGATTTTAAAAAAACATGTTGCAGCCCGGATCACTCGATATTTTCTAAAAAAAAAGGCGGAGGGAGAAGAGAAGTACGTTGCTACTACTCGTGACGTATTCCGAAACAACCCTCAGCAAGCGTGTTGTCCGGCTATTAACAGCTGTGGTGACCAACCCCATGAAGTCTCGCAGCTCAGCTCTCACCATTAATGGTGACCGGCTTCCGCTAGCCTCGATGCTTATCTCTCAACAGCCATGCTGCCTAACTCTCGGCAACCGTGCTACCCAGTTTTTGTTAGTATTTGGGTCGCCTAGCTCTTCCCAGCAGCTATGTATCTCAGCTTTCAGCAGCTATACATCCATCTTTCCTTTTCTTCGCCCCCACTAAGAAAAAGGGGGGGGGGGAAGTAGGGTTGGTACAACACCATGCATAAGTGATTCCGAAGTATATGGCGGAGTTAAAGTATATGAAGAGCTGATGTTATGCATGATAGTGCACTCCCGAGGTGATATTAATATTCCGAGTCGGAAGATCAGCCCCGTTGTTCAACCCTCGATAGTCTCGTTGCCCAGCTTTCAGCGGTCGTGCTGCTCATCTATCGCTAGCAGCTCGGTGCTCAGTTCTCAACGGCCCTGATGACCAGCTCTCGGCGGAGGTCTCGCTACGCACCACTTGACAATAGCTACACTATCAAGCCCTATGTAGCACCACCACATAGCTCTCCGCAAACAGCCAAGACAGTGAGGCATGATTTATTAGTATGACTAGCGATGCAGCAAAGCATCAAGTACCATTCTGCTTTAACCCAGACTAGTCACACGAGTTAGACACATAGATTGTAGGGTGTTGCGCCCAGTCGTGCGAGGTTCGGTACCCTCGCCTCGAGTCGCCTGGCTTCTCAGTCCGACTCCATTATAGTGGCATGCTCCGCATGCGAGGATCAGTACCCTCACCTCGAGTCACTTGGCTTTTCATCCCAACTCCATTATAGCGGCATGCTCCGCATGCGAGGTTTAGTACCCTCACCTCGATTCGCCTGGCTTCTCAGCCCGACTCCATTATAGCGGCACGCTCTGCATGCAAGGTTCAATACCCTCGCCTCGAGTCACCTGGCTTCTCAGCCCGAATCCATTATAGAGGCATGCTCCGCATGTGAGGTTCAGTACCCTCGCCTCGAGTCGCCTGGCTTCTTAGCCTAACTCCATTATAGTGGCATGCTCCGCATGCGAGGTTCAGTACCCTCGCCTCGAGTTGCCTAGCTTCTCAACCCGACTCCATTATAGCGGCACGCTCCGCATGTAAGGTTCAACACCCTTGCCTTGAGTCACCTGACTTCTCAGCCGACTCAATTGTAGCAGCACACCCCACATGCAAGGTTCAGCACCTTTGCCTTGGGTCGCCTGGCTTCTCAGCCCGACTCGATTATAGCGACTAGCTCTGCATACGAGGTTTAGTGCCCTCGCCTTGAGTCGCCTGGCTTCTCAGCCCGACTCTAGCAGCATGCTCCGCCAACAAGGCTCAAGGTCTCACAATCTTTTCCTATATGATTTCACACAATGCTCTCCCGCATGATCGTTGGCATCTAAATCCGATCCATCCCACGCAATGCTCTCCCGCGTGATTTATCTACGATCGTTGGCAGTTAAGCTCGATCCATCCCACGCGATTCTCTCCCGCGTGATGTATTTACAATTGTTGGCAGCTAAGCCTGATCTGTTCCACGCGATGCTCTCCCACGTGACATCTCCATGATCGCTAACTGCCAAGCCCAAAACATTCTCCTAAGCAACACAACATAAGTCGCGCATCACAAGCCTATTCTACGCCTAACACTGCATTCTCGATGTTCCCTCTCTCACAGTCATCATGGTTGTGTTGTGCTCAGACGATCGATGAAGTGTTCTCCACATAGTTACCATTCAGCAAGAAGATTATCTCGACAACATCCCTACTACCTGTAGCCTCGTCGTGTACCCCACAACATCTCTGTTTCCTGGCTCTCGGAAACGGTCTTGCTATGCAACCTTACCTGTAGCCTCACCGCGTACCCCACAACATTTATGTTTCCTGGCTCTCGGAAATGGTCTTGCTATGCAACCTTACCTGTAGCCTCGCCACGCACCCCACAACATCACTGTTGCCTGGCCCTCGGAAACGGTCTTGCTGCGCAACCCATACCTCTGGCCTCACCGCTCATCCCTTAGCACCTCTGTTGCGTGGCTCTCGGCAACAATCTTACTACATATTTCCTAACTATAGCCTCACTGCCTGTTCCTCAAGAATTTTGTTGTCTGCCTATCGACAATAGTCTCACTATGTAACCCTCGCTAGCAACCTAATCGCCCAGCTCTCAGAATCTCTACCACTTATATTAGGGTCCGTAACCTTACGATTTATTGGTTCGACGACATAGTCTGACGCGGCTACCTACGCTACCCACATCAGACTGGGGGGAATCCAGCTAGTTGTAGCCTAAGCAAGAAATACCTCCAAGGCGGTTATTAATGCAGACTATGTAGTTTTTTATCGGTGATATTCCATTTGCGCGTAACTACAATAACATCTGTGCCGAATAACAGTCTCAGAGACTACATGGCGAGGTTACGCTTATTAGCTACCCCGGTCCGACATTATATCGACATCAGTGTCGCGTAACACTCTGTAGCAGCCCCGCTGTGCATAACATTGCCAGCAACAGTTATGCCGCATCTCACCGACGGACCAAGCTCCTCTCAGTGAAGGAGCACCAAGCCAGCTCAAGCTACATAAGTAATGTTTGGCACATCACACAACCCCACGACTCTTTTGGGCGAGGTTCGGTCATTCTCTCTATTATTTAATGTACTGGTGCTTTATCTAGTTTGGTCCGATTGTCAGCAACCCAATCGCATCAGACTAGGGGGACTTGACGACGCACAGTTTATATGACTAGTCCAGTCCGATGTCATTGGCCGCGTACCAATAACACCTGGGGGGACTTGATGATATATGGTCCATTAGCATGGCCCAGACAGCTCTAGCGTGCCAGCCTGGCCTGGCACGCTCCTACCAACCTCGTTGGGGACTCTCCTGTTACTTTATATGACTAGTTCCAGTCCGATGTCAATGGCTACGTACCAATAACACCAGACTGGGGGGGACTTGATGATATATGTTCCACTAGCATGGCCTAGACTGCTCCAGCGCGCCAGCCTGGCCTGGCGCGCTCCTACCAGCCCTGCCTGGTGTAACATCCGGATTCCCAGGTATATTATTTATTCAATTAATTTTTGGAGTTTGTGGAGGAACTCGGCGAGTTGGTGCCAAGACTCGCCGAGTAGGGACGCGGATGTTCATTCTAGTTCACGTCCGAACTCGGCGAGTCCATGCTGTTTAGTGAAGCCCTAATTTCCAGGGCTTGGGACCTATTTATAGGCCCTTATGGCCGTCTATTGTGGCTACTACACCCCAGAGAGAGTCTCAGATCGTTTGAGAGGCAAGGAGTGACCATAGTTGAACTTTGTGGTGTTATATAGTAAGAAGAATGAGGTTCTAGCCAAGGGAAAGCAAAGGAGGTTGCTATTCTGAGGACTAAAAGCTAAGATCATTTCATTTGAGGTATTATTTCGACTTTTCTTCTGTGTTGGGAAGGATATGTGGTTTTAGGGTTTCTTGTGCCCTTGTCTAAGTTGATTTGAGGTCCAAATAGTCCCTTCTGGAGATGAGACTTTAGATCTGGACCCATAGAGGTCCAGAGAGCCTTATTCTTCAAGCTTTATGAAGAACAATGGAGGTCATGACCTTGGGTCAAAGTATTTGGGACTAAATCACCATTTGATGCCTATTGGTCGATTTATAAGCATCAAGATTCAGACTTTACGTGTCATTTATGCTTGGGAGGGCCAAATCTATGGATTAGGGGCACAGATCTGACCTCAGGAGGTCAATAGACTTTGTGCATGGCATGAACTTGCCGAGTTGTTCTTGAGACTCGGCGAGTAGGGTTAAGGTTTCACGTAGATCACTCAGTGAGTAGACTTGCCGAGTTAGGGGGTAACTCAGTGAGTCAGAAGGGGACAAAAGGACTAGAGTTCAAGGCGGTACTCGCCGAGTTGTTCTTGAGACTCGGTGAGTTGAGTCGGGGTAGCCCCGTGATTCATGCCAGGTGTGACTCGTCGAGCATAGGGAAGGAGTCGACGTACCAAGCGGGACAGAGAGTTAGTGGACATGTGTGTACTCGCCGAGTCACCGGAGTGCACTCCGCGAGTTGGGTCAAAGTTGACCATTGACTTTGTTGACTTTTAGGGTTTGGTCAACAATGGGGTCCTTGAGTCAAGAGGGGGGTAAAATAGTCTTTTACCCTTCTGAGGGTGACAATAGAGGGTTGAGTCTAGCCTCGAGAGTTATATTTATGAGAGTATTTACTTTGTGTGAATAGGCGGAGGCTAAGCAATATTTCTACCGAGTCAGAGATTTACAAGACGTCTGAGGTGAGTCTTCTCTCTATGCCTTACCCGATGGGGTAATTATGTGTGACCGAAGGGTCTTACGTGTATGTTATATATGTGATGTAAGTTATATGTGATATTTTATGTGATATGAGTATGATGTGGGCCGGAAGGTCAAGATGATATGGACCGGAAGGTCAACAGAGTTATGGGATGGAAATCCCCTGAGACACTTGGATTGGAAGATCCTACAGAGTTATGGCCTGGAAAGGCGTATGTGTTAGAGTGGTATTTTGGAGAACTCACTAAGCATTTATGCTTACAGTGTTATGTGTTATGTGTTTCAGGTACCAGTGATGATCGTGGGAAGGCGCCGGCAAGACTCGTACACATGCACATTGGAGTTTAAATATTTTGATCTTGGGGTTTTGTACTAATACAATGTGACACAATGTTTTTATTTACAAATGCGAATGACATTTCATAGTTTTCAAAAATGAAAAATTGTTCGGATTTTTATGGTGTTACAAGTTGGTATCAGAGCCTTGGTTTGAGGGATTCGGATACATCTTCGGGCGTATCTGGACTCAAACTGGGGATTCAAGGAAAATTTTAATAATAAAATAAAATTTTTGAAAAAGAGTAAAAAGGGTTTTGAGACAAACAGAGCAGAGTCGTGTGTACGATCAGCTAGCGCCCGAACGGTGATTTCCCAAAATACTCTCATAATAAGTGTTATCAGACATGCTATGTTATCATATATGATGAATTACGATATGCATACTATAGTAGACTAGGTATTCTTATTAGGACTAGAGTGGCCTGATATATGATCCCTTAGTCTAGGGGTTTTGCTGCTAGAAATGCTTAAAAGTGTTTAGATAGCAGCGAGGTGCTTATGAGAGATTTGCTAGCGAGTAGCACATAATAGTGAGAGTAGAGCACTGGGATTTGGGGCTCAAGGAGGAGGACTTGGGATGAATGTCGATGCGGTATGGACGGTAGTATTGGGCCCGTACTACTGAAGATACCGGGTTGGTGCGCAGTCCAAGTAAGAATCCTTAGGGCACTAAGGAACCAGTGGGGTGGAGTTATCGGGTGTGATTATACTCGAGTGGGTCCCTAATATTCTTATGTTGTATTTCAGAGGAAGATCATGGTTGGGACACGCCACACACCAGAGGTCAATGGGACGAGTGATGAGGAGATCTGTAGGATCATCCACGAGGAAGTGGCTGCGGCCATCAGGGCTGAGATTCCGTAGATGTTCGGGTCTATTAAGACCACTTTGATTGAGACTTTTGATGAGCGGTATGCTGCTCTTTCTGATGCTGCTGTTGCTACAGCCACTGCGGCCGTTGCTGCTGCCAGGCCGCAAGGGGGTGACTCGTTGTTGTATCGGGAGTTCAGCAACACGAAGCCACCAGAATTTGACAGGACTCAGGATCCGATAGCCGTGATGAGGTGGGTTTCCTGAAATAGAGGGGGTGCTTTTACACATGTTCCTATCCGGAGCATCTGAGAGTTCGGTTCGCGCTGAACCAGCTTCGCTTGGAACCGAAGGACTGGTGGAAGTTTGTGACAGCGCACTACACTCCTGATGAGCTTGTTGCAGTAACCTGGGAGAGGTTCACTGTTATGTTTCGAGATGAGTACGTTCCCCAGGTGGAGAGGGAGCGATTGGCACAGGAGTTTCTGACCATTAAGCAGGGTATTGAGTCGGTTACAGAGATTACACGGAGGTTCCACGAGAGGGCGATGTTCTGCCCTGAGCACGTGTCGGCCCGAGCAGGCACGTATGTGTCGGTATCTAAGCATTCTGAGGAGAGACATTCGTGAGTTTGTGGCAAACTCATCATACCGGACGTTTTCTGAGCTTCAGGCAAATGCCCAAAAGAGGGAGATTGAATTGGAGACGCAGGCCAAGGAGGAGGCCGAGTCTCAGAGGATGGATCGGCGGTCGGCACAGTCTCAACCGGAAGGCAAGCGGGCCAAGCCCGCTGATTCGAGGTCTGGGGGTCAGAAGGGCCGCACTTGCGGAAAGTGCGGCAAGGGTCATGATGGAGTTTGTAGGGTTGGTGCTTGCTACAAGTGTGGCAAGGAGGGGCATATCGCCAAGGATTGCCCCAAGGGATTCATGGTCTGCTTTCATTGCAACCAGACCGGGCACCGGAAGGCGGAGTGTCCACAGTTGCGAGGGACGACACATGGAGCACCTCAGGGATCTGCCCCTGCTGGTGCGAGAGCTAGTGAGAGTCGGCCGGTGAAAGCCGAGGCGCCAAAGGCACGAGGGAGGGTGTTTCAGCTGACAATGGAGGAGGTCCGTGCAGCACCTGAAGTCGTGGCTGGTATGTATTCTATCATGTATTCATTTTATGTTGAGATATTGTGCTTATATTATGATATGCGTAGGTACTTTTCTTGTGAATTTTGTACCTGCTCTAGTGTTATTTGACTCAGGTGTGAGTCGATCTTTTGTATCGTTGGCATTTAGCCGACACATCAGTATTAGTCGAGAGGCGTTGAGTCGACCTCTGAGAGTTTCCATAGCGGATGAGAGAGCAGTCTATGCCACCGAGGTGATTCGAGGTTGTGTTCTTGAGGTTTTCGGGGTAGCGTTTCCAATCGAATTAGTCCCCATTGCGATGGGAGATGTCTGCGTCATCGTGGGCATGGACTGGTTGAGCAGATTTGGAGCGATCATCGACTGCGAGCGACAGTTGGTGACCATGCGAGACCCTAGTGGGGGAGTTCTTACGGCATACAGCGAGGGTACACGTTCTGGGCCGACGTTTTGTTTAGCCGCCAGGGCGAGGCAGAGTCTTCAGTAGGGATGTAAGGGATTTATAGCGTATGTGATGGACGTGAGGGTTGATTCAGAGAGACCGAGGTCAGTGGAAGAGGTTCCAATAGTGCGTGAGTTCCCGGTTGTATTTCCGGAGGAGTTGCCGGGTGTGCCTCCCACGAGGCAGGTAGAGTTTAGTATCGATCTGATCCCGGGGGCTGCGCCTATCGCCAAGGCGCCCTATCGCCTTGCGCTTCCCGAGATGCAGGAGTTGTCCTTGCAGCTTCAGGAGCTGTTAGGGAAGGGATTTATTCGGCCGAGCAGTTCGCCGTGGGGAGCACCTATCCTTTTCGTCAAGAAAAAAGATGGTTCACACCAGATGTGCATTGATTATCGGGAGTTGAACAAGTTGACGGTCAATAACCGTTATCCGTTGCCGAGGATTGACGATTTGTTCGATCAGTTGCAGGGAGCATCTTGGTTCTCCAAGATCGATCTGAGGTCTGGATATCATCAGGTGAGGGTGCGAGATGAGGATATCCAGAAGACAGCGTTTAGGACTCGTTACGGGCATTACGAGTTTGTGGTGATGCCTTTCGGGCTCACCAACGCACCAGCGGTGTTCATGGATCTCATGAACAGGGTGTGCAGAACGATGTTGGATCGCTCGGAGCTCGTATTCATCGACGACATTTTGATATATTCGTGATCGAGAGAGCAGCATGAGGAGCATTTGAGGAAGATCCTCGAGGTTTTGAGATCGGAAAGGCTTTATGCCAAATTCTCCAAGTGTGATTTCTGGTTGCGAGAAGTCCAGTTCCTGGGATATCTCGTTAACCAGAAAGGGATATCGGTCGACCCGGCCAAGATTGAGGCGGTGATGAGTTGGGAGGTACCGAGGTCACCAACGGAGATTAGGAGTTTCCTAGGACTGGCAGGCTATTATGGAAGGTTCATCAGGGATTTCTCCAAGATCGTCGTGCCACTCACAAAGTTAACCCGGAAGGGTGTAGCTTTTGCTTGGGGTCCAGAGCAGCAGGCCTCCTTCGAGACACTTCGCCAAAGACTATGTGAAGCCCCGGTGTTAGCCCTTCTGGAGGGAATGGAGGACTTTGTGGTATATTGCGACGCGTCGATATTAGGGTTGGGAGTAGTGCTTATGCTGAGAGGGCATATGATAGCATACGCATCGAGGCAGCTGAAGCCTCATGAGGCAAGGTATCCTACCCACGATTTGGAGTTGGGAGCAGTAGTATTCGCCCTCAACATTTGGCGTCACTATTTGTATGGGAGGAGGTGTCGGACCCCCATTTGTTGGGGAGAAGTAGGGCAGCGTGTAATGGGTAGTACAGAGATCATGCTTCAGACGACTGAACAGATTCAGCAGGTCCAGCAGAAGTTGTTGACCGCTCAGAGTCGCCAGAAGAGTTATGCGGATAGGCGATGATCTGAGCTCGAGTTTCAGGTTGGTGACTTCGTGCTCCTGAAGGTATCTCCTTGGAAAGGAGTGATCCGATTCAGGAAGAGGGGCAAGCAGGGGCCCCGATATATTGGGTCGTTCAGAGTGATCGCGAGGGTGGGCAGGGTAGCATATCGTTTGGAGCTACCTGCGGAGTTGGACCAGATTCATGATACCTTCCACGTGTCGCAACTGAGAAAGTGTATAGCCGACGAGTCGGCGGTGGTGCCATTGGAGGATATTCAGGTGGATGTGGGCCTGAACTACATTGAGAAACCGGTGGCGATTCAGGATCGAAAGATCAAGGTTTTGAGGAACAAGGAAGTGCCTCTGGTGCAGGTCCAGTGGCAGCATCGGAAAGGGTCAGAACTTACTTGGGAGCCGGAGAACGAGATCTGTGAGCAGCATCCAGAGTTGTTTTCAGAGTGAGACTTCGAGGGCGAAGTCTAATTTTAGTGGGGGAGAATTATAACATCCGGATTCCCAGGTATATTATTTATTCATTTAATTTTTGGAGTTTGTGGAGGAACTCGGTGAGTTGGTGCCAAGACTCGCCGAGTAGGGACGCGGATGTTCATTCTAGTTCACGTCCGGAATCGGCGAGTTCATGCGTGGACTCGGTGAGTCCATGCTGTTTAGTGAAGCCCTAATTTCCAGGGCTTGGGACCTATTTATAGGCCTTTATGGCCGTCTATTGCGGCTACTACACCCCAGAGAGAGTCTTAGATCGTTTGAGAGGCAAGGAGTGACCATTGTTGATCTTTGTGGTGTTATATAGCAAGAAGAATGAGGTTCTAGCCAAGGGAAAGCAAAGGAGGTTGCTATTCTGAGGACTAAAAGCTAAGATCATTTCATTTGAGGTATTATTTCGACTTTTCTTTTGTGTTGGGAAGGATATGTGGTTTTAGGGTTTCTTGTGCCTTTGTCTAAGTTGATTTGAGGTCCAAATAGTCCCTTCTGGAGATGAGACTTTAGATCTGGACCCATAGAGGTCCAGAGAGCCTTATTCTTCAAGCTTTATGAAGAACAATGGAGGTCATGACCTTGGGTCAAAGTATTTGGGACTAAATCACCATTGGATGCCTATTGGTCGATTTATAAGCATCAAGATTCAGACTTTACGTGTCATTTATGCTTGGGAGGGCCAAATCTATGGATTAGGGGCACAGATCTGACCTCAGGAGGTCAATAGAGTTTATGCATGGCATGAACTCGCCGAGTTGTTGTTGAGACTCGGCGAGTAGGGTTAAGGTTTCAAATAGATCACTCAGTGAATAGACTTTCCGAGTTGGGGGATAACTCAGTGAGTCAGAAGGGGACAAAAGGACTAGAGTTCAAGGCGGTACTCGCCGAGTTGTTCTTGAGACTCGGCGAGTTGAGTTGGGGTAGCCCCGCGATTCATGCCAGGTGTGACTCGTTGAGCATAGGGAAGGAGTCGACGTACCAAGCGGGACAGAGAGTTAGTGGACATGTGTGTACTCACCGAGTCACCGGAGTGCACTCTCCGAGTTGGGTCAAAGTTGACCATTGACTTTGTTGACTTTTAGGGTTTGGTCAACAATGGGGTCCTTGAGTCAAGAGGGGGGTAAAATAGTCTTTTACCCTTCTGAGGGTGACAATAGAGGGTTGAGTCTAGCCTCGAGATTTATATTTATGAGAGTATTTACTTTGTGTGAATAGGCGGAGGCTAGGCAATATTTCTACCAAGTCAGAGATTTACGAGACGTCTGAGGTGAGTCTTCTCACTATGCCTTACGCGATGGGGTAATTATGTGTGACCGAAGGGTCTTGTGTGTATGTTATATATGTGATGTAAGTTATATGTGACCCTCCCACCGACCCGACCTGGCGCTCCCTTGACAGCCTTTCCTGGTGCACGCCCGCCAGCTCTGCCCGGCGCCTCCGGGCGGCCTTGCCCAGCTCCTTGCTAGTTGGGCCTGAATTGGGCTGGCCCAAGGCCTAACCTAATTCCCCATGACCTAATTGTCCCCTATATAATGAATCGTATCTCCTCCATGGAGAGGGATCTTCCCCATGGCTCAACTGCCACTATACTCCGACCGGGTGGCTCAGCCGCCACCCGCCGCCGTCAGCCACCATACACCACCACCAGCACCAAGATGGTTCTCTCCAGCTATGGAGGACCATCTCAGATCTTCTAGCTAATATAACTTGACCGCCGGATCCCGCTCCCGGGGCACAGTCCCTGGGCGGCTCTAACGCGTCTCTCTGATTGTGATTAGCAGATCTCCGCCGCAGCAGAAGACCAGGAGACTCGTCGGAGGTCCATGTCGCATCAGTAGCATTTATGAACCTTATGAAGTATTTTCGTACAGTTTCACCCTCCTTTTGCTTGTAGCCTATTATGGAGTGAGAATCTCCTTTATACTTACGTAATTGCATGAAGTTAGTGAGGAATAGGTATTTGAGCTGAGCGAAGTTGGAAATATTGCTTGGCCGCAACGCCTTGAACAATGTGTCCGCATTGCCGTCGAGAGTCGTTGGAAAATACGTACACCAAAACCTCTCATCGAGCTTCAGCGATGTCATCATCCACTCATACGTATCGATATGGCTATCCTGGTCAGTGGTGCTATTATAGGTTTTGAGTGTTGGCAGTTTGGTCGTGTTCGGTATTTCGTAATCTAGCAACTCCTTGACAAATGGAGATTTGACACTGCGGGAGAGATAATCTTGGTTTGGGATGGGTTGTGCTCCTTGCGTTTGGGGTGATGGTTTAAACCGTATGACGATGCATGGTAGCCTGGACTTGGACCGTAAAATGGATGTTGTTGGAATAGCAACTGTAGTGGGTAACCAGAGGGAAAGGTTTGCACCGGTGTTAAAGGGTTAACCACCGAGGCCTGCTGCAGGTTATGGTTAAAGGTCGTGGTAGGTCCAGTCCATGCACCCACCATAGGATAAATAGGCGATGTATGGGCCACCATGGTTTGTGCTAGTGGTGGTAATGAAAGCATTGGACATGGTCCCACCGATATCTGGTGTAGCGATGGTACCGGGAGTGACGGTTGGATATTGAGGACCTAGCTTGATGGTAGCATCGTTGGGTGAATCGATGATGGTTGCTGCATTGGTGGCACAAAGAATGGAGACATATGAAGGGATGTGGTTAGCGGTGGCCTTGTTGGGGCCAATCTTGGTTGGTGGGTTGAGGGTTGCGAGGTGGTGTAGGTGGTTAGCTCTAGGGTTGTCGTGGTTACTGTAGAGCTTCCCTCGCCCAGGGCTGCTCTGTTGACCGCCGTAGGCGGCGGTGTTTTGTCCAACGTTGTCATGGAACGTATGGGACTAGTCTGATGCCCTCTGTGTCCATCACTGTCGTCGGATGCTTTTGATCTTCCAGAGTTGTGCTTTTAGTTTGTGTTCTTCGTCTCACAAACGGATGGCGCCAAATGATGCGACCTTGGTATTGGCTCGATCGGTATTATGCAACTAAGATCTCCGCCGTCTCTGCAAGATCACAAAGAAGAAAGGTCGTCAGCCGTTCCCGGGAGGGTGCTCCCGGAAGAACGCTCCGACAGTCAAGTTAGAGGATTTCTAGGGTTTTTCGGGAGTCTTTCTCAGAGAGAAGGGCTTACCTCTTGAGTCTGAGAGCGTATCCTTTTATACCTAGCGCTCTTCCCAGTTCGTACTAGACAATATCGCTTTGGACAAGATTAGGGGCGCTGATTGGAGGGTCATGCGCCTTCAACCATCAGGGCGCTCTCATTGGCCCTGGTGTTCACCGCCTGATGTTACTGTCTGTCTCTTGACCGTATCTTTTGTCTTGGAGCTAGGAGCGTCCCTTGGCGGGTGCGAGCTTTTAGTCGGGACAACAGAAATGCCTCTTGGCGGGCGCGAGCCCCTTGCCTGGGTATTCTTTTCCCGGGACAACAGCACCTGCCAGCGCGCTAGACTCTTTAGCTAGACGCGATTCTTTCATGCCGTCTTAGGCACGTCATCACCCTGGAAAGGTGTCATCCAGTTTCAGAAGCGGGGAAGCTCGGTCCCAGGTATATCGGCCCATTCAGGTTATAGTCTGGGTGGGCAAGGTGGCGTATCGATTGGATCTTCCAGCAGAACTTAGTCAGATTAACAACACTTTCCATATTTCTCACTTACGAAAGTGCCTAGTGGATGATTCAACGATTATACCCTTAGAGGATATTTAGGTTGACGACAGCCTGAACAGCATTAAGAGACCGGTGGCGATTATGGATCGCAAGACGAAAACCTTGAGGAAAAAGGTTGATCAGCTAGTGAAGGTGCAGTGGCAGCACCGCAAGGGTCATGAGTGGACTTAGGAGCCCGAGGAGGAGATAAGGTAGCAATATCCAGAGTTGTTTCCAGACGCAGCAGACTTCGAGGACGAAGTCTAAGTCAAGTGGGGGAGAATTATAACGCCCGGTTTCTAGTACACATTTATCTATAAATTATTCATTTATATAGAGCTACTCGACGAGTTGGAATCCCCAGACTCGTCGAGTAGAATCGAGTCTTGGACACGGGTTTTCAACTATCTACTTTACGTGTCTAACTGATGTCTAAGGCCTAGATCTATTATAGTGTGCTTTGGTTTATAATATTATGTCTTGTGGACCAAGATCTATGTTCTAGAGAGTTAGGGTTTGTTCTAAACCCATTAGGAAGAGATAACATCGGGTAAAGTTAGAAACTTTCCCCCTAAAAGTGTATTCCCAGTGTGTAGATGAAGTATAGAGTTTGGATTTGAAGGATAGGAGCTTAATCCATTGAGATGGCTCAATTAAACAGAGGAACTCGGCAATTCCATAGAGGGACTCGACGAGTTGAGTTGGTTTGTCCCATTTTAGCTTAAGGTAGAACTCGACGACTCGGTGAAGGGACTCGACGAGTTGATTCGGTAGAACGCGACTATGAGTAGCCTGGGAACTCGATTATCCGGGGGGAGACTCAACGAGTTAGATCGCTATTTCAGGTTCTAGGACTCGTCGAGTTGATGGAGCAACTCGACGAGTTGGGTCAACTAGGAGGTTGACTTTGACCAGGGGTAAAATGGTCATTTTATCCTAAGGAGAATTATCTGGTTTTGACTAAGTGTTATTGTGATTATAATAGTCGGGGAGTCGTGGGAGCATCCGTCAGAGATTCCTCACACGAGATTCAATAGTCAGCTTTGCGAGGTGAGTTTTCCTCCAGTAGAACGGGTCTAAGGCACCAAGGTCAGCCCATATATGTATGATTAGTAGCGAGTGTGGGCGAGGCCCGTATCTCATAGTATAGTTGAGTATGGATATTTGAATGATTGATAGAAAGAGCTCATGACTCTCTTCTTGACATAACAGATCACGAAAGCAGGGGTGGGGACGTACAACTCTTTGAGTTGTTGAAAACGTCTATAAAGAACACCCAAGCCCACGTAATAACCAATGGGTCTTATCCATATCACTAATGGGATGACCAATAGCCATTAGTTAATCACATGTAGCCTTAAACTTGTGACCAAACCCAGAAACAGTGGAAGAACCCTTGTTTAATTGACGAAGAATATCCTGAAGGGTTTGCATCCGTTCTTGGGAATCATGACAATATGCACGTTCAAGGGAGACCCATACCTCTCGTGCAGTTTGGAGACCAATGATCCCAATCATGCATTCTTCTGATAGAGAGGATTGTAGAATAAGAAAGGATTTCTAATTAGCCTCTTCCAGGTACGAAATTTAGGATTAGGGGCCGATTTGCCCTCAACTTTAGTTGTCGCTAGAGGAGCAACTAGGGTTCTATCAACATGATCAACAAGTTGTTGGAAAGACAAGAAGGGAAGGACCTGATTTCGCAAAAGCAGGTAATTGGTGGAATTAAGCTTCACTGTGAGAAGATGAATAATATTAGCGAGAGAAAAAGGTGTTTCTGATGAGCCATCGGCCATCGAAAAGAAGAGGGGATTTTAGGGTTGGGATTGTTTATAAGGCAGATACCATATAAGAGTTATTGATTTACCCTTAAAATTAAAAGTTGTATATTGATGGTATATATAGTACATAAATACAACAGATTGTAACTAACTAGCCATACAAATAGAGATATAAAACTTAAATCAATTCAAATCTAATTGTAAATGGGGACAAAAATAAAGAATATTGTTAAGTATGCTTAGAGAACAAAATATTAGTGTATTGAACGATTGAACATGTTAAATTATGTTTAATAATGTTAGTTGAGTGTTTGAAATATCACTTATAAAGATAATGACTATGTTAAATTATGTTTAATAATGTTAGTTGAGTGCCTTGAAGTGTGCCGAAAAAGTAAAAGTTAGCGTAAATAGTGCTAAAATGGGTTAATATAAAGGTATCTGTATGAGAACAGGTTATAGTAGGTATGAGAAGTGAATAAGAATTAGTGTAAATCATGCTAAATTGTGTTAATATAATGGTAACTTCATGAGAACATGTTATAGTAGGTATGAGAAGTGAATTTGAGTGAAAAGTCACAAGTATAAGCGTGAAAGTAGTAAATTTGCAAACGATGTTGGTATTATATGCAAAATAGGGACAAAAGTGTAAAAAGGGTGAAGGACCCATAAGGACAAGGTCTAAACTTTAAGAACCATTAAAAAGAATATTATTCACATATAATTGAGTAAATGAGAACTTAGTTACGAGGAATCATGAATATTGACAAGGTCTAAAACACTAAGAACCATTAAAAGAATATTATCGACATATAATTAAGTAAATGAGAACTTAGTTATGAGGAATCATGAATATTGACAAGATCTAAAACACTGAGAACCATTAAAAAATAATATTATTGACATATAATTGAGTAAATAAGAACTTAGTTATGAGGAATCATGAATATCAACAAGGTCTAAAACACTAAGAACCATTAAAAAGAATATTATTGACATATAATTGAATAAACGAGAACTTATTTATGAGTAATCATGAATATTAGTTAAATTAGACATTTTCCAAGTGATGGAAAACGTTAGAAAAATATGCAAACCTCTATGTTTAAAGTTGTATATATTGATATCTAGAGCTCAAATCCAAAAACCTTTTAAAAGTAAGTTGTAGTCCTTGACGCAAAGAATCAACACAAAAAATAAGTCGTTTAATGTGGATCTCGTATGAAAAAGTTACGCACTTTTGAAAAGGGCTACAAATTCTTGTGTAAGCTGTCAAAAAGTTGACAACCATTGACTTGAGTTGACATTTGTTGACCTCAAATTTAAGCAAGGAAACACCTTATTTTCTTGTCGTTTCAGCAAGCAAACCTTTCGAGAGTTAATGTGTGTAACCCATGGGAGATCATGTTTTAGTTTAGTAACACATACTTGTAGTTATATTGTAATGGTTTAATAACTCCCCATTTTTGTTTTGGGCTATTTAATGCTGTTAATTTATCTAATTATTTAATGTTATTAAAACCCTTTTGTATGGATACAAAATTACAAATGAAATAAAGCAAACAATTCTTCCAATTTTTCTAATAACTTCCTCCACATATTATAAAAGTTATAGTGTGTTGTAAATACATATTCCTTGGTAACAAATTTGAATCAGAACAAACATAGGTTATTCACAAATCATAATTACCAAAACTTTAATTCAAACAAACAACAGGCTAATCAGCTTCCTGTACTCCCTCTAACACGATCGAACCAACAAACAATCCGGTAGCTGTGGCAGCAAGCGTACCTGCAATGACGGTCTGCACCACCACGAGAGCGGTAGAATCATCTGGGATGTATACAATTGCTAGTATCGCCGCCACCAGAACTGGCAGCGCCGCAGATGCTAAAGCTGCCGGAGAGAATCCAGCCGCGGTTTCAAGCAAGCTGAGAAGCCCTAGCTCCTCCGCTTTTGACAGAATCCCCAATTTCTCGATGGATGAAAGAGTGAATCCTAGCTTCTCCGCCTTGGATAACAGCCCTGCTTTCTCGACGTTGCTCAACACTTTACGTTTTTCTAGCTTTTTGAATACGTCGACGTTTACTTCTTCGCTTCCTTCGAAGAACAGCCCAGCCCCAAACCACTCCTTTTTCCAACTTTTGTCGTACTTGTTCACCTGCAATTTGTGTAATCGTACTTGACTTGTAAATCAAAAGAAGAAAACAATTTGAATCTAGTACAAGTATGCGATTGGATTGAATTGGATTGTAATACACAAATGTGAAGATCCACGGTTATTCATGATGATTGAGATTGAATTCACGTCTCATTTCGGTAACACGAAAACTAAAAATAATCGAAATATAGTTTTGTTTATTGTGTACCTTCTTTTTCGGTGCCATGGCTAAAATCTTGGAGGATTTATTGGCGGGAAAGATACGACGGAGCGGCGAAGTGTTAGCAGAACTGAGACGACGGTCAACGGTCTTGAGAAAAGCGGTAGCGGTAGTGGTCGGAGGTGCTGTTGACACCGCCATTTTTCAACTTTTTTGGAGATTTTTCTCGAAGGGAGACCTCAGCTCAGATCCTCTTCTGTCTGTGTATCTTTGTTTGGGGCCAAATTGCTCGCTCTTCCATCAGCCAATCATATGCTGATAGGCCTATCTATCTCCACCAAATTGTATAAACAATGCTTAATTACTACTTTACCCCTGTTATATAAATTGGATGATACATTATAAATCATTTATATTACTCCATTCGTCTCAATATTATTGTTCGCACATAAAAAAAAAACACATGTGTGTTTTTTGTCTTTAAGAAAAACATTAATTACCACTAATTTTATTTAATAAAATGACAGTTTTGTCCTTACTTTGTATTTAATGTTCCATTAATACTTAGTTGGTTAAGTAATAATGAGAGGGTATTTTGGTAAAAATATTATTTATTTTTAGAAGTAAACTATTATTTTGGAACAAACTAAAAAGAAAATATATACTATAATTTTGGGATAAAAGGAGTATTTATTAACCTTTTTTTAATAACCAAAAAATTCAACATTTTCGAACATATTATTGAATTCACATAATACTTTACTTGGAATCAAGATTCTCTCTTGTTTACATTTAGTTTTTATTTAGGTCAACCGGAAAAAATAACTTAATATGAGAATATATTTATCATTTTATATACATATAATCATTCATATTATTTTTTTACACATTTAGTTCTTAATATTTTTTTTGTTGAAAAATAAGTTTTTGTTATTTTTGTATACATTTAGTATTTATAACCTGGCTTTTTAGGTTTTTTCTTACGAATCCTACGTGGGACAATCATTAATGATATGTTGACGATTGTTGATGCTTATAGCCAACACGACCTCAGTTGCTTGGTTTCTTAGGTCTTGTATTTCTTAGGTTTTGTATTTTGAACGTCTAACTTCTTCATACAATCTTAAATTTTAATAATCTTTATATCCACACGTTCGTATTTAAGTTTACTACAACTTACGTTTAGATTACTATTGTTAAAAAATAATATATTTTTACTTACAAGCTTTATATTCCTGCATTTTTTTATGAATGTATTTATGAATGATTTTTTTTATAAAATCGTAAGTTTGAAGATGGTTTTCTTTAATGAACTTGACCCATCCATCCATGAAGTAGTATTTATCTTTGATTTTAACGTATTTGATACTCCATTCAAGAGCATATTTGTTCTTGAGAACAACTGTTGCTCTCTTGTTGTTGTCTTTTTCTAAATACTTCTTGGCAAAAGCAGGCGGCAATGGCTGCAAAATATGATGAAGAACTAAAAATCTACGTAATGAGAAGCAAAAAAAAAATGGTTCATATGAGAGAGAGAGAGAGAGAGAGAAATTGTTGCAGATGACTATATAAATGGATGTAATAACTCTTGGCATACGTGACAACGATGAGTCGACTCACTACTGAGTCATTATTGACTCACCTGCTTAGTTGGTAGTTGACAAGGTAGTGTAACCTTAAAAAATAGGTAAAGTTACGAAGTTAATCGGTAAAACACAAGCTCCTACTGTTTAAAGGCAAAAAAAAGTCACGAACAACCATTTATTCATTTAAATCAATATACAAAACATTGTTGGGCTACACTGATAACCTATACAAGAAAGCAGAAATAGGAAGGTAATTATCTAATCATAAAGACTACAAAAAGTTATGCTAGGGGTTTGTTCGACTAACTATTTGGTATGAGAGGCGAAGTTTTCTTGACGATAGAAACATCTAAAATATTATTTCCTTTAACATTCAAAAGTACTTTTATATTTCCTTTAACATTTAAGGCCAAATATACTGCTAGATTTCATTTTTAGTGACCAAATTACTCAAACCAAGGAGTTAACAACCAACATACACTATTAACTTGCTTGACGATAGAAAATATATAAGAAGTACTCTTCAATAGGATTCATAGTTTTTCAATGGTAATTTCAAGACCATCTTCTAGTTTAGAGTGTGGAAGATATTTCACTTTCGCATCTGGATTCACCAATTGCCATCTGAAATCCATTTCAAATTCAACGGTAAATTAATGTTAATAGCATGTTCTACCTTTTTAATAAAAATCTATGTTCTACTTATGTAATGACACATATTTTAATGACTTCATACTTGTATCCCGTGGATAAATGATGGAGAAACATTGCGATTTGTAAACGAGCAAGCATATTTCCGACACAGATTCTCGGACCCGCACCAAATGCTTGAAAGTTTTCTGGTAGCATTGATCCCTTAAAAACATATACATTACTATTAGTTTTAAAAAAAGGAAAAAAGATACTACATCAAGAAATCTGAGAAGCTTAGAATATCAAACTTACATTCCATCTATCAGGGTCAAAACACAATGGATGATCGAAGTTTTTAGGATCTGTGTGGACATTCCTAAGCCATACAATCACATTCCATCCTTTTGGTATAGTATACCCTACATTATAAATAAAATATTTGGCTGTAAAAACATAAAACAAGTAAATAAATAGTTCCCTAATTACCTTTATATTCACTAGCACCTTGCTAGCATGCATTGCGTTAATAACTTATTTGCCGTCCAAAAAAAATACCTTGATACTCAAAATCTTTTGTTGCTACACGCACTACAAAACCAGCGATATTCGCCAATCGAATTGTTTCATCCACAACCTGAATGCATGAGTTTCAAAAAAGAAGATTCATACATCAAGACAATTAATAACTCGAAGGAGATGATTTAATTAGCATATAACCAAGATAATCATACCTTCATGGTGTATTCCAACTTTAAAATCTCATCGCTTGTTACAAGGAGTTCGCTCTTATTGCTTTTGAGAGACAAGTTCTCCTCCTATACATAATTGCGTGTGTTAAGATAAAAAAGTTCGAGCCAAAGAAAGTAAACCATATGGGCAAGTGTAGGTATACCCGTAGCTTTTGTAAAACGTTTGGGTATTTCGCAAGATAATAAAGAGCCCACGTCGTGACGACGACAGTTGATTCAAAGCCAGCAAGAAGAATGCCAGTAATGTTATCAAGAACCTCAGTGTCACTCAAATGGTTCCCATCCTCATCCTTGATATTCATCAAACCATCCATTAGATCTTGAATAGGTTGATCATTTTCACCGTTGTTTTTTCTCCTTTTATCCAACTCTTCTCTGAAAAACTCTTGGGTTTTTCTTCGACACTGTCAGAAAAAAAATTCAATGGGGCAGATATCATCTACACCACCTCTAATGATGACCAGTTAACTTGAAAAACATATAAGTTAAACATATAAATTAAAAAAATCATGATAATTAACTACCTGAAGCGCATGGTAAAATGTAAATCCTGGAATATTCAATGGGTAGGCTCTGAATCCACTAACCACTCCGGCTAAGTATTTTTTAAGTCTTTCGAGGGTAGCGCCAGGCTCAATACTAGCAAAATACATGCCGATGTTTTCAAATGAAACCTTCTTCATTTCATCATAGAAAGTAATTTTGCGGCATTTGGTCCATGATTGGAGAGCCGATATCATGCGTGGTTGCATGGCAAGAGCGATTTGACGAAGAGCATCTGGCTGGTTAATGCTTCGAGATACAAAACTTCGAAGCCTAAGATGTGCTTTTCCATGAACTCCAGCTAGTGATGTCTTGCCTGAAAGCTCGATCATTGCCCATCCATACTTGAAACTTTCAGTATCTCGAAGTACAAGTTTGTTTGTCACAGGTAAAAATGTAATCACTGAAGGTTTACCGAATAGGTGTGTCTTATACATTCCTATCCCATCGCCATACCTATTTAATGTCGTAACATATAATCAAACTTATGAAAAAAGCTAACTAAAGGCAGTATATTTAAACGAATAAACAGAAATATCAAATAATTACTTGTGACGCTTTGAGTTGATGTAGTCATCGGGGCGACGAAGGAATTTGAAGTACCATAAGAAACTGATCGTATCACCCAAGATCGGAAGTCCCATCTTGCCCGGAGGCAGCTTGGTGTCGCCTTTGGATGACCGGAGAGTTGCCATAACTAATCCGTACCATACATCGTTCCACCGCCACAATAACCACCCTACCGGTGGCAACAGTCCTATCACCACAGTCGACCATAGTCCCATCGCCATCGTGTCTCTCTAGGTTACGTTCTTTCACGTTCTTAATGAAGTTACATGTGACTGCATGTGTTTATGTTTTTGGCGTGCTGGAAAGATACCATTAGAGGAGTAAGATATTCGAACAACACTAGTCGACAAGTATGTAAATTATTTTATTGTTTCAAGTCTTGGATTTTGTGACAAGTTTGTAAATTATGTTATTGTTTCAAGTGTTGGATGTTGATTGTTGATTGGACGATAATATCGTTAGTGAAATGTCATTATAACCTTGCCCCAAGACCAAGTGGAGACTATTCTATATATAAATCATAAGTATTGATGTTAAACTCACGGGTCTTCACATTCTTACATTAATAAACTAATTATCCCACATGGAGAGTGCTACTGTATTTATAAATCTTTGTTATTGAAATTAAGAAATAGATTCCCCTACAAGAAATACACCCATTAGCGGCAACCATAGTCGTCCGAAAAAAGTTAGGGGTCGTCTGATAGTTGTTGATTGGGTTAGAGCTGATTAGGTTAGAAATGTTGACTGAGTCCACATCTGACTGAGTTTATGCTGTTTGATTATTTCTCTGACTGGTTGTGCTGAATGATAAAAATAACCATATTACCCTTGTGCCGGATAAAATAATTATAAAAATACAAACTATCATATAAAAACAAAATTAAACATACATCATTTAAAATCCAAATACAAAGTGTAATACAAAATCCAAATATAAAAATAAAAATATAAACTATCATACATAATAAAAAAGTACATCATTTAACGTGAACCACCATTTGAAAGTAACTTATTAGCAGTCTGGTCACGCAAAGTAGTCATATAGTTAACTGCTTCTGAACCCCATTCTATACCTTGTATGTTTTGGCCCTCACTTCCTCCACCTTCCACATCAGGAGTAACCATAGTGTTTTGTTCAAAGTTCGTAAATAAGTCATCTTCAATATCGTATTTCCTTATAAAATTATGGACCGCAACACAAGCAATGACTATGTCTCTTTGCACTGGAAAAGGATAAGGAGCCATTTGTTTTAAAATTGGAAATCTTGCCTTCAATACACCATAAGCACGTTCAATTATATTTCTAAGTTGTGCATGAGCATGATTGAACCTTTCTTCCTTAGTTAAAGCTCTATTTCTTCGAAAATCTGCTAACCAATACCTAGTATTGCGGTAGGGAGCCATAAATCCACGGGTGTTGGTGTATGCAGCATCACAAAGGTAATATTTATCTGTAGATGATTGACAAATTTATCTGATAAATAACATAAATAATAAAACTTATAGAAAAATTACAAACCTAGTGGAGGGAATGGAAATCCAGAAGTCGGATTAAATGCAACTTCTTTCAAAACTTTAGAATTATGTGTTATGCCCTCCCATCCAGCCCATACAAAGGTGAATATCATATCAAAGTCACAAATTCCGATTACATTTTGATAACATTCACTTTTTCCTCTTCCCCTATAGCGAGTTTATTGATCAACGGGCACAACTGCATGTATAAGTGTACCATCTAGTGCACCTAATGCTCCGGGAAATATGTGCATTAGTCGTCTATGTCGTTCTGAGGTATTTCTTGTTGGATTAGATGATGTTGGTACTATAATTTCTCTTGCAAAACACATCATTGCACATAGGACCTCATGAAAACATTGATGAATCGTTTGTGTGGAGTGATGAAATCTTTCTTTAACCGCTCGAAAACGTTCATTATGCCCTATAACATGTAAAAAGATAGCCACCTTCTCTTCAACACTTATCGTCCGATTACATTGCAACCAATTTCTTTCGGTAAAATCATTGCATAATAGTACAAATGCATCTTGTGAAACACGCATCATATCATAACATGGTATAGGACATCCGTATATCAAATCTTGCGTATACACATGTCCCTTTGCTACCGGTTCGCTAGCGCTTATTCTTTTAATTATTCTTTGCCTTTGTCGGACCAACATCAACTAATACCACGAGAATATCAGGAAATATAAAAAGTCATCTTGGTTATCCATGTCACCTGTTAAATGTCAAATACAAATTACATTTAGAAAATAATTCAAATAACATTTCATAACATATAAAAGGTCATCTTGTTTTCTAAACACATAACATTCCATAACATATAAATTCAAATAACATAAATGCACTTAAGAAAATAATCCATAACACATAACAACTCTAAACATAAAAATCCATCAAATGACCTATGACATACTAAAGTCAAACAATGAATCATAAAATACTAAAGTCAAACACCTAATCCAAACTTTCTTCCCGCATTTATTACCCACGACTCACAAGTCGACAAGTTAAGTCGCAACCAAATTTTCCTATTACCCGCACTTTCAGCAAATAACATAAGAGTTGTGGTGTATATCGGATCAAATTCTCCCCACTCCAAGCTTGCCAACTTCGTCATACAATCATCCATCTCCTTGTCAAGATTATTTGCTTGCGTGAATGCCTGTGCATCCTTGACAATTTCTCTGCCAACTTCTTTCAACTCATCATCAAGTGTTGTTTCCTTGGGACCATTTCGTTTGCCCCCCTTGTTTTTAGTCCGCCCAGATGATTCTTCACTTGCAGGTGAAGCACTAGTAGGTTGGGGTACTGTTGAGCTTGGGGTATTTGCATGAAGTGCTTGCTCTTCCATCTCTGTATCCTCAAAATCATGTGTAGTAAAGTCTTCATTGGGATGAGGTAGTGTCGAAGCTGGACCCCAACTGTGAACACCGGTCGAGGTCGCCCTATCAAACAGTTGGATACAAAGATCAGGGCAAGAGAGGGGTGCATTTCTCAGCTTATCTACATACTTGTTCAACTGTTTGAAATTTTAATAAATATTATCAAAGTAGTAAAACAAAATTTAATATATATATATATATATATATATATATATATATATATATATATAATATACCTTTGCTTCCGCTTCCCATTCTTCATTAGTCATGTTAAAAGAATTCGTTACGGGATTGTAAAGATTTCTGGTTTTATTTTTAAGTTTTAACCACACTGCATACTTTGCTTTCAAATAGTCGTATCGGTTTTTCATTTGTTTTTTGTCGACAACAAAATTATGATCTTTTTTCAATTTCTCCGCGACTACAGTCCATGAGCTTGCTTTTAGGCCACTACCCCCCCCCCCCTTCCATTACTTGTTAATTCGTGTATACAAGCTTCCAAAAAAATTTTGTCCACGATCTCTGACTTCCAACTAACTCTAGTTCTTTTATCTGTCATGTCTATTGTAACAAAAAAAAAAGAAAAAAAGAAAAAAAGAAAAAACCCTAAATCATCCACATAACATACATTCACAACATAAATCAAGCATAAATTTGATTTCATCACATTTTTAACAACATATACAACATAAAATTTGATTTCATAAGTATATAACAATTTTTGACTTTTGATTTCAAACAAACATGTATAACATATTCAACATTTTTCGATTTCAACTATCTAAAATATAATTTTATGCACACATAAGTTCATGTAACAAAAAACGGATTCTAACAACATAATTATAGCATATTCAGATTTAAGATTGTTCAACACATATTTAATTTACAACATATTTCATATTGTACCAAAGCACTAATGAGTAAGAATGGCTTATAGATAGTGCTTTAATTTAGATGAGATGGGACTTTTAATTTATATGGATAAACTCAAATACTTTGTATGCATGTGATCGGTGTCAGACAAATAAATAAAGGAAATTATGGATCTAATATTGGTTAGAACTTATGGAGCTTATATCTTCTACACATATGAGATATTTAAACGAAATTAATTTCACATGTGTGGTAAAATCATAATCAAGTTCATAAGAACATTCAGATTTCAGAGTTCATAATCTTTCACAATATTTTTTTTCTACAAACCCTTAAAATCGTTAACAATTAAATACATAATAATTTTTTTGCTCTCATACATATGCTTGCAATTCATCCATAATTGATTACATAAAAGCAAAAGAAAAAAACAGGAGGGGATGTTGGATGTGAAGGACGTCAATAGTAAAGTTGCATGTGAAGGACTTTCAACCATGAAGTATTTGGGATGAAAAAAACGAAACTGCTGTCGCCTGTGAAGGATCGTTGGTCGGAGGCTGTCACTGGTGGAAGGTGCTGAGGAGGAGCAACGACAACTGCTGTTGTTGTTTCTACCGATCAGTTTTTTTTGTATTAGGTATCCAGGGGCAATCGATGATATATAAACGAAAATATAAGCGTGGGCTTTTTCTCTTTTCCAGTCAGCCATAATTTCTCATCTGACCGAGTAAGCCCTTTGGGTCAGCAAGGCTGACCGAATCAGATTAAATGTTATCTTATCAAATAGTCCGACTACTTACCGGGTCAGCAGTCAGCACTTACTAGAGCCGGTAAGTTCAAATCAAACATGCCCTTAGCTAATCGTCGGTAAAAGCAATAGCGGCGCTACTCCTCTTTTGTTATTGATCAGATTGTCGCCGGTAATAGTGTCGTTAGTAATAACATTTTTCATTTTTTAATTTTTTTAATCAACGATTTTGGGTATAAAAAACTGATACATAACAACGTTAAAAAAAGAAAAAAATTACATAACAACATCCGACTAAATACCAAATACTGTTATAATTAATTTCATACAAAAATAAAACAACCAAAAGTTTTACAATTATAACAAGTAGCAAAGTAAGTTTTACAATTCTAACAAGTAGCAATGTGCGACAACAAGTATAACATACAAATAAAGCTCCTCCCTGCGTACCATCATCTCCATTCCTATCGTTTACTCTTTGATTATTCTGTGATTAAACAAATGAATAAAACTCCTCCCTACATGCCGGGTCGTTGAGCATTGCCCGAAGATTTTCCAATTACATGATAAATAACAACATATATAAATTTGTAAGTTAAATTATCAAACATAAACAAAAACTACCAAAGTACATTCCTCTTTCTTGTAAATAAATACAAGATATACCAAAAGTACAATGCTATTTCTTGCACTTGGGACAAAAACACAATTTCCAAATCAACATACTTTTTATGATGCCAAAGTACATTGCTATTTTTAAATTAATGACATAAAACCAAAGTACATTGCTATTACTTGCACCTGGGACAAAACTCCAATTAACAAAGTTTTTAGCATATAATCACCACAAACCAAAATTACCAAATCAACATGCATTTTATGATGTTAAAGTACATTGCTAGTTTTAAACTAGAGAGAAAAAACCAAAGTACATTGTTATTTCTTACACTTAGGACAAAAGCACAATTAACAAAGCTTTTAGCAAATAATCACCACAAACCAAAATTACCAAATCAACATGCATTTTATGATGCCAAAGTACATTGCTATTTTTAAACTAGAGACAAAAAACCAAAGTACATTGCGATTTCTTGCACTTGGCACAAAAGCACAGTTAGCAAATCAACATGCATTTATTGATAGCAATTACCAAAGCTTTTAGAAAATAATCACCACAAACAAAAATTACCAAATCCACATGCATTTATTGATATTAAATAATCTTGTTTTACCTGTGATGGTTGTGGTGGTGGTTGGGATGGTTGTGAAATCGGCGTGATAACAGAAGGTTTCCGGCCAATGCCTCTGATATGGTCACGTCATGCTCCTCAAGGGCAGACCTAGCTAGGTGCCCGGTGTGGCACCAGCAACACCTAGCTTTCGCGCACGTAGTAGAAAAAATTTCGGTTTTTTTAAATTTACCTATTGTGCCACTACGTAAAAAAATCGTGCAACCACTAAAAAAATATTGTGCAATTACAGAAAAAAAATATTGTCACTTTTTTGGGAATAATCAAACGAAAAAAAATAATAACAAGCGCAAATGTCAAATGTTTTAATCAATTATTGTCTAATAGTCCAATTGCCCAAAGCCCAAAATAAAACTTAATTGGATAAATTAGCAATTGTGCTAATTGCTTGTAAAAAAGATAGCCCAATCCTAATTAATTTAGTTTGTAATTATCTATTATCGGTACAAGTAAAAAAAACACGATTACAACAATTTGACTACTCGACTTCTGCTCCTCTGCATCCAAAATTACGTCTGATACTTCATACTTCAATGTTCGATCGTTAGGCCTACTGTCGGACTCGTCCTCACAATCCTTCATTGTTGATCGATTTCATTGTTCGATCGATCACAATCCTTGATCGATTTCAACAATACTCAATCACTCAATCAATAGACTTCTTTCAATTTCTACTATTTTGGTTTATTGGTAAATAAAATCCACTTCAAAGTTCAAACTTCAAAGCCCTACAATACAATGAAACAAGTAAGTTTTACTACCAATTCATTTAGATATTTGAAATTGATATGTTTTTTTGAAGTTATTGATTGACTTGGGTGTAGTTGATTTGTTTTATTGAAGTTATATTGTTTGCTTAGGTTATATTGCTACGTTTTTTTGTTGAATTGATTGTTTGATTAGGTGTAATTGTTATGTTTTTATTGAATTTATTGTTTGATTAGGTGAAAGCAACTTTTTTTATTGAAGTCATTGTTTGATTATGTGTAATTGTTATGTTTTTATAGGTTAAACTAAGTGGTTATTTTTACCAAAAGACAAAGACCTAATCATAATGAAAGTGGTGAAGAATGTTCCCAATTACCAATCACCAATCAATCAATCCCTTCCGTTTCTAATCCTAATGCAACTCCACAAACACCAATCACCAATCAATCAATCCCTTTGGTTTCTAATGCAACTCCACAAACACCAATCACCAATCAATCAATCCATTCGGTTTCTAATGCAACTCCACAAACACCATGCTCTAACCAACCTAATGATAATGTTGACTTGAAAGATCTTCCAAAGGACCCGATGAATAGGCCATTGATTACAAGTTACAAACCAAATATAAGAGATGATGTAAGAAGAGCATATTTGCTTCAAGGACCGTGTCAAGTAAGGGCACATAAGTTTCCTAAAAAAATAGATGATAGATTAGAAGATTCGTTCCTTCATGGTTTGATGACTTTGATTGGTTGGAATATAGTGTGAAAAAGAATAGTGCATATTGTTTATATTGTTATTTGTGTGGGGAACTCATGGGACCAAAAGGAGGGAGAGATGCATTTGTTTCCAAAGGTTTTGATACTTGGAATAAAAAAGATGCATTTTGGACTCATGTGGATGGTGTTGTTAGTTTTCATAACAAAGCAAAAGAAAAGTGTGAGTTTTTAATGAGGGAAAAACAAGCTATTAATGTAGTCTTGAAGAGGCAAACCGAAGCAGGGGACCATAAATATAAAGCTCGATTACATGTTTCTATTATTGTTGTTAGATTTTTATTGAAAACCGGTTTACCGTTTCGTGGTCATGACAAGTCGGTTAACTCAGAGAATAGAGGGCTTTACATTGAAGTGTTAAAAGCCATTCGAGAGACTAGTGAAGATATTTCAACAATACTTTAGAAAATGCTCCTAAAAACAATCAACTAATTTCCCCTAAAATTCAAAAAGAACTTGTGCAATGTTTTGCAAAAAAAGTACTTTTGAGTATTCGTGAAGACATTGGTCAAGATGTTTTATCTTTACTAGTTGATGAATCTAGTGATGTTTCAAAAACGGAACAAATGGCTATTGTTTTGCGTTATGCCGATAGTCTTGGCTTTGTGAAAGAAAGATTCATAGGACTAGTGCACGTGAAGGATACATCGTCTTTGACATTGCTTTGCACACCAACTTCAATTAGTAGTTGTGGTTGTAGCAAAGAAGCATGATGGTGTTAGTGACTTTTTTGAGAAAATTTCATTGGTTGTTAATGTTGTTTGTGCCTCGTGTAAAAGAAAAGACTTACTACGAGAGCAAGCAAGAGAAACAATACAAAAAGGCTTGTGTAGTGGTGAACTTGAAACAGGAAGATGATTAAATCAAGAGACTACACTTGTTCGAGCGGGAGACACAAGATGGGGTTCACATTTTAACACACTTACAAGTTTGATGAAGTTGTTTGCGGATGTTCTTGTAGTTTTAGATTTTGTGAAAGAGGAGGGAGGGTCATTGGCAAACCGTCAACAAGCATCTGGAATCTTAGCATATTTTAAACCATATGAGTTTGTGTTTTACTTACATCGATGTATGACATTTTACACCTCACGGGTACATTGTCAAAGCAACTTCAACGAAAAGATCTAGATATTTTAGAAGCGGCTTCTATGGTTAGAGGGACAATGGAGGCATTGCAATCTTTTAGAAACATAGGGTTTGCTAGAATTTTGCCAAAAGTATCCTCTTTTTGTCAAACACACGAAATTGATACTTTATATATGGAAGAGTTGTATATTGGTGTGAGAAACCGTAGGACTACAAAGATTAATAGGTTTCATTTTGAGGTTGAAATCTTCAACACGGTGGTAGATATGCAACTTACAGAATATCAGGATCGATTTAGTGAAACAAGCACCCAATTACTAGAATACATGGGTGCTTTGAGCCCTTGTGATTCATTTGCACAATTTAACAAATCAAAGTTATTGAAGTTGGGTAAGTTATACAAGTATGACTTTTGATGATTCAGATATGATAGACCTTGAAGAACAACTTGAGATATTTTATCACTCTTGCATCAAAGATGAGCGCTTCACTAGTTTGAAAGGAATTTCCGACCTTTCTCGTTTGATGGTTAGTACGGGGAAGCATCGGTCTTATCCTTTGGTTTGTAAGCTTTTAAAGTTGGCTTTGATATTACCCGTAGTGACCACAAGTGTAGAAAGATGTTTTTCAAAGATGAAGCTCTTGAAGACCAACTTGTGTAACAAAATTTGTGACGAATTTTTGAACGACGCATTGCTTTGTAATGTCGATACCGAAGCACTTGCGAAAGTTGAGAATGAAAAAGTAATGGAACGGTTTCAAAAGATGTCTACACGAAGAGGACAAATTTAAATTCTAATAGATCGTTGTTATATTATGTTTAACCAGAAAAAAAATTTGTATTAGATGTTTTATATTATGTTTGACCTGATTTTTTTTAATGTTTTATATTATGTTTGACCAGAAAAAAATTTGTGCAACCCCTACTACTAATTCCTACGTCCGCCCCTGGTTCTCCTAATACTTTCTTGAAAGCAACTTTTTCTTGAGCACTCTCTTTCACCTTCTGGCCCTTGCGTTTGTTCTAAGAGATCTTCCACTAACCGATTATGTATTTCCCAAAAGTGATTAACAGTTAAGCATAAATAAACACTTAATTGTATGATAAAATTATAATTAAATACTTACATATTGTTGTTCCGCCACGATAGTAATAAATAGACCATTCCTATCGGTATGAGCCATGCGAAACGTTTCCACTCTCTTAAGGTTTTGTTTAACATTAAAAATTAGATTATGTTTTAAATAAATAATTACATGTATCGTATGTTACCTTTTTATATGAAGTACTGCTATACGAGCTCGACCCCCCACGATTCACAGACGTTTGCATTTCTCGGAATTTTTTTCTCCTTGATGAAGCAATTTTGTGTTCGTCCGTTTGGAAATACTCAATTGTTTTCATCCAATTATCAACATCCATACAATCTAGAGGGTTGACTATTGCTCTCGGGATATCCTGATACCTTTCCACTTGCATATAATATTCTTTTGCATCAACTTTATGCTCTCGATAACCTTTTAACAAAGCTGCTTGAAAACTCTCTGTCAACAGATGACGTGGGTTGCCACTTCTATCATGTTACTTTCTTCTTTCTAAAATTTATATAAAAAATTATCAATTAAAACAAATTATTTAGACAAAAACTAAAGTCTCATTAAACTTTAAAGTAAATTGCAACACACCTAAAAAAACATAGAATTTAAAGATAAAAAGCATAAAAATTAAAATTACGAAACCTATAAATTAAAATATGAAATATACATAGACATATATATTATATTTTTTTTTGCAATCTCTTCTTTGGCCTTTAACGTCAATTCCCTTTCGCATCTGATAAAGTTACTAGTATTTCTCGTTGAGGTGGTCATGTGATGAGATTTTTCCTTCTTTTCGCAACACTCAAGTATTGCTCCAAAAGCTTTCAAGTTGTCAATTTTGCTTGGCATGTGCTCGATGTCACTCAAACCACTTGCGGTCCCTTTTCCCTTTCGTTTATCTTGGTTTGTTCCTATCTGACGACTAGATCTTGGAACCTCAATAGAATTATCGTTGTTGAGGTCAATCCCGACATGTGCATCCAACAATTAGCTATGAGTAGTTTCAGATGTTTTGGTTTTTTTATAACAGCCACCCGTGAATGATTCTGAAGTTTTGATATCTTGCCACTTTTTTGACATCCTAACAACGTTCCAAACATGCTAAAGCCTTTTAAATGATTGTTTCATCGTTTGCACCACTTTGTCATTGTCGCTTTACGCTCGAAAATATTGCATTTAACACTGTTGGGCTGAAGATTATTTTGAAGATTGCGTCTTTTGGGCTCGATAGAATAGTTATTTTGTACTCCGGTTTGGGCCTGTCCAACCGAGAGCCTTTTATGTTTTATATATAAGAATATGCTTGCATGCATATTAGGTAAAGGTTTTTAGTGCTTAACGATAGCATTACAGTTTTCTTGAATCGTTCTTGTAACCTTCCAATCCTCTACAGTTGATGTTTTTAATCGAGCTCTTCTGAGGATTTTGTTTTAATCATTCGACTCGTTTGATTCACACTTGTCTCGTTTATATTTTCGTGTTCTTACAGTTTTATATCATTTGCCTGTTTAAGATCTAATCGATCTTCTTAGATTTAAAGGTTTAAATCTCTTCAATTGGTATCAGAGCAGGAGGCTGTGTAATCGATACACATCTTTTCTGTGAAAAGGTTACAGTTAGGGTTTTTCCGCAATTAATAATATTTATTGAGTCGTCATCTCATTATTGACGTATCTTGATATTTATTGTTTTGCCCTAATCTGCTTTATTACAAGTCTGATCTTTGAACAAGTTTTTGATCATAATGGACGAGACGCAATCAAACCCTATTAATATTTCCAACAACATCGGTTCGACAACAAAGATTCCAATCTTATACACCCATGACTATGAAGTATGGGCGCATCACTTCGAAGACTACGTGATTGGATCTGAGGATAATGGGTACCTCATATGGGAAGCTATCATCAATGGACCATTTTCTCATTCTGCAACGTCCAGAATAGTTAAAACTCAAAAGGAGTACAACGATCTGCTGAAGGATGTGAAGGATATTGCACAAGATGAAAATGACAAATTCCAGTGCAATATCAAGGCGTTAAGGTTGATCAGATTCGCCCTTCAGTCTGACACATTCAGGTTGGTCAGCTCATGCACGATGGCAAAGGAAGTTTGGGATAGACTTCGCGAACTGTACTCTACAGACGAGGATCTTGAACATTCTATCCAAACCTTGCTCTTATCTGAATTTGGAGAATTCAGGCAAGGAGTCGAAGAAACAGTGACCCAGACGTTCGATCGCTTCAATCATCTTCTCAGCAAGATTATAAACACGATATTGAAAGGAAGCTTATCGAGCAGAAGGTTACTTTCTTAAATGGACTGAGATTTGAATGGAGAGCAGTGGTTTCTACAGTCAAAGCCCATGAGCAGTTTAAATCATACTCTTTGGCGAAACTGGTGGGAATTCTCAAATCTCAAGAGAAGATTGTGCTGCAAGAGAAGAATGTAGTTTCAAGCCTTGGTTCGTTGGACCTCTTATCAAAAAGTAAAGCTGTGATGGAGGATGAAGACCTCAACTTGGAGGAGTATGACCTCACGTCTGAGGATTATGCAATGATGGTGTCCAATCCCAAGAGGTTCATAAAGAAGAGATTCCCCAGCAATAAAAACCGAAACTGGCAGGGGAGTTACAACTCAGAAAAGGTGAACAATGAACCGAAGGTTGAGGAGCTCAAGAAGGAACCGAAGGTGGATGGCGATTCCGGAGTAAGCTGTTACTACTGTGGTGGGAAAAACCACTATGCTAAAGACTGTGTGCTTAAAAAGATGGCTGAAAAGGATGACGAAAAGGATGAGGAAGCTGTGTTGCAGAAGAGGCTGGATGAGTTGAGAAAGAAGAAGTCTACCACTAACCCTTCTATTAATGCTCTTATTGTGCAGGGTTCAGTTGCTGATGACGAGTTCGGTAGCACGGAAGTTTGGTCTACCGACTCAGAAGATGATGAAGTGAGGAAGCCTACTCATGGAAAGGCTTATGTGGCAAAAGAGGAAAATAATGGAGGAAGATGCTTCATGGTGTCTGACGTATCTCAAATGAGGGGATACAACACCGATGGTGGAAGCGATGGACCGAAGGTGCAGGAGGACATGTGCTTTACGGCCAAACCACTCAGCCAGCAGTTCAATGAACTTGATGAACTGATAAAGAAGGTACAATCGGTTTTCATTTCATCTAAAGTACCACAATCCGCATATGAGAAAGAACTAAAAAACGTTAATACAAGAATTTCTCATCTAGATAGTAGCTTAACTCAAACACGAGTCACCAATTCTAACCTAACTGATCAATTAAGCAGGGTGGCGTCGAAGAGTGAGGAGCGGCGAATGTGGATCGAGTTGAAGGAGTCTGAATTAGTCAAAGTTAAAGACGAAAACATTTATTTGCAAAGAGACAATTTAAAATTGTTAAAACAGCGGAATGTTTTTTGTTTAATTGCTAAACGTTTATATTCTAATATTACTCAGCTTCACTTGGATTGTGAAATAGGCCAAAAGATCCATCGCATGATTTTGCCCTTCCTAGAGTTTAAGGAGGATGAAATCGATGCCGAAGCCTACAATTGTGAAAGTGTGATATCGTCTGATGATGTCAATCCGACCTACATGTATGGACTGGACAAAATTGAGTCCTTCATTAAGTCCAAGGACCACAAAGACATGCTCAAAAATCTTTTGGATGAAAATGATAGACTTAAACTGAGAACTGAAACCATACAAAAATTTGACTCTTTAAACGTCAACGTAAGCTCAGAAAACAAAATTGATGTTGAAAATGCATCTGAGCTTGACGAGGACGAGAACATGAGTGAAATTTCTGTAGAGGACACGGTTGACTGCTCAGAATTTATTAAAAGCGAACCTGAAAACCACAAGAATCTTATTTCTGAAAATTCAGTGGAGTTCGCTCGATTGTCCCAACAAAAGTCCCCGAAATTGGCAGAGAAAGCAGTTGTGTATCAAAAGGTCAGGACCACTCCAAATCAAGTATACAAGGTGACTGGAGTAACCGAACATCAAACAGCCGAACTCACAGCTATTGTAAACGAAGACAATGCTGATGGCTGTGATGAGTACTTCTGGGAAGCTCCAATAGATAATGCAAACGAAACTGTTGGCCTGTCTGAAAGAACTTCCTGGATGAGTAAAGGTAGGTACATACCTGAACCCTTGAATAAGCCAGATAATTTCGACGAGCCAAGCACCAGTGGTACGAAAGACATTCCTAAAGAGGATGAAAGTTCAGCAAAAGAAGACGTTCCCTTTACTCACTCAACTCAAAGCGAAACTCCTTCAGTTCAAAAGGAATCAGCCAAGGAGAAATCGAAAACGAAAGCTAATGTTCATCATCAACCAAAGCAGATGAGGAATAAGAAGAGAGAAAGGAACCAAAGATACAGGAAGAATCTCTCTGAGAGGAGACAATTCTGGCAATCCCAGAATGCATACTTCTCACATCAAGACAAGAATTTGAAGTATGAAAACAACCCTGTAGGAAAGCCTGAAAGTCACAACAACCGAAAGCCAAGGTTCGGTTCACAAGAAAATACCAACCGAAAGCAAAGGTTCGGTTCACAAGAACATACCAACCGAAAGCAAAGGTTCAGTTCACAAGAACATACCAACCGAAAGCAAAGGTTCGGTTCTGAGAAAGACTTCAACCGAAAGCCAAGGTTCGGTTCACAAGACAATTCCAACCGAAAGCAAAGGTTCAGTTCTGAAGTCAAAAGAGTACAAAACTCTAAGGTAAGTCCCTCCAATGATCAAAAGCAAAAGGGTCACCTAGAGTCTCAAGTCAAGAAGTCCCTTCCATCTAAACCCACATCTTCTACTTCATCTACTTCTTCATCTTCATCTTGCTCTAAGACTAATTCTGTTTGTTCGCAAAAATCTCATCTGTCGGCTGAACAAAAGGGCAAGCAGAAGGTCAATGAATCCAAACCAGAGTCCAAACCGAACGCACTCAATCCTAATAAGATAAAAGTTTTTACCATTAAAAAGAAAGATGAAACAACTCTCATAAAACGAACATATCTAGTTGACATCTCTCTTACTGTTCCTGTTCCCATGAAAGACTCACGTGGACCCAAGAAACTTTGAGTTCCTAAATCTGCTTAATTTTTGCAGGTTATAAGTGACGAGCAGTTCGACGAAGAATGGTACATCGATAGTGGCTGCTCACGTCACATGACGGGGAGGAAAGAGGAGCTCAGGGAATACAGATCTCTTGCAAATGGTGGCAACGTCAAGTTTGGAAATAACTCTTTCGGCACCATAAAGGGATACGGGATGATATCAAACGGTGACCTTACTATCAGGAAGGTGGCTTATGTGGAAGGACTCCAACACAACCTCATCAGTGTATCTCAGCTTGTTGGAGGTACAGGTCTCAAAGTCTCATTCGATGATGAAGGTTCTGAAATCATAGAGAAAAAGACAAAGAAAGTGATTCTCAAGTCGGAGCGAAAGGGTGAAATGTTTCCCTTAAACCTTAAACCTATCAAAGGAAACCCAACTATATGCTTGCTGTCAAAAGCTCAATCCGACGAAAGCTGGTTGTGGCACCGAAGACTCTCTCATCTCAACTTTAAAGATATCAACTGACTTGTTACTGGAGGTCATGTTAGAGGTCTTCCATTGCTCAAGTTAGACAGAGATCATTTGTGTGCTGCATGCGAAATGGGGAAGCAGAGTCGTCAAAGTCACCCATCTGTAATCAACACAAAAGTTGTTGAACCACTCGAATTACTTCATATCGATTTGTGTGGTCCTTCATCTATCGAAAGCATCGGTGGTAGCAAGTATATTCTTGTTATTGTTGATGACTTTTCATGATTTACATGGGTATTCTTTCTAAAGCTCAAATCAGAAGCGACTCAAAAGCTGACATTGTTCATCAAGCAGATTGAAGTGCAGCTCAAGAAGGTTGTTCGCAACATCAGGAGCGACAATGGTCTTCAATTCAAGAACAGGGAGTTTGAAGAGTTTCTAGCAGAAAAGGGAATAAGTCACAACTTCTCAGCTCCCTACACACCTCAACAAAACGGAATAGTCGAAAGACGAAACCGATCTTTGTGTGAAGCTGCCCGAACTATGCTAAGTTTCGCTTCCTTACCTCTTTATTTTTGGGCTGACGCTATTTCTGCTGCTTGTTTTACACAGAACAGGTCTTATCTCAACAAGCGATTCACGCTCACACCTTATGAGATACTAAACAACAGAAAGCCCAATGTGAAATTTTTCCACGTGTTCGGCTCACGGTGTTTTGTCTTTAACTCTAAAGAACACTGCAACAAATTCGATGTCAAAGCCGACGAGGGAATCTTTCTGGGTTACTCTCTCACATCCAAGGCATACAGGGTCCTAAACAAGCGTTCGAGACGAATTGAAGAGACATACTATGTGACCTTTGACGATAGCTATGTCAAAAAGCTACAAGCAAAAGAAGATACCGCTGAGGAAATCTTTCCTCATACTGGCCAAGTCACAGTCTCAATCGCTAACCTATACGATAAATTTCTGGAACTCTTTGAAGAATCGGAAGAAGCTTCTCTCTCAGAAGCAGGTGCAACAGACAACAAGGTTGACCACATGAAGGAGATTGTCGAAGAAGCTGCGAGGAGAATGCATGAAGGAGGATCGATTACTGATGACCCTCCATCTAACAATGCTTCAGTCGAGGGGGAGCCAAGCTCAAATGTTGAGGGGGAGCCAAGCTCACATGACGAGGGGGAGCAAAAATCTACAACTCCAACCGAAGGTGTTTCTCCAACCGAAGGTACCTCTCCAACCGTTGGTGCTTCAACGCCTGAAAGCTCAGCACCACAAGAAACCCCTGAAATTCAAAGTTCTCAAAGCTCATCAATCGAGGGGGAGCATGATGATATGTCGCTTGATTACGACAGCCAATCTGAGCCAGAAGAAATGATCAATGCTGAACTAGACCCTACCTTTGATCCAAATTACCCTCCTCTTACCAAATGGACCAGAGATCATCCTATCTCTCAAGTAGTTGGTGATGTATCTGAAAAGGTTCTGACCCGATCACAACTGAAGGCAAAGCAGACATCCTTATTTTCAAAGGTTGAGTTTTGTATGTTTAACTCATTCGTATCAAAAGTTGAACCGAAGACAGTCAACACTGCCCTCGATCACTCTGATTGGGTTCAAGCAATGCAAGACGAACTGAACGAATTCGAAAGGAACAAAGTCTGGCGCCTTATTTTCAAAGGTTGGTCTAAAATGGGTTTTCAGGAACAAAATGGACAAGGAAGGGAATGTAATAAGGAACAAGGCTCGTTTGGTAGTAAAGGGATACTGCCAGGAGGAAGGGATAGATTATGAAGAGACTTTTGCTCCAGTAGCTAGGCTAGAATCTGTTAGAATATTTCTGGCTTATGCTGCTCACAAAAACTTTGAAGTTTTCCAAATGGACGTTAAGTGTGCATTTCTCAATGGAGAACTCGAAGAAACGGTGTATGTGGAGCAACCTCCTGGGTTCGTGAACGAAACGTATCCAAACCATTGCTACATTCTGGATAAAGCTGTGTACGGCCTCAAACAAGCTCCGAGGGCCTGGTATGAAACGCTAACAAAATTTTTAAAGATGTCTAAATTCAAACAAGGTTCGGTTGACCCAACCTTCTTTCGCAAAAAGGAAGGTAACCACCTTATGATAGTTCAAATTTATGTCGATGACATCATCTTTGGCTCCACGAATCCCAGCTTAACAGCTGAATTCAGAAAGCTGATGGAGACTAAATTTGAAATGAGCTCAATGGGTCCTATTAACTTTTTCCTTGGTTTAAATATTAGACAGGGACCCGAAGGCATCTTTATCAATCAGGAAGCTTACACGAAAACTCTCCTAGCAAAGTTCGGCCTGATGGGAGACTCAAAAGTCAAAGTCCCAATGGCATTCGGCACCAAGCTTACCCCATCTCTAGACAAACCGGCTGTCGATATCATGCTCTATCATCAAATGATAGGCTCACTAATGTATCTAACTGCTAGCAGGCCTGACATCATGTTTTCTGTGTGTTATTGTGCTCGATTTCAGGCAAACCCACGCGAACCTCACATGCTTGCAGTGAAGAACATCTTACGCTACCTCAAGCGAACCACCTCCTTAGGTCTATGGTATCCATCCAACTCAGGCTTCTTCGTTCAAGCCTACTCTGATGCTGACCTTGGAGGATGTGGACTCGACAGAAAAAGCACAACTGGTGGTTGTCAATTCCTTGACGGGAAGTTGGTCAGCTGGCAATCCAAGAAACAAACGTGTGTGTCGTTGTCTACTGCCGAAGCGGAATACATTGCCGCTGCATCCTGCACATCACAAGTGATTTGGATCCAGAGTCAACTTCGAGACTATGGACTCAATATGAAGAAGATCCCACTATATTGTGACTCTGAAAGTGCAATTAGGATCTGTCATAACCCAGTGCAACACTCTAAAACCAAACATATAGCACTGAGGTATCACTTCATCAAAGATCATGTGGAAGATGGAAACGTCGAAGTTCACTTCGTAAGAACCACTGATCAACTGGCTGACGTCTTTACCAAAGCTCTTCCTGAAGCGTCATTTAATAAAATACTGCAAGGGCTAGGTATGATGGAATCAGAGTCAGTACCTCACACTACCTCCCAACCTCAAACGTAAGAAACGAATTCAACCGAACGTTCGGGTTCGGTTAAACCATGTGTCTCGCTCATTACTTCAAAGGTGGTTTTCTCTCAGTTGTATATTTCCTGTACGATTTTGTTTTTCTTTATGTTAAAAGTATTTTCCAATTGCATGTCTAAATTCCTTGGTTTCTCAAGATTTTCCAAAACCGAAACCAACCGAAGGTTCGGGTTCGGTTTCTCAAAATTTTCCAAAACCGAAACCAACCGAAGGTTCGGGTTCGGTTTTTCAAAATTTTGTTGAACCGAAACCAACCGAACGCTCGGGTTCGGTTTTTCAACTTTTTCCCAACCGAAACCAACCGAACATTCGGGTTCGGTTTTTCACATTCTTTTCAAATTTTTTTTTAAGTCTAATTTTTTCTTACTTCGTTTATTCTTTTCTTTCCTTCTCTTACAAATTTTTTTAATATATACACCTCAAAACTCCAAAAATATTTTTATTTTTTTGTGTGTTCGTTCGTTTATGGGGATATAATTGCTGAATTACGTATGTGTCCCTAGAAGCATGCTGCTGTATGTGTCCCAAGCCTCATAAGATTTTGAATAATAGCCTTCATGACCTGGTATATACAAACCTTGTCTTCCCAATAAGGCTAACACATTTATTCTAATCGTGAGCTACCTCACTCTCATCTCACATGAGTTAAGAGTTTTCTGCTTGGTCCTTATTTTCGCAGCAGAGGTACTTTGTTCTTTTACACCATCTCTATTACACTTCTCCATTACATTCGTTTCATCAACGTAACCCTTGAGACTCTCAGAAATTACCACTGAGGTTTATGGTTACACAACATCTGTGTTTATGATCTTAGTTTCGTGTCACTACGAGCTGAGTGAAACCCAAAATTCAACACCTAATGAATTGACGGTGAACAATTAATTTGCTCAAGTTTTCACCAAAGAATTGATGAATGTACCCTAATGAAATCTCAAATTTTCTTTTGTGTGATTGCTATGAAATTGTTAAATACCATAACATTTCTTCCCTTGGGATCCAGATTTTAATTTTTGTTATCTGAGATTTTATATTTTTCCAAGCCAATTTAACATAAATTCCTACCTACTTGTTCAATAGGCTACACCGGTCTCACAAGTACTTTGTTCACTTTCTTTCTTATTTCAAGAATAGAATTGCTGAATCAAAGCGAAAGCCACCCTTATTTAGCCTAATTAAAATAAGCCTTTCAACATTTATTCATAAATGTTTGATCGTAATTCAACGGGAATCTACACTAGCACTTTAAGGTCTCTCTTGACCTTGAAGGAAGAGATTCGTGCCCGGGATCATCAGTTTCGTGTCATTATTGACATCACAGAAAATCCTTAAAAGAGTTGCTTTATTTCTTTTTCTTTTACACTCTTTGCACGAAAATCCTTGATTTTCCGAAAATCCGTTACTAATTTTTACAGGATGTATCATTACTTGGTGGTTAATTATGAAGCTGTGGTCACAAACAATCCACGTGGGTATTTAATTCAAAAGCTGTCATTTAAAAGGATAAGACGAAAAGGTTGCTGACTCGACGGGAGTTAAAAGGATTAAAATTCAAACGGCGGTAAAAAGTGGGCGTGTGTGAATTTGAAACGACCTTTCTTTTACTGACATTAAGGACGCGTGTGCGAAATCCAAGCGTCATCCTTCTGGCATTTAAAGGCGCGTGCGGATTTGAACTGTTTTTCTTCTGAAACGGCGCTTGTTGGGTAGTGTGATCCTAGAAATCTGACACTATCTCTCCTACGTAATCATCGCATAGAAGATATGAAACAATTTCTCTCTCTCCAATCCATCACTATAAAAGGCAGTCTACAACACCATTTACCTTTTTACTACTTCCGGATTTTCTAGAGAGCAAAAACCTCCAAAGCGCTTCACTGTTCATCTTCTTCTTCGACTACCTTCAACAATGGCAGAATCTTATTCCGTCCATGCTACATCATAAATCCTTCCTATCCGTCCGCAACAATGCCTGGTGATCGATCTTAATCCTCTGGCGTACGACTCTTACATGTCGCCGATCATCGAATGCTTGAAGTACTCCCAAATCGCCACCGCTCTCTCCAGGATCGAGTCTGTGCCAATGGTGGTTCTCTCGCAGGTTTATGCGACTGCGTATTATGACAAAGCAGTCGACTGGGTGTTCTTCGAGATTGCTGAACACAAGACATCCGTTTCTCGCCAGCGTTTCTGCACAATGCTAGGGTTGGCTGTTGACCCATCAAGAATAAATCCGGAGACGATTCTGGTTGGGCATCTGTTTAGCATGTTTTACAACATGGGGTATACAGAGGTCCTTACCTCAGTTGCGAAGTTCAAAAAGTCCTGCCTGCCGCCACAGTGGAACGACTTATTTACAGTCCTTTTCAAGGGATTGTCGGAACGGAGTTCAGGATCCGACGGTGCCAGTCGCCTCTTTCTATCGATCCTGTACGCGGTCTACAACGGGGTTAACTTGGACTTTGGGTTGGTCCTATGGCAACAGCTCATCCAGAGCCTTTCTTCATCATCACGACACTCTGAGGTGTCGTTGGCCCGGTTCTGGATCTTGATTACAAAATGGGCGATGGACAAGTTCGAAATTCCCACTGCTGCCGGTGCATCGATGTCTTCTGTTGGTACGTTCCATACCAAGAAGATCATCGTCTCAGATGCATCGAAATTTTCTTTCATTGGCTCCATCCTGGAGACAATGTATGCCGGCGTGCCCTCTGATAGCAGACTGATTCGGACGATCAAGGAGTTCAGGCCAACTGGTCCTAGGGAACTGACACCGGATATGCTCAGGTCTATCCACGATGCAGACAAACCGGTAAACAGGGGCAAAAAGGCTGACAAAGGGAAGCAAGGGACCAAAGCTCCAAAGGGTCCTTCTCCCAAGAAGAGGAAACAAACTAAGGCTGCACAGTCCCCACAGCCGAAGAGGAGGAAGCCACAACCGAAGCGCAAGCTCGTTATTCCCTCTTCTTCAAGTGCTTCTGAGGGCGAGAGTTCGGGTTCTGACGGCTCTCAAGGAGACGAATCTCCTCAACGAGGGAACACACCACCTCGGTCTCCTACCCCAGAAATGGAACTTCATAACTCCCCAGTTCCTTCACCTCCACCAACCATTCCTACTTCCATTCCCACCATAATCCCCACTACCACTATTCCACCAACATCTTTCCCTATACCACCACCCATTTTCACAACTGCAACCGAAACACCACCAGTAACCGAAACCCCATCCGTAACCGAACCACCACAAACCGAAACCCATACAACCGAACCTACCCACACTCAACCACCACCCAAATCTACCCTACCCAATACCCCAACCACAACACCCCCAGCTTCACCACCCCCTCCATCTCCAGAATATGCCTCTGATGGAGACGACACTTACCTTGGCGGGGAACACATGAACGTTGATTTGGTCTACTATAGTCCGTTTCAAGTTCAGAGTGACGAGGAGGATGATGCTCCAGTGACAAAGAAGCATCTTAAAGAGCTTCACGAGAAAGTTGATCTACTTCTCGCCTCCTCTTCCAACCAGCAGTCCTCTCTCTCTGAAGCTGCCCTTCAGAAAATTGTTGATGCCTTCTCCAGGGCTCAACATGATTCGGTGGCCTCCGCAACTGCTGCGATTGACGCCTCAACCAGAGCCTGTGAGGCTGCTACCGAAAAAGTCGATAAACTATTCTCCGACGCTACTGTCCTGTTGAAGTCTTTGCAGGAAAGCGCTGACGCCACCAAGACAACTTTGGAACCGATTGTTCAGCAATTGGCCAAGTTCGTTTCAACGGAGTTGACTTCGTTTGCTACACTTCACCAAAACATTAGCGACGACAACTCGGCCCTTCGTGCCTCCATCGATGCGCGCCTCGCTAAGTTACAGGAGGATCTCGCAGTCGAGAACTCATTGATGGACGTTCTGGCTAGCAAAACAACCGCCCTCAAGGTCAAGAGCACGGAGCTTTCCAACTCACAACAACAACTGGACGCTCTTCGATCCGAAAGGGAGGTGATCAAAACTTGTGTTTCGGATGTCCACGCAGCATTATCCAACATCCTTGAAGCACACGATCCTATTCTCAACCACTCAGTGAGGCGAACCCTTGCTGAAAAGCTCTCTCCGGCCATGGACCTTCTTAGCAAAATCGAAGGCCTTCCTAGTTTCGTGTCCATTCCGAAACAAGGGGGAGATGAGAAGAAGACTGGATCGAAACCACCTCCTTCCTCCAAAGCTACTCACACAACCGAACCACCTCAGACTGGTCAAGCTTCGGGTTCGGGTGTGAAGAACAAAGGCAAAAACATAGCTGAGGAAGAAGATGAAGATGAAGACAGGGAGACCATTGCTGACATGTTAAAATGAAAGAACAGTCGCAATGCTGATGATGATGCCAGTCGTGTGGCGCGAGAGGCTGAAGAAGCCGAACGCAAGCAAAAGGAAGCCCACGATCTCCTTGAGAGCCGGAAGACTCTCTTCCCTGCCTGGACTAAGGAACGTTTGATTAAAGAGGCCATAGAAACTCCCAACATATTATGGCTCGAGCCGGTTATCTTGTTCGACTGCAACAATACTGTCGACTCGCAGTTCGACATGCCGCTGACTCGAAAGGCGTTCATCTTCCACGCCTTCTCTAACATCTTTGAAGTCCCTCATCCGAACGCTGAGCTTGACAGGGAGCTCATTGACTTCTATCTGGTGGCTGCTCGTCCTCAATACCTTACTTGGAGCGCCCAGAAGATTGTGAACGTTCGGGTACTGAAGCCTTACGCCGAAGGGAGGTTCACAAACGTTCGGTTCAAGCTCATTCGAGGATCTGCAAGAACTGCTCATCTTATTTCCCTGGCAGATTTACCGAATTTAAATCCTCATGATTGGATTGTCCTGTATAATATCCTTTTGACTGATGAAGCCGAATATGGTCCCATTATAGACCATGTCAAAAGGATGTTAGCCTGCTACATCATGGAGGTTGCCCTAATGGATCAGGAGGTCGCCACAGTCTTCAAGAAGAAACCGAAGATAGCTCCTGGGGGATCGGCCAGTGATCTCAACAAAATGCAAATGGGCAAGATCGACCCGAGACGCAACTCGGTTATGTTCACTAGAGCCGAAGGACAGAAATGTCTCTTCGCTTTAGCTGACAAACACCTTTACACCACTTCTTGTCTAGAGCATGTGTTATTGATTATCAAACGGTGTAAAGAGAATTCGGCTGATGATGTCAAGTACTTCAACGACATGATGCAATGGTACATCCGGTTTAGACAGACCATACTCTCTATCACCAAATGTCTGTTTAGCACCGTGAAGAAGAAGGTACCTGCTTCAGCTGCTGGCCCAAGTAACAAGTGAAAGTCTCGCTCCAAATTGACGCAAAGGGGGAGATTGTTGGGCTGAAGATTATTTTGAAGATTGCGTCTTTTGGGCTCGATAGAATAGTTATTTTGTACTCCGGTTTGGGCCTGTCCAACCGAGAGCCTTTTATGTTTTATATATAAGAATATGCTTGCATGCATATTAGGTAAAGGTTTTTAGTGCTTAACGATAGCATTACAGTTTTCTTGAATCGTTCTTGTAACCTTCCAATCCTCTACAGTTGATGTTCTTAATCGAGCTCTTCTGAGGATTTTGTTTTAATCATTCGACTCGTTTGATTCACACTTGTCTCGTTTATATTTTCGTGTTCTTACAGTTTTATATCATTTGCCTGTTTAAGATCTAATCGATCTTCTTAGATTTAAAGGTTTAAATCTCTTCAAACACCATGACAACTTTGTTGACGTTCCTCTACTTCGAGTAAACTTGATCTTTGTTTATATAGTCTCCAAGTCTCAGTTCCGAGAGAAAACGCCTAGTAACTTTCCGAAAAAAGTAGGTGTATCTTGGTTTTCCCCCACCCTTTGGGTCTTCTAAAACATATACCCACGCATGGCCCAATATTGCTTCTTCCTATAATGTCCACTGCTTGGAAGGTGACTTTCCTTTTTTTCATGGGTTTTGGTTGACGTCAAATCTTTTCAGGCTCGGAATCCGTATTGGGTACGAATTCGGGTTGTGAGTGAGTTTCGAATTGACTTTGGGGTTGGGATTGAAATTAGAATTGGGAGTCGGGAAGGTGGTAAAATGATTTGAAGTCATTTTCCATTTCGGATTCCACTAGAGATTGAAATTGAAACTAGGGATGGGATTGAGATTGAGATTGGATTGTGGTTGAGATTGCAATTATCGTTAGGTTTAGATATGATATGGGTAGCATGCACCAAGATAATGGTAACTAGGAGGTGAATAAATAGGGTGATCACTTTGATTTTGGATGAAGGTATGTGATGAAGGTGAGATTGAGTTTGTGTTTTGGATATTTTTCTTTCTAGTTTTGGAATTTTTGGGTAGGAAGGGGAAGCCATTTTTTAAAAAATATGATGATTTTTTAGTGAAAAACGGAAGATTATAGTGTGGTCTAAGATAAGGTAGTGAATGATATTTATATCTGTTGAAAAGTAGGTAAAATTTTGAATTAAAAAAAACAATATTAAATTTTAAAAAACTATAACAATTTTGAAATATGAATTAACCTCTCTTTCTCTTTCATCGACATTAACTTATCGAGTTTGGCCACTAAAACTTGGCATGCCAAGTTGGAAGGCGCCTTTCCTTTTTTCTTGGGTTCCAGTTGACGTCGAATCTCTTCCGGCTTGTAATCCATTTCAAGTATGACTTCCGGTTGTGATTGAGTTTCGAATTGGGTTTAGGTTTAGGTTTGGGATTCGAATTTAAATTGTGAGTGAGGAAGGTGGTTAAATAGGTTGAACTCATTTCCATTTGGGATTTCACTTGAGATTGAAATTGAAATTAGGGTTTGAAATGAGACTGCCATTGAAATTGTGGTTGAATTTGGATAAAATATGGATATTGTACACTAGGATAATGGTAAATAGGATGTGAATAAATAGGATGATCAATTTGATTTTGGATGAAGTTATTTGATGAAGGTGAGATCATGTTTGTATTTTGGGTATTTTTCATGCTAGTTTTTGGATTTTTTGGGTTGTAAGGGGAATTTATTTTTTCACAAATATGATGAATTTTTGAGTGAAAAATGTAAGATTACAGTGTGACAAATAATAAGACAGTGCATGGTATTTATATCGGTTGAAAAGTAAGTAAAAAATTAATTTTAAAAAATGGTATAATCTAAAAAAACATTATAAAATTTGAAATTAGAATTTACCTCTCTTTCTCTCTCATTAGAATTAACTTACCGAGTTTGGCCATCGAACATGGCATGTAGATTTGGTATCACGGTGTTCACCGAGGGCACGCCGGTAATTATCGAGCTCCCATAAGTCCACTTTGTCGAACCTAAGTGACCATATTATTAGTCTACGTGTGATTATAAATATATGTATGATGTATTTGGTCTTGTGAGGCCCACTATATTTTGTATGTATTAGGCCCGGTCCTATTTTATGTATTTTGTATTTAAATTAATTAATCAATGAGATGAGGACGAACGAGAATTGTTCACATTAACAAAGGCATCAGAACGGTAATGCCATATTCTCCCTTAAACCCTAGTGTCATCGATATTCTCTTTGGTCGACACTCCTCTTATACCTGTATATTCCGTTCTTCTTATTGTCTTTTCTCACTCTAGTTATTTTTCAATATAACTGGAGACACAGGTAAAGGTATCCCTCTTACTGAAAAACCCTATGTGATCTCGAACATTCATGCCATAATTCCTCTTCTCCATGACTATGATCGCATGAACTACGACATGTGCAGGTAACTTTTTGAGACCCATTTCTATAGGTTTAGAGTTTTCGATCATCTCCAAACTCCGAAGGATCCTTCCTCCTCCAACATAGTGGAGTAGGAACTCATAGAATCCATTGTCAAAAGTTGGATTTACAGCACGTTGTAACCCTTCCTACTTTAGATATCCTTGAAAAAAAAGTCCAGTTCATACAATCTATATGTAGAATCAAGTCGAGACCCTATTTTGATCCAACGCTAACTCACGAGCCATACAATTAGATACTAAAATTTGATCCATCACCATGAATGATTCTGTTGTCGCTTCTTACTACACAAAAATATAAACCATTGTTTATACTTTCGATAATCCATATGTAGAACTCCCGAAAAAGAACTTGGTTATTTATATGGTAAACTTGGCCTGAAGTTTGGATACATTGCTAGTCATATTCATCACTCCAAACCTATACCTTTATTTTTTTAATACTCGCTGGAAGTGGAAGAACAATGCCTAATTGAATATGATCACCAACACAATGGGCTGTTGTCATATCCCAATCCTTTTTCTCCAACTACTTTAGTCACTGGAAACTCATGTACTCACTCATCCAATCACAATGGTTGGAGTCGTGGAGATTGGGGGTAGTGGTCGTAATGGACGTGGCAATAGGTCCTATGACTGTGGTGGACGGTTGTCCTACATTGCCTTATGTCAACATGGTGGTAATAACCTTCAATCACCCACTGACTGGGGTTTTACTTTTTACCCGCTAGCTGACATGGGCTCAACAACATCAATAGGCCAACCTACTTCCTACACCTTCCAAACACCATATTCACTCCAACTGGCCGAACAACTCAAATTAATGAACTAATCCATCAAAATAACCTTCTCAGCATCAAATTGGGTCGATCTAACCTCAATAAGCCTTTTCTACTGCTCGAATCAACATCAACCCATCCTACCATGGAAGTTGTTTAGCCTATCTACTCCTTCTTAACACTCAGACCATGCTACAACTCTTCCTCAACTCTTTAACGAACAAACCTAATCACTATGGTTGGTATATGGACACCTAGGTAACAACTCACCCACACTCTGAAGCACGTATACTCAAAACCAAATCTAATAGCATGTTTTATCATTTGGCATTAGTCGGGGACGGTTCTAAAATTGTTTAAAATAATATGGGAGACACAGATCTCTCTTATTTTAATCTGTATCGTACTCTCTTTTTAAAAAATGTCCTTATTACTCCTAATATCATCAAAAATCTTATATTTGTGTCGGTTTACTATTGGAAATCGATGTAGTATTGAATTTTGATCATTTCGGTTTTCTATGAAGGATCTTCAGACCAAACACACTTTTTTGCCATGTGACAGCTCAATAGATCTTTCTTCGGTCACCACTCATGCTCCATAGGTTTTTGTTTCCACTAATTCGTCTCTTTGACATCAACGTCTTGGTCACTCAGTCTTCTTGTGTTTCAACATTTAATGTCTAAAAGTTTGATTCCATGTAATAAAAAATAAAAATTTGTGTTTATGTCATGCTTGTCAACTTGGCGTGCATACTAGATTACCTATTGGTTTTTTAGATTCCACTTCTAATAGTCCTTTTCAATTATCTCATTATGATGTTTCGACATCCCTTATTTGTAGTATCTCTGTAATCAAATATTATGTCATTTTTATAGACAGTTTTACTTAATTTGGATGAGTGTATCCTTTGAGATATAAATATGATGTGTTTACTAAATTTTTCGATTTTAAACAATATGTCAAAAGTCATTTCAATTCAAATATCACATTGTTACAGTGCGGTAATTAGTGGTGGTCGTAGGGGGGATTTAATAATAGACATTTCCATGACACATGTAACTCTAACGACATTCAAATGAGATTCTCTTGCCCATATATATCTCAACAAAACGGAAAATCAGAGTGAATTCTTAGAATTATTAATAACATGATTCACACTCTACATTTTCATGCTCACCTTTTTGCTACCTATTTGGTTGAAGTCCTTCACATGGCTGTTATCTCCTAAATATTCTTCCTTCAACAACTATTAATAATCAATCTCGATTTTATAATTATTCAATAAAACCCCTTCATACTCTCATTTATGTGTGTTTCGTTGTCTCTATTATCCTCACATATCCACATCTCACAAACTTTCTGCCAAATCTACTTTGTGTGTGTTCTTAGGTTACCAGTCTCAACATTGTGGGTACCAATGTCGGAGTATTGAAACTCAACAAATTATGTTGTCTCTCGTGTTCCTTTTGGCGATTATGTTTTCCCGCTTGGGTCTATGACACCAAACTCTACCACTTCTTATAAGTTTATGTAAATTATTGATGACACCAACCATCTGTCTCAACTATTTCGTCGTAATCTTGTCATACCCACTACCATTCAAACTTGTCACAACTAGCAAAATTAGGTCAAGATGTGAATTCCTAAACAATATAATCTCCTTGTATAAGCCCAAAACTCGATCCAATAAGCCAAGACCAATCATTTTTGGGCCTTAACCTATAAATTCTCAACCTAAAACCCTTATTGGACCAAGACATTCTTATTGGGCCTTTTGGGCCGAAAACATATACTAGGACCATAGTTGGGCCGATAATTATTATTTTTGGGCCCTTTGAAACCAAACCCCATTTTGTTAAACTTTGATGGGCCGAAAATCCTTTTTGGGCCAACCAAAAGTCGAAATTAATCTCTTGGGCCAACCTTGGGCCGAATACCTCTCCAAAATCAGTTATCCCATACATATATATACATATATATATATATATATGTATATATATATATATATATATATATATATATATATATATATATATATATATATATATATATATATATAAGGATTAAGGGTGGTGGATAAACATTGTGACACCTCAATATTGTACAACATATATCCATGTATTATCTAACATACATCTAGGCTAGTATTATTATCCAACAAACATCCATGATTTTCTCTCCCTCTCTCCTGCTTATCTTGTCCAAATTCACCACTCTCCCCCACCACCATTTTTCATTACAAAGTTCATTTATCTCCTCTCAATTCTCAAAGAATTCCTTCATTACACCACCCCTAAAATCGTGAGTTGTGTGTGTGTGCTTTCAAGAGGATTTTTCTTCAAGTTTCCATCCCTTGGTAATTTTATGATAAACTCTATTATTTTGATTCAAGTTTATGCTAAGAATCCTTCCCATTTTCGTGATTATGGACCTTAGAACAACCATAATTTCAAAAGTTTCACCAAGAACACAAGCTAGACTCAAGCTTCTTCTTCATCTTCTTCAACTTCTCAAAAACCAAAAGGTGAGTTCATACCCCCTATTTTTGGGTTTTACTATGTTTTGGGGGAGGATACAAGTTGTTTTGTGTAGATCTATGTGTGTATGCATGATTTTGTGTGTTTTGACCACCTTAGTTGTAATATTTTTTTCAAAACTGTTTTACATGCAAAAAGTTCAGGTTTATACCTTTAAAATGACTACTCTCACGTGTTCATATGATTTTTCTATATGTTTTGGTGAATTTTACAAAACTGACTATCATATTTGAAACAATCTCAGACTAGTCTGTGAAGATGAACATTTTTATACTGGTTTGAAGCCATTAAAAATTATGAGAAAAATTGTGAACAAATTAGACACAAATTCCAAATTTTCAGAGTTTACAGATCCAAATTTTGACTTATGATGATTTTTCTATAATTTTTCCAAAAACGGGGACAGAAAGGCCAAAAATCAAAAAATGGTTTTGACTTACTAAAAGTGCTTATACTTTTGTTATATGCAAGTTTATATGACTTATACATACGTTTAAATCATCTAGACATGTTAACTTATGTGCATTTAATATATATATATATATATATATATATATATATATATATATGATTACAAAAGTGGTATTTTAAGTCAATTTGACAAATAATTGAACAAATACTAGCAATAAAATAACAAACAGACTAATTTTGCTATTTGTATAATATTGGGCCTTAGTGGCCCATTAATATGTTTGATAGGTCCTGGATACCATTTATTTATTATTGGGCCTCACTGACCCATTTACATGCGTGACGGACCTTGGATAGTATTTGCGTGCTATTTGGGCCTATAAACACGTTACATGTGAAATGGGCCTTAGTTGTCCTTTTATATATATTTTGGGTCCATGTTATATAACTTCATGCCTTTTGGGCCTGAAAATGAGTTACATGTTTAGTGAGCCTCGGTGGTTCGCTTACATGGTTCATTGGGCCCGGAATGAGTTTTATATGTTTCTCTTCGCGTAAAATTCGATTAAGGATATAGTGAGACTTGTCGGTTGACACTTATTGAGTGTACGATCGTAGCCTATAGTTATAATCAGAGTCTCTTGGAGGGAGAGCGGAGTTTTGTGTATAGATCTATACGGGGATGACACCCCACACCTAAGTTGTTCGCTACAGTTAGACTACATCAGTCTAGGGTGACGATAACCTTAATCTATTTATTCGTCGGTGTCCACAAATGCCAAGACAGACAAAATTCTCATTAAGTAGTATGGTTATGACGGATCATTTAGAGGAATTAACGTTATGAAATTTACGGGAGACTATTCTTTTTCTTCTTTTACAGGCAACATAGGGTTGTCTGGGGGCATTTTATTTACATTCTATCCATTCACTTTTTACATTCTACTAAACAATAACACACATGCATTAATACAAGATCGGATACAAACATACCAAACTATTTTTAGAAAATACAAGATTTTCTTGTGATTACAAAGTTATACAAATCATTTTCTCAAATATACTTATGAACTCACCAACATTTTTATGTTGACCCTTTTAAATTAACTTGTATTCTCAGGGATCTAGTAGTAGGTAATAAGCTCGAATAGGAGATCAGGTTGTGCGACTTCAAGAAATTTTACTTTTATTACTTTTGTGTAACTGATGAACAAGTTCAATATGTAAAGTATGTAAGTGTGTATTTCTGTTGTATGGTGTTTGGTTGCTATGTTTCATTCATATTTAATTGTTATGATACTGTACATGAAGTCATCTGCCGTCGGACGTTTCCAACGTCCCGGTTCAAGGGTGTGACAAAACTGCCAAGAAGGCAATCTTGACATCCAAAGGCAACAAGTCAACCAACTATGACATGTCAAAATAGCTTTGCAACATTTTTGAAAAATGTGACAATTTTGTTATAAAGTGTGGTAAATTATCATTGGAAAATCCTAGATTATTTTTTCCACATTTAAAATTCGTAATCATTATCATTGAGACGATTAGTATACATATAGCCACATATAGAAATCTAATATAGCTAAAATTTAATACAAATGGTTACATGAATGGTTTGTATGGCAATGTGTATCGTTTAGCCACATAAATAAAAATCAAATGTAGCTAAACGTGACGTCGATGGTCACATAAATTGTTTGTATAACTATATGTATCATTTACTAACATATAATAAGCGTAACAAACCATGTGATTATAAGCATATGTGACATCCCCAAAAATCTCGGCCAGAAAAGACCAATTTTCATTTATGCTTTTAAAATAATTTCAGAGTAAATCCTTTTGATTTGAAAGAGTTGCGGAATTTGTTCCCAAAAACAAAACATGATAAAACAATGTTTACCAAAGCATTTCATAAAAGAAATGTATTTTCATTATATAATCAAAACTCGGGGTGTCATGTTCCGATACAGACCAATAAGCATAAATGATAACATTACAAGTCATTCAGCAAATATATACATATACAGACTTGTAAACAAAACAACTTGATGGTTCATCCATCTTATGCCCTCGCGCCACTTCCTGTAATACAAATAAAACTGAGTGGGTCAGGCTTGGGAGCCTGGTGAACATATAGGGTTTTCAACCCACAATAAATAATTATATTTAATTTCCAACAACCAACAATAACCCAATTACCCATTCCCGTTATTCTCACTTTATGTCCCTAAGACAACTAACATAAGGGACCTAGTCTAAGAATATTTCATCGGGGCGACAACACATGCTTCGGGGGTTCCTCAGCAATATAAGTCAAATAAGGCAACCATGAGGGGGATGGAGTACAACGAATGAACACCCAAGTTCATTAACACCTACAGGTGGCGAGCCTGCTAATGTTCCACAAGACTGTCTAGAAAAGTCCATGGTCGTCATCTAAACTCCGCTAGATGACTAAATCAAAACAACAACGAGGCCTCTCATCTGTTTATTACACACCAACTATCTACCCATGTTCTACCCAACATATTAGTAGATAAAAATATACATTTTTATACATAGTTTAAAAACCTGTATAGCATGCTTTAATCAATACACATTCCACATAACAGATGAGGCACACACACATAACACGTATTTCATAGAAAACAAATCAAATCCATGAGATAGAAGAGAGTGAATATACATTCACACATATAACACAAAATATACACATAACACGTATTTCGTATAAAATACTTTATAATTATGCGTTAGAAGAAAGTAACCACACACTCATGCATATAAACAACAATATACTTAATACACTCAAACCATACTTGTATTATTATCGTGTTTATGAAAGGTAGTATACACTCACTTGATTAGAAGATGATCGGACAACACTACGGCTTACAGAAGTAGTAATCCTCAGCAGATCTGGAAGATCTCTACAAAAATCGAACTTCTCGCGGACAGAGCTTCGGCTCGGGAATCGCACTTCTCGGGATCTTCGGGATCTCGAGACTTGCTTCGGGGCTCGAGAATATTACCGGGGCTTCTGGGTACTTCTGGTACGCAAATCGAGGTAAAACGGGAGAGAGAAGAGAGAAAGATAGCAAAGGAGTCGGCTGCCTTCGGATCCTATTTATAGAGGCTGGAACCTCGGAGTACGCGGGGCGTACTGCTCCGAAACGTCATTGCTTACATATCCGAAATACTCGAGTGCGAATGTCGACATACCTCGGTGTACGCGGGGCGTAGGCTAGTACGCGGGGCATACTGCGGATGAGTCCGATGACTCGTCTTCGGATAATACCGGGATTTAATAATTAAATTTAATTATTAATTATTTAATAAAATTCGAAAATTCATATCTTCTTCATACGAACTCCGTTTTCGACGTTCTTTATATCCACGTGTAGGTGAGACTACGCTCTACAACTTTCGTTTAGACTTCGTCGGCTAATTTTAACTTTATTTTTATTATTTATTTTTAATAGGCCGGGACAGAAAAACTTCGTTATAAATTCATAACTTCTTCGTTTGACGTCCGTTCTCGCCTAACTTTTCATCGCTTCGATACCAACAACGAGATCTTCGATTCTCGTTTAGATTGCTTCGGCTAAAAACCGCTCGATCTCAAATCGAGTATTTCAGGCTGCATACCGTTAAGCCGAAACTTCGATAAATCATAACTTCCTCATACGAAGTCAGATTTGGGCGTTCTATATATATATATATATATATATATATATATATATATATATATATATATATATATATATATATATATATATATATATATATTCGGAAACCTCGTTTCAACTACTACAACATTAATCAAAGATATCAAGTTTATTTTACACTTAAATTTTGACGCTTATTTTTATTCTTAATTAATCAAACCACATAATGCTCAAATAATACAATCTTATTATTTCAAAACGGGTTACAAAGGTTAACCTAGACTATTACATTGCTAAAAATGGCAAGCCCGGAAACACAGGCGTTACAATTCTCTCCATCTTAGAATGATTCCGTCCCCGGAATCACACATCAACAAACAAATGCGGATAGCGACCCATCATGTCACTCTCCGTCTCCCAGGTGAGATTCTGCCCATTCGTGTGTTTCCATCGGACAAGCACTAACCCAACCATTTTGCGTCTTAACTTCTTAGTCTTTCGGTCAACAATTGCCTCTGGTTCTTCAATCAAACTTTTGTTCTCATCAATTCTCAAATTCAGAAATTGGAATTATGTCAGGAACTTCTCCCGTGAACTTCCTCAAATAACACACATGAAAAGTGTTGTGAATTCCATTCAGTTCTTCGGGTAATTCGAGCTTGTAAGCTTGGTTCCCAACCCTCTGAAGAACTTTAAACGGTCCAATAAACCTTGGACTCAACTTTCCCCTTTTACCAAATCTTATAAGTCCATTCCACGGCGAGACTTTAAGCAAAACCGAATCTCCAATTTCAAAAGTCATCGGTCTTCGCTTTTTGTCAGCATAGCTCTTTTGACGATCTTGAGCTGCTAACATTCTTTCTCTAATTATTTTCAACTTTTCAGCAGTTTGATGAACCATCTCGGGACCCATAAACTGCTTTTCTCCAGTCTCAAGCCAACAAGACGGCGTACGACACTTCTGTCCATACAAAGCTTGATAAGGTGCCATCTTTATGCTCGAGTGGAAACTATTATTGTAGGAAAATTCTACCAAAGGTAAATGTTCATCCCAGTTACCTAGGAATTTCAGGGTACATGCTCTCAGCATATCTTCAAGTGTTTGTATTGTTCTTTCACTCTGACCATCAGTCTGCGGATGGTAAGCTGTACTTAAACATAACTTGGTACCCATTTCCTCTTGTAGACTTTTCCAAAACCTCGAGGTGAAACGGCTATCACGATCCGACACAATTGTTAACGGAACACCGTGAAGCCTTACAATTTCCTTCACGTAAGAATTCACAAGCTTCTCCATAGACCATTTCTCCTTGGCTGCTATGAAATGCGCACTCTTAGTGAATCGATCAACGACCACCCAAATCATGTCGTGACCATTCCTTGTTCTGGGCAATTTAGTGACAAAATCCATAGCAATGTTTTCCCACTTACCCATAGGCACATGCAATGGTTCTAAACTCCCATATGGTTTCTGATGTTGTGTCTTGACTCTCGCACAAGTCACACACTCGGCCACATACTTTGCAACATCAAGCTTCATCGTCGGCCACCAGTAGTAGGGTTTCAGGTCCCTATACATTTTAGTGCTACCGGGATGAATCGAGTACATGGTCTTGTGAGCTTCTTCCATCAGAAGATCTCTGATTCTTCCTGTCTTAGGTATCCAAATCCGATCTTGGAACACCTTCACTCCATGACTGTTTACACCGAACACCAACGTTTTGCCCAAACGTTTCTCCTTTCGGTCATTCTTTTCAGAAGCTTCGCTTTGAGCCTTCTTTATACTTTCCAAAATAGTCGAGACAACTTCAATTCTCAACGCTCATGGCTTTTTCCTTTCAAGATTGACTTTCCGACTGAGAGCATCAGCAACAACATTAGCTTTACCGGGATGGTAAAGTATCTCACAGTCGTAGTCCTTGAGTAACTCTAGCCAGCGTCGTTGCCTCATATTCAATTCTTTCTGATTAAAGAGATATTGGAGACTCTTATGATCAGTGAAAAGTTTGCACTTCGTGCCATAGAGGTAATGGCTCCATATTTTCAGAGCGAAAACTACCGCTGCCAACTCCAAATCATGAGTCGGGTAATTCTTTTCATGCTCTTTCAGCTGTCGAGACGCATATGCTATCACCTTTTCTCTTTGGGTCAAAACACAACCCAATCCAACCCCAGACGCATCGCTATAAACAGCAAAGTCTTCAACTCCATCGGGTAAAGAAAGTATCGGTGCCTCGCATAGCTTCTTCTTTAGCTTCTCGAATGCTTCTTTATGCTTATCACTCCAAGCATAAGTAGCTCCTTTGTGGGTCAAAGCTTTTAATGGAGTAGCAATCGAAGAAAAGCCTTGGATAAACCTTCGGTAATATCCGACTAATCCTAAAAAGCTTCGGATCTCCGTGGGACTTTTCGGTTGTTCCCACTTCATTACAGCTTCAATCTTTGCTGGATCAACCATTATCCCTTCTTGGTTGACCACGTGACCCAAGAATTGGACTTCACGAATCCAAAAATCACATTTAGAGAACTTTGCATACAGCTTCTCCTGCTTCAAAACTTCTAACACTTCTCGCAAGTGTCTGCCATGCTCCTCTTGGCTTTTCGAGTAAATCAAAATGTCGTCTATGAACACTATCACGGATTTATCAAGGAACGGATTACAAACCCTATTCATTAAATCCATGAATGCTGCCAGAGCATTGGTTAGTCCAACCGACATAACCAAGAACTCGTAGTGTCCATATCTAGTTCTGAATGCAGTCTTCTCGATATCTTGCTCTCTTACTTTTAGCTGATGATATCCTGACCTAAGATCGATCTTCGAGAAATAGCTAGAACCTTGCAATTGATCAAATAGGTCATCAATCCTCGGCAACGGATATCTATTCTTTATTGTTGCCTTGTTCAGCTCTCTGTAATCGATGCACATTCTCATACTTCCATCTTTCTTCTTCACAAATAACACCGGAGCTCCCCAGGGTGATGAACTAGGTCTAATGAAACCTTTGTCCAATAACTCCTGATGTTGCATCATCAGCTCCTTCATCTCCGTCGGTGCTAATCGATAAGGTGCTTTTGCTATTGGCGTGGTTCCTGGTAACAAGTCTATTCTGAACTCCACTTGTCTATCAGGTGGTAATCCAGGAAGATCTTCGGGAAATACTTCCGGATAATCACTTACCACTGGAATACTCTGCATCACCTTCTTTTCCTTCTTAGCATCAATCACGAATGCTAAATATGATGTACATCCCTTGGTCAAACACTTTCTGGCTTTCATTAGGGAAATGATTCCAGAATTTACTCGGCGTTTGTCCCCATACACCATAAATGACTCTTTCCCTGGCGGGTTTACTTTCATTATCTTCTTCTTGCATAAAATTTCGGCATCATTGGCGCTAAGCCAATCCATTCCCAGAACGATGTCGAAACCATTAAGTCCGATAGGCAATAATTCCTCGTGAAACTTATTCCCATTAAGTTCGATTAAGATGTCTTTCATAAGATGGCTAATAGGTACAAACTTGCCACTAGCTACTTCGACTAATAAAGCATTATCTAGTCTATCAACAGGCAATGCTAGTTTTCTACCAAACTCATGCAAAATAAAGGAGTAGTTGGCTCCAGAATCAAACAAAATTTGAGCAGGTAATTCGTTTACGAGAAAGGTACCTGAAGTGACATCAACTTCATCTTTCGCAGCTTCGAGTGTCATCTGGAAGGCTCTCGCCTTCGGCTTTGGTGGAATGTTGGGCTTAGCTGCCTCCTTCTTCTTTGGACAGTCTTTCAAAATGTGCCCCTCTTCATTGCAACCAAAACACATCCTTTTGTTGTTCGGACACTCATTGGCAAAATGTCCAACCTTTCCACACTTGTAGCAGGTTACATCCTCGCTACATTTCCCAAAGTGTTTTTTCTTACACTTATCACACCACTTTGCTTCGCCTCCTTTTCCTCCACCAAACTTTTTCGAATCAGATTTCGAAAATTTGTTTTTCTTACCGGAACTAGATGTTCCCTCAAACTTTCTCTTCTCACCAAACTCAACTTTGTCGGTGGTTCTCCCTTTAATCATGTTCTCAACAGACTTGGCAGCCCAGATAGCTGCCTCTAGAGTATGTGCCTGACGTACTGGCACCTCGTACTCCCATGGGAGTCCCTTCGCATACCGGTCCACCTTTGTTAGCTCATCTGGGACGATACACAAGGAAAACTCCATCTTATCGGTGAAGTTATTGGTGTATTCATCAACTGACATGCTGCCTTTCGTCAACGCCAAAAACTTATTCTCTAACTCCAACAAATTTTGGGCTGAATAAAACTTGCGTTTGAACTGCACCAAGAATTCTGCCCATGTCAATTGCAGTGGCTCATTAGGGCTTAAAGTCTTCCCTAGAGTGTTCCACCAACGAACGGCTCCACCTCGGAATTGACGCACTGCATAGATAGTCTGCAACTTGCCTCTGCAGACACAAGTCATGAAGGCCAATTCCATTTCTGAGATCCAATCCATAACTCCAATTGGATCCTCCTTTCCATTGAAGTTCTGTAACGCCTGTGTTTCCGGGCTTGCCGTTATTAGCAATATAATAGTCTAGGTTAACCTTTGTAACCCGTTTTGAAATAATAAGATTGTATTATTTGAGTATTATGTGTTTTGTGATTAATTGCTTAATTATGTGGTCTGATTAATTAAGAATAAAAATAAGCGTCAAAATTTAAGTGTAAAATAAACTTAATATCTTTGATCTATGTTGTAGTAGTTGAAACGAGGTTTCCGAATATATATAGAACGCCCAAATCTGACTTCGTATGAGGAAGTTATGATTTATCGAAGTTCCGGCTTAGCGGTATACAGCCTGAAATACTCGATTTGAGATCGAGCGGTTTTTAGCCGAAGCAATCTAAATGAGAATCAAAGATCTCGTTGTTGGTATCGAAGCGATAAAAAGTTAGGCGAGAACGGACGTCAAACGAAGAAGTTATGAATTTATAACGAAAGTTTCTGTCGCGGCCTATTAAAAATAATTAATAAAAATAAAGTCAAAATTAGCCGACGGAGTCTAAACGAAAGTCGTAGAGCATGGTCTCACCTTTCCGTGGATATAAAGAACGTCGAAAACGGAGTTCGTATGAAGAAGTTATGAATTTCCGAAGTTTATTAATCATTTTGTATTTAAATTTAAATCAAAAATTCGGAAGCATTATCCGAAGGAGTCACCGATCTGATCCGAGGTACGCCCCGCGTACTCGAGTACGCCCAGCGTACTCCGAGGGATGTTGACACTCGCACTCGAGCACTTCGGATACGTAAGCAATGACGTTTTGGGCAGTACGCCCCGCGTAACGCAGTACGCCCCGCGTACTCCGAGGTTCCAGCCTCTATATAAAGGATCCGAAGGCAGCCTCATTTCTTGTTCATTTTCTTCTCTTCTCTCTAGTCTTTTGCATCGTTTTTCGTGCCGAAGCTACCCCGAAGTCCCGGTATCATACTCTAGCCCCGAGGCAAGTCCCGAGATCCCGAAGATCCCGAGAAGCGCGGTTCCCGAGTCGAAGCTCTGCCCGCGAGAAGTTCGATTTTCGAGGAGATCTTCCAGATCTGCTGTGGATTACTACTTCTATATGCCGTAGTGCTGTCGGATCGTCTTCTGATCAAGTGAGTGTGTAGTTATTTCTTCTAATACAATAATACGAAGTATTTTATATAAAAATACGTGCTATGTGTATATATTTGGTTGTGTTATGTGTGAATGAGTATTCACTCTCTTCTATCTTATAGATCTGCTTATTTCGTTATGAGATATGTGTTATGTGTGTGTGTGCCTCATCTGTTATGCGATATATGTGTTGATTAAAGCATGCTATACAGGTTTTCTTTAAACTACGTATGAAAATATATATTTTATCTACTAATATGTTGGGTAGAACATGGGTAGATAGTTGGTGTGTAATAAACAGATGAGAGGCCTCGATGTTGTTGTTGTTGTTGATCTAGTTATTCAGCGGAGTATGGATAACGACCATGGACTCTTTCTAGACAGTCCAGTGGAACACTAGCAGGTTCATAACCTGTAGGTGTTGTGAACGATGTGTTCACCGGTGTACTTTATCCCCCTCATGGTTGCCTTTAGGATATCTATTGTTGAGGAAACCCCTTCGCAGTGATGTCCGTCCCGATGAAAATCCTAGATTAGGTCCCTTGAGATAGTTGTTTTAGGGACGTAAAGTGAGGATAACGGGAATGGGTAATCGGGATAGTGATTGGTTGGTGAAATTAAATATAACTTATTTATTGTGGGTTGAAAACCCTATATGCTCACCAGGCTCCCAAGCCTGACCCACTCAGTTTTATTTGTATTACAGGAAGTGGCACAAGGGCGTAAGATGGATGGATCATCTTGTTGTTTTGTTTACAAGTCTGTATATGTATATATTTGTTGAATGACTTGTAATGTTTATCGTTTATGCTTTATGGTCTGTATCGGAACATGACATCCCGAGTTTTGATTATATAATGAAATGCATCTCTTGATGAAATGCTTTGATAAATATTATTTTATCATGTTTTGTTTTGGGAACAAATTCCGCAACTCTTTCAAATCAAAAGGATTTACTCTGAAAATATTTAAAAGCATAAATGAAAATCGGTCTTTTCTGGCCGAGATTTTGGGGATGTCACAGTTGGTATCAGAGCATTAGTTTAAGCGAACTAGGAATTTGTAGGATTTCTAGACTTAAACTTAGAATGCTAAGTGGAATTTTGAGATGTGTGTCTGTTGGATTTTAGACATGAGCACTAGTTTATTTTAGGAAAGTTGCCTAAAATGCTTTATGTGCTAAATGTTATATGTTGCAATATATGATATTATTTGTTCGGATCTACGGTCTGTTGCCGACCGGATCTGGAAACCTTATGTGTGTAGGATTCTAAGCGTATGCCTACGTTATTAGAACTAGCATGTAATCGTTTGGAGTAATAAGGTGAAATTATTCGGTGTAGATCAAAAATGGTGAGAACAAGGAGTGGCGTTGGAAACGCAGATGAAAACAGGAATCAACCGCCAATGATTGAGCAAATACCTGTTGTAGCAGCAGCACCAGAACCAATAACAATGGCTGCGGTGCAAGCCATGATTCGGGCTATGCTAGCCGAACAAAGGGAGGAGATGCGACAAATGTTGCATAATAATAGGGATGAACCTATCATACCTATTGAGGAACCCAAATTAATTCCCGAGCAATCGGAGGAAGGGAACAATAGTCGCATGATGAGTCAAGTTGGGACTCAAGAGGAACGAAGGAACGATCCGGAAAGGAGAAACAACAAGGATGGGCGTATGTACAAGAATTTCTTGGGCGCCAAACCGCCAAGTCTTTCTGGGAGCCCAAAGCCTGTTGAGATAATGGATTGGATCTCCGAAATGGAGATGGTATTTGAAAGTTGCGACTGTAGCAACAAACAGAAGACCGTATTTGCGGTTAGACAACTGAAGACTGGAGTCTTGAGTTGGTGGAAGTTGTTGGCAGATACTATGCCACGAGGAGAAGCCCTGAAAATGTCATGGGAGGAGTTCTTGGAACAGTTAAGGGTGCAGTATTGTTCGGAGATAGATCTGATTGATCTGAACAATGAGTTCCAAAACTTGAAGAAAGGGAAGATGAGCATAGATGACTATGCTACTGCATTTACTGAGAAGATGAAGTTGTTTCCGTACCTAGTGCCGACGGAACTCTCCAAGATTGAGAGGTTTGCTAACGGACTGCCTGCTGACTTTGGTCCGACAGTCAAAATGGCAACCACTCTGAAAACGGCTGTTCGTGCAGCTAAGAATGTGGAGGCCCAGCAGAAGGAAAAGGGTCTGGAAAGAATAGATGTTGGAGAAAAGAGGAAGTTCGATGGAACTTCAGGGTCCAACAAGAAAAACAAGTTCTCGAAGTCTGGTTCGAGGGGAGGTGGAGGTGAAGCGAAATGGTGCGACAAATGTAAGAAGAAGCATCATGGAAAATGTGAGGTGGCGAACACATGCTACAAGTGTGGAAAGCCAGGGCACTATGCCAATGAGTGTACCCTCACAAAGAAAGTTTGCTATGGTTGTGGTGAGGAGGGTCATATGTCGAGAGACTGCCCGAAGAAGAAGGAGGCAGCTAGACCCAACATTCCGCCAAAGCCAAAGGCGAGAGCATTCCAGATGACACTGGAAGCTGCTAAAGATGAAGCTGATGTCGCTTCAGGTACCTTTCTCGTTAACGAATTGCCTGCCCAAATTTTATTTGATTCTGGAGCCAACTACTCCTTTATATCGCATGAATTTGGTAGAAAGCTAGCTTTGCCAGTTGTTAGACTAGATAATGCTTTATTAGTCGAAGTTGCTAGTGGCAAGTTTGTACCTGTTAGCTATCGCATGAAAAACATCTTAATTGATCTGAATGGGAATAAGTTCCACGAGGAATTATTGCCTATCGAACTTAATGGTTTCGACATCGTATTGGGAATGGATTGGCTTAGCGCCAACGACGCCGAAATTTTATGCAAGAAGAAAATAGTCAAAGTAAACCCGCCTGGGAAAGATTCGTTTATGGTGTATGGAGATAAACGCAGAGTGAATTCTGGAATCATTTCATTGATGAAAGCCAGAAAATGTTTGACCAAGGGGTGTACATCGTATTTAGCATTCGTGATTGATGCTAAGAAGGAAAAGAAGGTGATGCAGAATATTCCAGTTGTGTGTGATTATCCGGAAGTATTTCCCGAAGATCTTCCTGGATTACCGCCTGATAGACAAGTGGAATTCCGTATTGACTTGTTGCCAGGAACAACGCCAATTGCGAAAGCACCTTATCGATTAGCACCGACGGAGATGAAGGAACTAATGATGCAACTTCAGGAGTTATTGGACAACGGTTTCATTAGACCTAGTTCATCGCCCTGGGGAGCTCCGGTGTTATTTGTAAAGAAGAAAGATGGAAGTATGAGAATGTGCATCGATTACAGAGAGCTGAACAAGGCAACAATAAAGAATAGATATCCGTTGCCGAGGATTGATGACCTGTTCGATCAATTGCAAGGTTCGAGCTATTTCTGGAAGATCGATCTTAGGTCAGGATATCATCAGCTAAAAGTAAGAGAGCAAGATATCGAGAAGACTGCATTCAGAACTAGATATGGACACTACGAGTTCTTGGTTATGTCGTTTGGACTAACCAATGCTCCAGCAGCGTTCATGGATTTGATGAATAGGGTTTGTAACCCGTTCGTTGATAAATCCGTGATAGTGTTCATAGACGACATTCTGATTTACTCGAAAAGCCAGGAGGAGCATGGCAGACACTTGCGAGAAGTGTTAGAAGTCTTGAAGAAGGAGAAGCTGTATGCTAAGTTCTCCAAATGTGATTTTTGGATTCGTGAAGTCCAATTCTTGGGTCACGTGGTCAACCAAGAAGGGATAATGGTTGATCCAGCGAAGATCGAAGCTGTGACGAAGTGGGAACAACCGAAAAGTCCCACGGAGATTCGAAGCTTTTTAGGATTAGCCGGATATTACCGAAGGTTTATCCAAGGCTTTTCTTCGATCGCTAGTCCATTGTCAGCTTTGACCCACAAAGGAGCTACTTATGCTTGGGGTGAGAAGCATCAGGAAGCATTTGAGAAGCTAAAGAAGAAGCTATGCGAGGCACCGATACTTTCTCTACCCGATGGAGTTGAAGACTTCGCTGTTTATAGTGATGCGTCTGGTGTTGGTTTGGGTTGTGTTTTGACCCAAAGAGAAAAGGTGATAGCATATGCGTCTCAACAGCTGAAAGAGCATGAAAAGAACTACCCGACTCATGATTTGGAGTTGGCAGCGGTAGTTTTCGCTCTGAAAATATGGAGGCATTACCTCTATGGCACGAAGTGCAAACTTTTCACTGATCATAAGAGTCTCCAATACCTCTTTAATCAGAAAGAATTGAATATGAGGCAACGACGCTGGCTAGAATTACTTAAAGACTATGACTGCGAGATACTTTACCACCCCGGTAAAGCTAATGTTGTTGCTGATGCTCTCAGTCGGAAAGTCAATCCCGAAAGGAAGAGGCCAAGAGCGTTGAGAATTGAAGTTGTGTCAACTATTTTGGAAAGTATAAAGAAAGCTCAGAGGGAAGCTTCTGAGAAGAATGACAGAAAGGAGGAACGTTTGGGCAAAACGTTGGTGTTCGGTGTAAACAGTCATGGACTGAAGGTGTTCCAAGATCGGATTTGGATACCTAAGACAGGAGGAGTCAGAGATCTTCTGATGGAAGAAGCTCACAAGACCATGTACTCGATTCATCCGGGTAGCACTAAAATGTATAGGGACCTGAAACCCTACTACTGGTGGCCGACGATGAAGCTTGATGTTGCAAAGTATGTGGCCGAGTGTGTGACTTGTGCGAGAGTCAAGACACAACATCAGAAACCGTACGGGAGTTTAGAACCTTTGCCTGTGCCTATGGGTAAGTGGGAAGACATTGCTATGGATTTTGTCAGTAAACTGCCCAGAACAAAGAATGGTCACGACATGATTTGGGTGGTCGTTGATCGATTCACTAAGAGTGCGCATTTCATAGCGGCCAAGGGGAAATGGTCTATGGAGAAGCTTGCGAATTCTTACGTGAAGGAAATTGTGAGGCTTCACGGTGTTCCGTTAACGATTGTTTCGGATCGTGATAGCCGTTTCACATCGAGGTTTTGGAAAAGTCTACAAGAGGAATTGGGTACCAAGTTGTGTTTAAGTACAGCTTACCATCCGCAGACTGATGGTCAGAGCGAACGAACGATACAAACGCTTGAAGATATGCTGAGAGCATGTACCTTGGAATTCCTAGGTAATTGGGATGAACATTTACCTTTGGTAGAATTTTCCTATAATAATAGTTTCCACTCGAGCATTAAGATGGCACCGTACCAAGCTTTGTATGGACAGAAGTGTCGTACGCCGTCTTGTTGGCTTGAGGCTGGGGAAAAGCAGTTTATGGGACCGGAGTTGGTTCATCAAACTGCTGAAAAGTTGAAAATAATTAGGGAAAGAATGTTAGCGGCTCAGGATCGTCAAAAGAGCTATGCTGACAAAAAGCGAAGACCGATGACTTTTGAAGTTGGAGATTTGGTTTTGCTTAAAGTCTCGCCGTGGAAGGGACTTATAAGATTTGGTAAAAGGGGAAAGTTAAGTCCAAGGTTTATTGGACCGTTTAAAGTTCTTCAGAGGATTGGGAACCAAGCTTACAAGCTCGAACTACCAGAAGAACTGAATGGAATTCATAACACTTTTCATGTGTGTTATTTGAGGAAGTTCACGGGAGAAGTTCCTGACATAATTCCAATTTTTGAATTGAGAATTGATGAGAACAAAAGGTTGATTGAAGAACCAGAGGCAATTGTTGACCGAAAGACTAAGAAATTGCGACGCAAGATGGTTGGGTTAGTGCTTGTCCGATGGAAACACACGAATGAGCCGAATCTCACCTGGGAGACGGAGAGTGACATGATGGGTCGCTATCCGCATTTGTTTGTTGATGTGTGATTCCGGGGACGGAATCATTCTAAGGTGGAGAGAATTGTAACGCCTGTGTTTCCGGGCTTGCCGTTATTAGCAATATAATAGTCTAGGTTAACCTTTGTAACCCGTTTTGAAATAATAAGATTGTATTATTTGAGTATTATGTGTTTTGTGATTAATTGCTTAATTATGTGGTCTGATTAATTAAGAATAAAAATAAGCGTCAAAATTTAAGTGTAAAATAAACTTAATATCTTTGATCTATGTTGTAGTAGTTGAAACGAGGTTTCCGAATATATATAGAACGCCCAAATCTGACTTCGTATGAGGAAGTTATGATTTATCGAAGTTCCGGCTTTGCGGTATACAGCCTGAAATACTCGATTTGAGATCGAGCGGTTTTTAGCCGAAGCAATCTAAATGAGAATCAAAGATCTCGTTGTTGGTATCGAAGCGATAAAAAGTTAGGCGAGAACGGACGTCAAACGAAGAAGTTATGAATTTATAACGAAAGTTTCTGTCGCGGACTATTAAAAATAATTAATAAAAATAAAGTCAAAATTAGCCGACGAAGTCTAAACGAAAGTCGTAGAGCATGGTCTCACCTTTCCGTGGATATAAAGAACGTCGAAAACGGAGTTCGTATGAAGAAGTTATGAATTTCCGAAGTTTATTAATCATTTTGTATTTAAATTTAAATCAAAAATTCGGAAGCATTATCCGAAGGAGTCACCGATCTGATCCGAGGTACGCCCCGCGTACTCGAGTACGCCCAGCGTACTCCGAGGGATGTCGACACTCGCACTCGAGCACTTCGGATACGTAAGCAATGACGTTTTGGGCAGTACGCCCCGCGTAACGCAGTACGCCCCGCGTACTCCGAGGTTCCAGCCTCTATATAAAGGATCCGAAGGCAGCCTCATTTCTTGTTCATTTTCTTCTCTTCTCTCTAGTCTTTTGCATCGTTTTTCGTGCCGAAGCTACCCCGAAGTCCCGGTATCATACTCTAGCCCCGAGGCAAGTCCCGAGATCCCGAAGATCCCGAGAAGCGCGGTTCCCGAGTCGAAGCTCTGCCCGCGAGAAGTTCGATTTTCGAGGAGATCTTCCAGATCTGCTGTGGATTACTACTTCTATAAGCCGTAGTGCTGTCGGATCGTCTTCTGATCAAGTGAGTGTGTAGTTATTTCTTCTAATACAATAATACGAAGTATTTTATATAAAAATACGTGCTATGTGTATATATTTGGTTGTGTTATGTGTGAATGAGTATTCACTCTCTTCTATCTTATAGATCTGCTTATTTCGTTATGAGATATGTGTTATGTGTGTGTGTGCCTCATCTGTTATGCGATATATGTGTTGATTAAAGCATGCTATACATGTTTTCTTTAAACTACGTATGAAAATATATATTTTATCTACTAATATGTTGGGTAGAACATGGGTAGATAGTTGGTGTGTAATAAACAGATGAGAGGCCTCGATGTTGTTGTTGTTGTTGATCTAGTTATTCAGCGGAGTATGGATAACGACCATGGACTCTTTCTAGACAGTCCAGTGGAACACTAGCAGGTTCATAACCTGTAGGTGTTGTGAACGATGTGTTCACCGGTGTACTCTATCCCCCTCATGGTTGCCTTTAGGATATCTATTGTTGAGGAAACCCCTTCGCAGTGATGTCCATCCCGATGAAAATCCTAGATTAGGTCCCTTGAGATAGTTGTTTTAGGGACGTAAAGTGAGGATAACGGGAATGGGTAATCGGGATAGTGATTGGTTGGTGAAATTAAATATAACTTATTTATTGTGGGTTGAAAACCCTATATGCTCACCAGGCTCCCAAGCCTGACCCACTCAGTTTTATTTGTATTACAGGAAGTGGCACAAGGGCGTAAGATGGATGGATCATCTTGTTGTTTTGTTTACAAGTCTGTATATGTATATATTTGTTGAATGACTTGTAATGTTTATCGTTTATGCTTTATGGTCTGTATCGGAACATGACATCCCGAGTTTTGATTATATAATGAAATGCATCTCTTGATGAAATGCTTTGATAAATATTATTTTATCATGTTTTGTTTTGGGAACAAATTCCGCAACTCTTTCAAATCAAAAGGATTTACTCTGAAAATATTTAAAAGCATAAATGAAAATCGGTCTTTTCTGGCCGAGATTTTGGGGATGTCACAAGTTCGATGGTTTGCAAGTTAAAAAGTCCTTGTACTTGCATCCCATTTCATCATTACTTCCATCATGTTTGTTTTGCCTAACTATCGGTGGGATGGCTTGACCAACAGACCCATTGAAGTTTCCACCTTCCGAGTGCCCTTCATTTAATTCAGGCTCTTCCACACGAATTGATAGTTCTTCACGATTCTGTTGAAGCAACCGTATAGTTTCATCCATCTGACGATCCAACATCGTTTGAATCATCATTTGCACACCAACCATGGTTATTGGCTCAGGTGCTGCTGCTACGACAGGTGTTTGTTCAATCACTGGTGGTTGATTCCTGTTTTCATTAGCATTTCCAACTCCACTTCTTGTTCTCACCATTTTTTATCTATACACCGAATAATGTGAAATTAGATCCTCAATCACGATAGATATTCAAATCATCCTTATCACTCCGAAACGTTTACATGCTAGTTCTAATATCGTAGACGTACACTTAGAATCCTGCACACATAAAGTTTCTAAATCCGATCGGCAACAGACCATAGATCCGAAGAAATAATATCATATATGACAACATATAACATTTAGCACATAAAGCATTTTAGGCAACTTTCCTAAAATAAACTAGTGCTCGCATCTAAAATATAACAGACACATATCTCAAAATTTCACTTAGCATTCTAAGTTTAAGTCTAGAAATCCTACAAATTCCTAGTTCGCTTAAACTAATGCTCTGATACCAACTGTGACATCCCCAAAAATCTCGGCCAGAAAAGACCGATTTTCATTTATGCTTTTAAAATAATTTCAGAGTAAATCCTTTTGATTTGAAAGAGTTGCGGAATTTGTTCCCAAAAACAAAACGTGATAAAACAATGTTTACCAAAACATTTCATAAAAGAAATGTATTTTCATTATATAATCAAAACCCGGGGTGTCATGTTCCGATACAGACCAATAAGCATAAACGATAACATTACAAGTCATTCAACAAATATATACATATATAGACTTGTAAACAAAACAACTTGATGGTTCATCCATCTTATGCCCTCGCGCCACTTCCTGTAATACAAATAAAACTGAGTGGGTCAGGCTTGGGAACCTGGTGAGCATATAGGGTTTTCAACCCACAACAAATAATTATATTTAATTTCCACCAACAAACAATAACCCAATTACCCTTTCCCGTTATTCTCACTTTATGTCCCTAAGACAACTAACATAAGGGACCTAGTCTAAGAATATTTCATCGGGGCGACAACACATGCTTCGGGGGTTCCTAAGAAATATAAGTCAAATAAGACAACCATGAGGGGCATGGAGTACAGCGAATGAACACCCAAGTTCATTAACACCTACAGGTGGCGAGCCTGCTAATGTTCCACAAGACTGTCTAGAAAAGTTCGTGGTCGTCATCTAAACTCCGCTAGATGACTAAATCAAAACAACAACGAGGCCTCTCATCTGTTTATTACACACCAACTATCTACGCATGTTCTACCCAACATATTAGTAGATAAAAATATACATTTTTATACATAGATTAAAAACCTGTATAGCATGCTTTAATCAATACATATTCCACATAACAGATGAGGCACACACACATAACACGTATTCCATAGAAAACAAATCAGATCCATGAGATAGAAGAGAGTGAATATACATTCACACATATAACACAAAATATACACATAACACGTATTTCGTATAAAATACTTTATAATTATGCGTTAGAAGAAAGTAACCACACACTCACGCATATAAACAACAATATACTTAATACACTCAAACCATACTTGTATTATTATCGTGTTTATGAAAGGTAGTATACACTCACTTGATTAGAAGATGATCGGACAACACTACGGCTTACAGAAGTAGTAATCCTCAGCAGATCTGGAAGATCTCTACAAAAATCGAACTTCTCGCGGACAGAGCTTCGGCTCGGGAATCGCACTTCTCAGGATCTCGGGACTTGCTTCGGGGCTCGAGAATATTACCAGGGCTTCGGGGTACTTCTGGCACGCAAATCGAGGTAAAACGGGAGAGAGAAGAGAGAAAGATAGCAAAGGATTCGGCTGCCTTCGGATCCTATTTATAGAGGCTAGAACCTCGGAGTACGTGGGGCGTACTGCAGTATGCGGGGCGTACTGCTCCGAAACGTCATTGCTTACATATCTGAAATACTCGAGTGTGAATGTCGACATACCTCGGTGTACGCGGGGCGTACTTCGGATGAGTCCGATGACTCGTCTTCGGATAATACCGGGATTTAATAAATTAAATATAATATGTTAAAAGTTAAAACACATAACTTTGTAAGTAGAAGTATATATTATTTTAATATTGAAATTTAGTTTATATATGATTACACTTTAGGTTTGATATTTATGTAACCTTACTAACCAACTTATAATTATTATTAGAAAGAAATTGAAAAGTCATGGGAGTTTCAAGTGAATGTGGTGAAAGGAAAATTACTTGGGAGTTTCAAATGAATGTGGTGAAAGGAAAAATGCTTCCTTTATAATATAGTATGATATGATTATTGTGGCATTTTTCTTAATAGTTTGTGTGTCCATATGTATCTTTTATACTCAGTCAAATAATATGGTTAAATATGACCATTTGTCATGTCTTTGTGTTTGCTTCATGGGAAATAATGTGTAATGGATTCTAATATAGCTAAAGATAATACTTATGGTCACATGAATTGTGTGTATGACTATATGTATCATTTAGCTACATATAATAAACGTAACAAATCAAGTGGATGTAAATAATTTATAGTCATGTTATATTATATTAGGTGTGGTTAATAATTACTATTTTTCATGATAAAAGGATAAAAGATGTGACTGTAGGTATTTTATGATGACATTTTTATTAAACGTTCGTGTGTCTATAAATATCGTTTAGCCAGATATTAAACGTAATGAATCAAGTGACTATAAGTAATTTATACTCATCCTCCCTAATAAATCAAAATCTTTTTGCCACATGTCATCTTCTCCTTCATTTGGACACATGGCATTTCCGAGAATTTTTGAATTTTCTATTTTCCACTTGTCATTTTATTGTATTTTTCTTTTTATTAATTTAAAAATTTACATTTAATATGGAAGGTAATATATATATATATATATATATATATATATATATATATATATATATATATATACAGTGCTCTAAAAGGCGCGTCATGGCGTGAGGCGTGGCTTCGCCGTTACGAAAAGCTTCATAACTTTGCTGTTAGGCATGACGCGTAGCAAGGCGTGATATAGCGCGCCATGACGCGTTATGGCATGTTATGACACGTGTTTTTTTCATTTGAGACACAGTTTTTTGCTCTTTGTTATGTCTTTTCAAATCGGAGATACAAGTATTGTGGTTTTTGTTAACTTTTTGTTATTAATTATTGATCTAACACTTCTAAAAAGTAGTTATATTTAATATAAATTTATATTTATGTGGTAATATAATTTTAAATTAATACAAAATCGCCGCCTTACATCACGTCTTGAAAAACGTCATGGCTCGTCACGGCTCGTTACGCTTGAGGCTTGACCTTGCCGCCACGTCACGCCTCACGCCGTTTAGAACCTTGTACACACACACACACACACACACACACACACATATATATATATATATATATATATATATATATATATATATATATATATATATATATATATATATAAAGTATCTATTATAAAGAGTTTATATATGTAATGTATTCAATGTATTAAAGTTTCATTAATTTTAATAATTTAAATTTTTTTCTCATTTTTCTTATAATTTCGAACTTCTCAAATTGTTAAAATTTCATATTTATTTTTTTAAAAATAAACTCATGTAATAGATGAGTGTCACACCTAGTGTTATATTATATTATGTGGTCAATAACTAATATTTGCCATGATAAAAGGATAAAATATGTGACTGTAAGTATTTTATGGTGACATTTTGATTAATTGTTTGTGTATCCATATGTATCATTTAGCCACTTACTAAACGTAAGAAAACAAGTTAATGTATGTACGTTACGTATGCATTTTTTTAATTCTTTGTGTGTCCATTATGGGTTAAAAACGAAAATAAGATGCTATTATAGGATAAAAATGAAAGTAAGATGCTATTATAGGTTATAAATGAAAGTTGGATGTCGTTATGTGTTAAAATTAAATTTTGGATGTTATTAGTCTTCCATATATTTGTTTTCCCCATACTAAAGTTTGTACAAAGTGGTTTAATTTTTCTATATGGTAAAAGGTTATATACGTAATTTGAAAATAATTGGCTCTATTCTAATTTGAAATCACAAGTTAGTTATTTCATCAAGAAATATAAAATTTAAAAAAATAAAAAACTAAGCTTTCTAAATACTATTTTTCCTTTTTAACGAGTAAACAAAAGGAACTAGCGATGAGAACATATTGCACAAAATAATTCTAAAAGATAACTAGAATGTAGTTGCATCGTAGATTAATTGCGAGCATTAATAAGTTTGTTGCTAGGACTGGCTGAGTTTTTTGTTTTTCAGAAAAAATAAATTTTATAAAAAACTAACATAAGGATAGACAAATACAATGAATCCGAGAAACAAAAGAAAATATATATGTTATACCTAACCGACTAAATACACCTCTCTGAAAAAAACGAAAAACGAAAATATCCATAACAACCAAAAATTGATGAAGAGAATCAAATCCACCAATCATTTGAGACTTTGAGGGCAACAAGATTTATGAGCTCTTGTGTGCATCACTGACGGGTATTATGCAAGCCATATAAATCATATGTATGTACGCAACCCTAAAAAATTGATCTATGTTTTCTCTAATTGGACATACAACTTGAACAACAAAATGGAATCCCTATAACACTAGTATATTATCAAAGAAAATACAAATAGGGTTATAAGAATGATACCTTGAGTGTTATATAGTAATAACAATGCAAAGCTTTGTGTTGTTGAAGCCTTGAGAGCAAGCGTCATAAATGTCGCCCCCATTTCTTTTAACTTCTAAGATCGCCAACAGAATGAGGGTTCTTGATGTCTTTGAGTATTAGACAAAAGTAGAGGGAGTTAGGATTTGTTGTTGATGGGATAACAAATCACGGATGAACTTTGGTATCATTTTCAAATGAATTCCCAGCATATTGAGATATGATTTTCAACATATTAAATATATAATATTCAGATTCAATATGTTAATTTGTAACTGAAACGAATTGAGAGAAAATCTAGGATAGAAAATTGAATTAGAATTAATATCCAATTGCTAGTGGTTGTATCGTTCTATACATAATATGTGATTCTACATTGATCCTTCATCTCTCTCTCTCTCTCTCTATATATATATATATATATATATATATATATATATATATATATATATATATATATATATAGAGAGAGAGAGAGAGAGAGGAATGATCATTTAAGAACTCATAGTTTCCCGAGAACCCGAGAACTAAAAGTGGAACGTTGGATCAAAATAAAGGACGGTCAAGATGGAAGGTGGCATTTTTGTAAATAATCAGAAAACTAAAGAGGCGGGGGGTATTACAAATTAAATTACTGAAGGGTATTATTGGAAACAAGTATATTATTAGTTTATTACATTTGTTAAATCACTAAAAAGAATCCCCAAACTATTCCAGACGTAACATTCGATCTTCCCCAAACGCTCCTCACCTTTTCCGATTGGTGTCGCGATTCTGCTTCCCCCACAGTCGATGCCGGAGAGTCGAATCTTCAGCACCGCATCTAGGTCATTATCAGAGACCACCGCCTACATCGCCAATCTCCTTCAGCCGTTATCAAAAACAAAGAAGAAGCTGAGAGTCAAGCCCTAATTGATCAGTTAGGGCTCTGAAATGATGTCAAGGAGCTTCAGTCTTTGCTTGGAATCGAACAAGTTACTTGGGATTGTTAGCATAGTAATTGATTTCATCTGGTTTGGGGCTTGGTAGTTGAACGTATTGAGTTCGACATCAAGTTGTTCTATGGAAAGTAATTTCGTTGTGTGTTGCTAATCTTCATTTTTTTTCCGACAATCGAAGTTGAGCGTGTCTGATTGAGGTCAACTCCATATCGAACGTAATTTTTTCCCTAACCTAGGCATTGCAAAACCGGCCGCCCTCGCACTAAATCAGGTATCGATCATCTAGACATCTGCACAATGATCTTAGATTTCCTCTTAGCTTTCGTTTGCTATTACTATTAATTCATAAAGATCTCCTGCTGAATTGGAAATATTGAACATATATTATGATGATCCATTAAGTTTCATCGATTGAGCCCTAAATTTGAGTAAATCAGCGGATTTATGCATCAGAAATGTTGGATTAGTGTCTAAGTCCATAACTATTTTGGTATGTACTTGACCCGATGGTGCATGGTCCTTTTGGGTTGCCTTCACCAAAGCAACTTGATTGGAGAAATAAATAGAGAGAGAGAGAGGTTATTATGATTTATTAATATGTTATAAGAATAATATATTAAAGGAGAAATCATATTTGTTTAATTAATATTGGTCAATAATTAATTAAGAATTAATTTTGTGATCAAGTGTAATTAATTAAACTAGAGGGGCTGAATTGTAATTATGTGATAGTTACAAAATAAGGTAAGGATTATCTTAAATATAGGGTGAACGAATTTAAGGAGATAATGCCTTAGAATTCAACTAGGATAAGGGTTTCTAAGACTTATCTTATGGTTGCTTGGTGGGCAAGCAACTAGATAAGGATAAGGACTAAAACCCTAATCTTTACACCTATATAAACCCCCTAAGGCTCATGAATTCGTCCAACCCTTCCCAAGAAGTCCTAGGGACGAATTCTAACACCTCTCCTCTCTCTTTATACCTTCTCCATTTGCTCTTGGTGTTTGTAAGCCATTAGAGTAGTGACACTTGTGACTCTAAGCCTTCCAAAGCCAATTCAAGGAGGAATTGGGATTGTTATTGCTACATAACAATCAAGGTAATATCTTAAACCTAATTATATGTTAATATTGATTTCCATATGCTAGAATTAGGGTTTATAGTCTTGGATTCAAAGCATGTACAATAGAGAAACCTAGATCCAAGCATTAGCGTTTGTATGAGCACATAGGATGTCTTATGACCAAAACCCATCAGTGGTATTAGAGCCATGATTGATTTCTATTGTATTGATGCTTGATGTAACTGAAAATCGTGTTTTGGCCTCACTGTTCGACCTGACTCGGCGAGTCACTCTTGGACTCGACGAGTCAGCCCTACTCGGCGAGTTCCAGAGGGTGACTCGGCGAGTCGGCTCGTCAGATGGAGGGTACTTCGGGATTTCTTGCTATTTTTGCTTATGGATAATTACCTTATCATGTTAGATTAATATTAATCCGATTATATGATATATTTGACTATAATTTTGATCTAATTGAAGATATTTATCAATTAATAAGATAATTGTTTCCTTATAAGATAATTGATTAATTATTTTGACTAAATTGATAAATTGTTTTGCAAGAAATCATTAAGCAAATCAAATATGGATAATTATGTGATTAAATGTTAATTTAAATTATTTGTTATTTGATCCTTGTTGTTATGAAAAGTTTCATATTTTGTCCTTTAGGTTTTATAGTTTAAATTTGAACTCAAAAGTTTTGTTGTTTTGAAATTTTAATAGTTAAAACCCTAGTGTTTTGAAAAAGGTTTCAAAACTTGCCCTCAAGTTTTGGAATTTAAATTTTGATTAATAGTTTAATTTTGATGTGTATTTAAATTCTAAACTCTAATGTTTGAAATGTTTCAAAACTTGCCCTCAAGTTTTGGAATTTAAAAGTTGATTAAAAGTTTAATTAGGAATGTTAAATTCTAAAACCCTAGTATTGTTTTGAAAAAGTTCAAATCACACCCTTATGGTTTTATTAATTAATTAAGGTGTATAATTAAAGGAGGTTTAATAAATCCATAAAAGTTTTGGTTTACAATTTAATTGAATTAAAGGTATAATTGTTAAATTTGACCACCTAATATTTTAAAAGTATAAAATACACCCTATACTATATATAACATTAAAAGTCTAACATTATATATATGTATGAGTAAAAGTCAGTCTTACCGTTAGTAGGCCTCATTCACGAAGCTGGTCTATAAGGGGTGTTTAAGGAAATTGCCTATAAAATGACGATTGAATGGGTATCCACTCTTACCCACCGCACTCTTGACTAGTGGAGGGTCGTTAGCCGAACGGGTAGGATAGGACGAAACCTTCCATTATAAGTATAACGAAGTATAAAAGTAACTAAATATTTTCATAAAATTCCCAATCTTAGTTACTTAGGCAAAAGTGAATTGATGCAATTCCATGAAATTACACTTTGTGCCCTTGCGAAGACGTTAGTGGAGCGTGTGTGGTTTACCGGCACACTAAATGGTTATAAATAAAGGTAGCAAAGGGTGACTCAATGTTTGTCATAGTTCGGTGGAGCGTGTGTGGCTTACCGGCACATCGAATAGGCGACTGTAACATGTGAGGGCACCATGTAAGTTTGCATGGTTATTCACACCCGCTTTGTGATCCTCGGCATCCCAGCCACAAACAAGAGGGGCATATCGAGATTTAAACATGCCACTGAAAGTTCAATGAATCTCAAAGGATCTAGGAGTTTTCATAGATTTAAAACTTAAATTTCTTTTTCATTTATCGTGGTGGAAATTAGTGAATCGTAATTCACTTACCTTCACATATTCTGCAATTAGGGTTACGGCATCCTTCTCCCGAGTTGTAAAATATTGTGTTGGGTCCTAGCCTTAGTATCTCATTTGGGTGATTTACTAAGGACTCAATCTATCAACTAACTTGAATTCAATTTTCTCCCGTATTGTAGATGTCAACGTTCGACAACTATGGTTTTCCCAAATCCCGTGGAACAAGCATTCCACATGAAGATGATATTCCACGATTCGATCGAGGAACAAGAGATCATGCTTCACTTCCTCCTCCTCCTCCAATTATTCTCCCTAACCCACAAGTTCAAAGGCTTGAAAAGTTCAAGATCACTCAAGCCCTTTTGGCAAGTAAACATAAAGAAGGAAAGTCGGTGTGTGCACACGTCCTAGGGATGAAGTCACACATTGATAGGTTAAGAATGTTGGGAGCCATTGTCTGTGAGGAAATGGCTGTTGATTGAGTTCTTTAATCACTTCCTAACTCATATAGTGAGTTCGTAAGAGAGTACTATATGATGAACTACGATGTGACCCTTATAGATCTCACCTATATGCTTATTGCTGCTGAATCAGCAATGATTTGGCGCAATAGAAAAGCAAAGTTGATTGGTGAATCTGCCTTCGAGACCTCTATGGATATAGACAATGGCAACGAAAGACATGCTATGTCTGAAGTAGTTCCATGTTATGTTCCAAAAGAGTCAATTTGCTTTTATTGCCAAGAGAAAGGGCATTGGAGACGAAGCTGCCCTATTTACCTAAGAGATCTAAGAGATGGGAGAGTCAAAACGTATGGCTTTGCTTTAGGTAAAATTCATTGACTAACTCTTTTAAGCTTCTATTCTAGATTCTTAATACATAATGTGATAAGATTACAATTGATGTTTTGTAGAATCGAAGAAAAGAAAGGGAGCTTAAAGGAAGAAGTGAGTAGAATCTAACCATGAAGGAATGGATTTCGATCGCATTTCTCGAAAATTAGATTCTTGAGCTACTACTTAGAGTTAGAATTAGATTGCTAAGAAAGATGTATTAGCATAGTTTTTCAATGAATTGCATTGTAAGGACAAAATTTTTCCGCAATAAAATAAATTTTGATTTTTATATTATTTATTTATCCTTGCAATGGCCTATATGAAAAAATTGATGTTTGAATGTTTCTATTAGCAATAATGGAGTTGATTCTTAATTATGTTGTTTATGGAAATGTCGAGAATTTACCAAATAGGGAGAGTTTCTCATCGCCCAAGTTTCAATTGGACAGAAATTTGAAATCATGCAACTTGGTTGCACGATGGATGAGAAATTTCATATTTGGAAATTAGACTAATTCATTGACAAAGTGTCAAGTAAAGGACTTGGAGATCAAATACACAAAGTTGCGTGTTGATCAAGTCCACCATATGAGTAACAGAGATATTCGTCATGATTTACTAAAGGTTTAGTAAATATGATTATACTTACAAGATGAAGTGTAATTCTGAATTGATTAAAGGGTTTAGATCAATAGCAGAACGAATAAGAAGAATCAAGTAGGTAGAAAGATAAAAGTTTCTCCATTCTAAGAAGAAGGGAGAGTACCTTTTATGCTTTATGATATGTCTTAATGATTTAGAACCATATCTCAATTGATCCTCTAAGTGAGTCTTAGTACAATTGTATGTTTAAGAAGAGGAATCAAGGATTGAAGAAATGGTTAAATAAATAAGTCAATCATACTTCGTTCCAATAACAAGTCTTAAAGACAAGATTGTGACATTGAGTGAAAAGTATTAAAAAGGTTTATAACATTCATCAAATGTGGAAAGTTGTGATGTCTTGGATAAGACAAAGACCAACTAGAACCAATTTATGAAGAGTCTTGATAAAAGCTACACTAACTCTTGAATATTTTTTTGTCAAGAAATGTTTATTGACAAAAGGATCTTATATGTCAAGGAGTCAGTGGGAGTTTTAATGGTCTTGAAAAGTTTCAAGAACAAATCAAATAGACCTTATCAATCATCACTAGCACACGAGTTGAGGTTTACAACCTATCGTGTTGACATCATTTTGTTTCTATGCCGTTCCAATTGAGTTAATTATGCATATGAGTTCTATGAGTTCTCATTTGAACGCATAAAAGGCAAGGCACCTTAATCAATGAAAGGTACATTGCTAGGAAAAGGTGAGCTGCTTAACTACTTGGAAGACGTGGTGGGCAGATGTGCTACCATAAGGCAAGAAATCGAGATCAAGAAAGTTTGATCCATATGAGTTTGAATTTGTCGTAAACTTTGGTTTTGACAAATTCACATGGATAGGAACAAATACACCATTAAATCTAAGTGTCATAAGATTTCCTCCTTCATGAAAATGATTGTGAGGAAATGCTTTCACTAAGAAAGATTTTAAGAAGATAGTGATTGTAAAATTGCATTCTCGAATTCGATTATGGTTACAGTATCCCTTTCCATAATTTGAATTGTGAGGTTTGGCAATTAGTCTTAATTGTTTAGACACACATATGAACTATCTAAGGCAAAGGTGTATAAGTTCAAGAAGCATCGATAAAAGATTATCAAAGCACTAAGTATTAGAAACATGAACTTAAGAAATTCAATAAGTATTGTTTTTCTGAAAGTTAAGAAGTTTATGAATACATGTCGAAGCTAGTGGGAGCATAAGTGTTATGTTTTATAATAATCATCATGATAGTGGGAGCATAAATGTTATGATTATATGATTATTAAGGCACGTATTGCAAGTTGGCAATATTAATTATAGAAAACAAGAGTTATACCTTGCAAAGTCGTAAGGGTTGTAAAGTTGTTTTGCTATAATTAAGGGAGAGAATATTATGCTTCATTTCAAATCTAAAGGCTTAGGTTGTGGAATGTTAATAAAATTTAGTCAAAGGTACATAGTGTGTTTTTAAAATTTCGATTATGATTACGGCATCCCTCTTCACAATTCGAATTTTGAGAACACAGCAAATAAAACATTATGCGTCATGTCCCATATGCTTCGGGTATAGGATCGATTGCAAATGCTTTAATGTTTGACCATTCTAAAATTTTCCAAATGTCGAGCACATTTAGAGGGAAAATGGACTAGAATCGGTTTAGACTAAAATAATTAAACAACTATCAAAGGACAATCCAAGTTCGACGAGGATTGGTTGCTTGTGAGTAGTTGGAAGTATAGTATTGGAAAATATGGAAATGTTTCCATATTGGATGGACCATATCGACATCATTACGAACAGATAAGATTCTATTAAGAATGAGTTGTCATATGGAACATATGGAAGTGTGTCCATATTGGGAATTGAATATTGAGAAATCTATGACTAGATTAGAAACTTCTATGCAAAAGGATGTTCAAAGAAAGTACTTTAAGTGAGAGACATCACATCTATGGAATTCTCTTGTAACAATCTCCGATAGAAGACTTTGTAATATCATTGGCAACAGTCTTTGTGACTTTGGTGTAGTGACATTACAAAAGAGATCATTGCATAAAATGTTAGAATCTAGCATATTCTATAAGTAGCAATAATTTGATATTCTTTCACTTATGAAAAGGATTTGGAGTTGTGAAATGAGAATGATTGGAAATGTGTTCAATGTGATCTATTTCACAACGTAAGAACCATAGGTAAACATTGTGTGCATGCTAGGAGCATGGGACAAGTGTTGTAATTCAAGTAAGAAGTTGATTACCCGAAACTACAAATAATGAGTAATCAATATGGTGATAAATAAAAGGTGTTTTATTTATGCTCAAAGGGTTGAGGCCATATGGGATTAGTATTATTCTTGTGTTTCACATTTGCATGTTTTGACTTCCAGAATAATTGAGTTTATTAAGAATAATCGAATTATTCGAACGGGCCACAGTCGTTCATATGTTGGAAGTAGATATGAATGAAGACTGTCATGAATTGGTGTGTGGAATGTCTAGAAAAGTATTAGACATAAGCAAATGTTTGCTACAATGTTCATGAGTGCTTATGAATGTGATTTGAGCATTGGATTAGACCCACGCTCACTTGGATCACTCCATGGATTGTATCACGAGTGATTGGTGAGACGATAACATCTTATATTCTTGAAACCGAGATGTGTGAGTTGTATCTTGCAAATCGGTTGCACATTGATAATATGTAAAAGCACTAGTAACTTGGTGTTATAAAACATATTGTTCTGTGTGATTCGGTGCGTGAGTACAAGCAAACATTGTATCAAAGTTTATCCGTTTCTTTTATCCAAAGTAGGATAAAAGCGATATCTTTGGGCCCCTCGATGGTTTAGTGATGACAAACGTAAATGCTCGGCCGGGCTAGGGCTAATTTGATTTGTTCAATTAGTCTGTCGTCATAAATCAGAAATCGAGATATAGTACAAAGAAAATGATTTGAAATCATTTCTCATATGATATCTAGAATGGAGGAATATATGATCCCTTATCTAAGGACACGCGTATCTGATAGGATCAGAGTTGACAGCGGCTTTGGAAAGCTACGATCACAGATCAGGATCTGAAGTCATACGCATAATAGTTATTAGACTTATCCAAGTGGGAGACTGTTGGATTAGTGTCTAAGTCCATAACTATTTTGGTATGTACTTGACCCGATGGTGCATGGTCCTTTTGGGTTGCCTTCACCAAAGCAACTTGATTGGAGAAATAAATAGAGAGAGAGAGAGGTTATTATGATTTATTAATATGTTATAAGAATAATATATTAAAGGAGAAATCATATTTGTTTAATTAATATTGGTCAATAATTAATTAAGAATTAATTTTGTGATCAAGTGTAATTAATTAAACTAGAGGGGCTGAATTGTAATTATGTGATAGTTACAAAATAAGGTAAGGATTATCTTAAATATAGGGTGAACGAATTTAAGGAGATAATGCCTTAGAATTCAACTAGGATAAGGGTTTCTAAGACTTATCTTATGGTTGCTTGGTGGGCAAGCAACTAGATAAGGATAAGGACTAAAACCCTAATCTTTACACCTATATAAACCCCCTAAGGCTCATGAATTCGTCCAACCCTTCCCAAGAAGTCCTAGGGACGAATTCTAACACCTCTCCTCTCTCTTTATACCTTCTCCATTTGCTCTTGGTGTTTGTAAGCCATTAGAGTAGTGACACTTGTGACTCTAAGCCTTCCAAAGCCAATTCAAGGAGGAATTGGGATTGTTATTGCTACATAACAATCAAGGTAATATCTTAAACCTAATTATATGTTAATATTGATTTCCATATGCTAGAATTAGGGTTTATAGTCTTGGATTCAAAGCATGTACAATAGAGAAACCTAGATCCAAGCATTAGGGTTTGTATGAGCACATAGGATGTCTTATGACCAAAACCCATCAAGAAATTCTCCTAAATTTGTGTTATTTGTGTAGCTTCATTCTGTTAGTAACATGAGTTGCCATTGATTCAATTTATCCTGCTAATTAACATTTTATAGCAATTAATCAAATTACTTCATTGTTGTTTTGTTGGATGATTGAATAAAATTTCAAATTCGTATATCAGAATTAGGTTAAATCACTTTGTAGTCAATTTGAGAATTGTGCAGATTAAGCTTTCAATGTGTATGTTTTCAAGTTGATTACATGATTATGATATAGGCTCCCACTATTTGATAACTTCGCTTCCAGATATATGCTCCTTTTGACCTTTGTTGTTGTTGTAAGATTGTTATTTAGAGCCTTATTCATATCAGTCGTTTGTAGGTTATTCTTGATATTCTGGAAATGCTGTCAAAGCCAAATGTCAATGCAATGCTTCATGAATTTCGATTCTAGGTTTGTGGTCTCAACTAATTTTAGATTTCTTGTGTTTTTTTTATGATTTTTATGGAAAAGTTTTATGTTCTCCTACAACTTCTTTATAAATTATATTTGAGTCCCCTCACATGTGGCCCAACCATTGATCTGCTTAATACACAAAACTACCAGTTTTTTTTTTTTTTTTTTTTTTTTTTTTTTTGTCAATTTATAAGTTCTTTTACTAGTGAAGCTACATTTCCATTGATTATGCAAATGTCTAATTTACCCATTATATTACAACTGTTTGATAACTTTACAATGGGAGAAAAACCTACCTACAGATTATAAGAACATAGTTGGTATTTGACGAATCATATTTAATTCACATATGAATTACATGTTATTAACATGTGAATCACATGTAATTCAGAAATTTACATGTAAATCACATGTGAATCATATATGAATTACATGTGATTCATATGTAAATCACATATGAATCACATGTAAATTAGAAGTGAATCACATATGAATTACATGTGATTCACATGTAAATCACAAGCGAATCACATATGAATTACATGTGATTCACATGTAAATCACATATGAATTACATGTGACTCACAGGTAAATCACAAGTGAATCGCATATGAATTATATGTGATTCACATGTAAATCACAAGTGAGTCGCATATGAATTACATGTGATTCACATGTAAATCACAAGTGAATCGCATATGAATTACATGTGCATCACATGTAAATCACAAATGAATCGCATATGAATTACATGTGCACATGTAAATCACAAGTGAATCGCATATGAATTATATGTGATTCACATGTAAATCACAAGTGAGTTATATATGAATTACATGTGATTCACATGTAAATTACAAGTGATTAATATGTGACTCGCATGTGATTCATATGTCAATCACATGAAAATCACATATGTATTTTTGTGAGTATTTTTGCATTAATCATTTTTATTTAATTTTCTTGTGGTTTTGGAAGAAATTGTGGTGAATATTGAAGAAATGAAAAATGATAAATTGAAGAAAATAAGGAAATATTGACACGAAGTCATGAAAGTGCTTTGAAATTTGTAGTATTTTTTATTTTTTATATTTTATTTTGTATCGAATAAAATAGTTGGACTATTATGTTTATAGATTAATTAATAAAAACGAGATTTGTTGTGGTTTTTTTTACGAATATTACAGTATAAGAAATATACATATATGCATCTGCAGTTTTTTTAAATATAATTGTTTTTTGTAAAAAATGTAACTTTCTTTAAAAAACTTGTTGTTTTTTTTTTATTTAAAAATCCATTTTTTTAAAAAAATTCTAGTTTTTTTTTTTTTGAAAAAAAATGCAATTTTCTTTAAAAAAATTGCTGTTTTTTGACCCATGTATTATATATATATATATATATATATATATATATATATATATATATATATATATATATATATACATACTAGGTGTAAGACCCATGTATTACATGAGTTCATTTAAAAAAAATATGAAATTCTAAACATTTAAGAAGTTTGAATTTATAAGAAAAAATAGAAAAATCTTGAATTATTAAAATTAAATTGTTTATTTTTTTCTTTTAAATTGAAACAAATAATTTAGATAAATAAACAAAGGAAACTAATGAGACTTTAATTTAGAAAATTTGAAATTAGAAAGAAGTCAATTAATGAAATTGATATGCATTTATTGCAATTATTACATATAAATATTTAAATATTATGTGGAAATTAATAAAATGAAAAAACTACAAAATACCATGTGGCAAAAATTTAATTGAAAATAACCACAAAATATCATGTGACCAAATCAATGAGAATGTGACATATGACAAAAAGATTTTCGCTTATTAAGTTATATATATATATATATATATATATATATATATATATATATATATATATATATATATATATATATATATATATATATACTAGCCGTTTACCCGCGCCAAGCGACGGGTGGCAACAGACGACAACCAGAGAGCACGGGGTGATTAAAAGTTTATTTTCGGTGAAAAGTTATTTTAGACGATGATTTTCCTTTTGGGCGGGTAGGTGTGTTAAAAAAAGATAGTTAAGTTTGGCATCTCATTCAGTATTTCATAAATCTAAGTTTTTTTTATACGAATTTGGTATAATCGAATACCAAAATTTTATTAAATATATATGTAACCAATTTCAATATGACTTAAATTTTTGTGGCTTAACTTACACATCAACGTTTCTTGAAAAAAGAAAACCCCATATTGTATACATTATTGTGATTTTGGTTTTCCTTTAGCAGGTCTACAAATCTCTTTTAACCTGTAATGTCGTGCAAACAATTATGACACAAATGCCTTTCACAACACAATTAACATCTCTTATTTCAATCACATCCAACATTTTGACCAAATTGCTAAAAAAAATCTAAGAGATCCATTTGATTATACACCAAATTGAATTTATTATAATACCTTTTTAAAACCGGCCTCTCAAATCTATCCTTCATAATTAGATCTTCAAAAAGGACCTTGCATCAAATTAGGCAAACCTAAGAATAGACACCTTGTATAAGTAGAATGTCATTTCTAAAACATTCCACACCTTGTAAAATCTAATGATTCAAGCCATTTTTACACCATATCCACCTTCCATAACTTCAAACACGCTGAATCAAAACATCACCAAAATGAAAACTATACCTTTGTTAATCAACATAAGTATATCACCAAAATATATAGAAGCGGAAATCGATAAAACAAAACCAGAAAATAGAGAGGGGGTTCTTGCTGCAGAAGAACGCAGATGAAGGGTTAGAGAGTATACCTGAAGATTGCAAATCGATATCAGGTGGAGCGGTGGATTTTATAGACGAAAAGGGAGTTGAATGAGTCTCCTATATTTTAAGCAAAAAATTAAGGTGATAGCAATTTGAATGTTTGAATTAGTCTTTGACTTATCTAATTGTGTTGACCAAATACGATTTCCACTCTACCCTTGAGCAATCCATAATCTCGATGGATACTGCTAACAAAAACAACCCTGTTATTTTTGAAAAACTCCAAAAAAATACCATTTTGCCCTTTATCCATTTTTTGTACCAAAACATCCAGCCTCCTTTAAAAATGCGATGATATATTCTTCTTTTGCCTTTCTTTTTCCCTCTGTACCAATCCATAACAATAAAAACAAGAATAAACTTGTCATATTTAATAATAACCAAAAAAAAACCATTTTGCCTTTTGGAAAGATCTTAATCAATTTGCAGTTGTTCATCACAATTTAACTGCATGAATGATAAAATCATCAAATTATAATGATTTTAAGGGCAAAGAATTTATTTGCTGTTGCACTTCTGTAGAGATCCCAAGTTTTTTTTACAAATCAATCCATCTAAAGATTCACATTACGAAATCTAATCATCATTGCATTACTAACCAATACCTGAAACATAAATTAACAAAATGAAAAAAGAATAAGCTAGTTTTTTTTGAAATTAATACCCTTCTAAGTTCTTAAAACAAAGATGATAATTAGCAAAAGAATGACCAAAAAGATCTTGCTTCCATTTTTTATCTCTTGATAATGTGATCTGAAAGGAAGATATACCTTTAAGTTGAAATTTAAGGCTTGAAATCATAGGCTTTCTCCTATATCATGTCTGGAAAATATCAAGATCGAGAGTGTAAGAAACCAAAAGTCCAGATAAAATGTTCAAAAAACAAAACTTTTGGGGATTACCTAATAGAGAAGGGTATAGAGAAGGGTTTATGTAAGAACAAATAAAATATAGATATTCATCTCATGCTGCTCATCCCAATTTTATCATGCAGCAATAGAAACCTCGAAATCAAAATGTAACAAAGAGAAGTCACATTTTATCATTAATAAAAAAAGACTGATCTTCTGGATCTAAGTTTCAGGCTTCCATCAAAAAAAAATCTAACCATATTAGGTTTTAATGTCTGACTTGTATTCGTACAGCTTGTTGTGCACCACTTTCACAAAAACCACAATGATTAGTCAATCTAAAGCACAACACTGTCAGGTTATCAATTCAAATAAATAATGAAATATAGTTTAACAACTTACCTGTCCACTGAATGACCCCTAAACCTATTGTAATGCCACCATGCTGACACGTCATAGGAAAAATGTCTCATTGGCTGCAATGTGAACATCTTCCAATACTTTTTCAACTCTTGAACCGTCAATTTCATTTCAAGTTCACCAAAACTAAGTGGTCCTTTGTTCCCACAGATACAAGATCAATCTGTTGTCCATTAAAAGTCTGAAAAGTAAAAATTCAATTTTTAGTGTTATAATTCTTATTAAAATTGCATAAAAATTAACCATGAGATTTAGTCTGGTGTTATGATCCAGAAAAAAGAAAAAAAAACAAATCAATACAAGGAAGATGGGAAAAGTTGATTACCTTCAAATCGAAATCGAGAGTGATAGAAAGATAGAACCATAGGTTACCTTCAAATTGGAATCGAAAGAAAAATAGGGAAGATGGAAGGATGAGAGTAGTTGTGGTGGTGGTGGTTGCGTTAATTGGTGAAGAAGGTTGTGGTAGCAACTTCGATTAGGCTTCAATTGACGGTGGTGTTAAGAAATCTCAATGCCGAGCATCTTCGAGTGGATGCAAATGTTTGAACAAAATAAAAACACAGTGAGATAAATAAAAGATAAAGAAATTAAAAAAAAATTAAAATACATTTATGGATGATAAGAGACGGAACAGGCATTGATGTTGGGGGGTGCTTAGGTGGGGTGATGAGGTACGGGTAGTGATGGTAGCCGGTAATTAGGGTACCAAAGAGTGAACAAGCGAGATATGGAGAAAATCAAAGTACAAATATATGCAATAAAGATGAAAACCAAACCTAAAGAGATGGATATATTGGTGGCTGATGGAGATGAAACAGGCGATGGTGAGCAGTGGTGGTGGTGGTGGTGATGGTTGAGGCGGAGCAGCGAACGACGACGTGGTAGGAGGCCAAAGGTGGGTTTTTTTTAAAGAAGATGTAATCACTAGTATAAAGGTTGACGGCTAGGGTTTTTGGAGAGACTGATGCCAGATCAATGTGTTATGAGGGACTCAGGGAACTTCTATTTGAATGTGTCTTCAATTTTATATGAACAATGAACAGTAACTGCGATATACGGGGAGGTGTGCCGGTTGGAAAGGATGTATGGGTGAAGGATGGAGTGGAGTATTATAGGTGATGGCTTGCGAGATGGTATCCGATTGAAGTTACTTTAAGAACCTCCATCTCCAAAACCTTTTGCAAAACAAAAATTAAACAAAATCATTAGAAGAAGAAGTTACCGAAGAAGAGAGAACGACATAAGAGTTAAAAAACTGCAAAAGATAGGCAACGGTGGTGAAGATGTGTTCGTCTTCGACCAAGAAAGTTTAGAATTTTTGGGTTTTAAATAAGTGAGATGGAAATATGTTAATATAGCTCGTGTTTGAACTGTTCAAGTGGCTGAAAGTAAGGGTTGACCGATTCAAGTGGCTGAAAGTGAGGAATATTAATTCAAACGCAAACAATCCATGAATTATTATCTTGACTTTTTCAAATGTTGACCAAAAACCAGATTCAAGATTTTTAATGCATAAACTCATTGTACATATAGCATAAGGGCTTATATCCTCTTAAAATTCAACTTTTGACCAAATATGTATATTAAGGTATATATATATATATATATATATATATATATATATATATATATATATATATATAATATCGAATTGCTAGTGGTTGTATGGTTCTATACACAATATGTGATTCTACATTGATCCCTCATATCTATCTATCTCTCTCTCTCTCTCTCTCTCTCTCTCTCTCTATATATATATATATATATATATATATATATATATATATATATATATATATATATATATATCTATGGAAAGATCGTGACATAGTTTAATGTTTCACTAATTAAAATTACGAGAAATCTCTAAAAAAAATCCCAAAGTATTGTTCAAGTTTACGATTTAATCCTAAATTAATTTTTTTTACGAAAAAGTCCAAATTTTTTGTCCAATTTAGAATTTAGTCCTAAATTATTTTTTTAATGAAAAAAACCCAAAGTACCGGCTAATGTAATTAGACCAACCCATTTTTACCTGTTGAATAGATAAAGAAGGTAAACTGCAGGTAAACTGCGTAAGTGGCATGCCAATTTGTCCAGGCTGTTGACGTGGCGCTGATGTGGGTTGCCATGTCAGTTTGTATAATTTGTGTAAAGAAGGTGAATATGGGGGAAGAGGGTTTTGATACTCTATCATCTAGAACACAAAGTACGCCTCTTATGACTAAGCTAGAACAATTTTTATGCTTTAATTGTTGAAATTATGTATATAATACATTATTTCTCATCTTAAAAACATTAATAAATGTAGATAGGGAGACTGGAACTCAGGTTTTCCCATTCCTTGAACACACTTCCCACCACTTATATTACACCACTTTTATATATTTCTCCCTTTCCATTTATATATAATCTTTTATTTTCTAAACCTTATTATTATTACTTCATCCTTCTCATATTAATAGTCCATGTCTCTTTTTTGGTTTGTACCAAAATAATAAACTACTTCTAAAAATAAATATCACTTTTATTAAAGTACCCTCTTTATTAGTTCACGTACCATGGAATTAAATGCAACACATGGATAAAATTGTCAATTCATTTAATAAAGTTAGTGATAAATAATGTTTTCTTATTTTGTATGTTTTTTGTCTACGGAAAATAATTTTGGGACGGAGGCAGTACTATACTTACAATTAAGTCATAGATGGCTTGTCTACAAATTTTTTTCGTCATGGTAATGCTTCTTACTTTTTATTGGCTGGCTCATTTTTTACCATCTACTTTTGTTTTTATGTTTGGCTTCTGGCTTGAAGTTAAAAATGGTTGGCTTCCAGGTTGAAGTACAAAATGGGTAATGATTCTTCCAGTATCTTCTCATCGTTCTTTCTCCCATCGTCGCACATACCTTTTCTCACCCAGTGGCGGACCTATGTAGGGCCTTTGGGGTCCTGGGCCACTGCTCAATTTCCGGTACACAGTGTAAATTTTTTTTTTTTTTTGGTTTTTTCTATTAGGTGCACCCGCTTGAAGTACGAGGGACATCCCTACTAAAACAGTCTGCGTCCGCTACTGTTCTCACCGCTTCACTCCTTTCATCTTCCACCGTCACATCTATTTTAGTTCCACCTTTCTCATTACCCTCCATAAAGGCCGATTACCTCTGCAACTCATTTAAAAATCTTCGACCCTTTGACTGATTTCCACCTCACCCCTCCGATGACGACGTACGAATAATTCCCACCAGTCGCACTGGACTGGTAGTTCCTTGGCAACTTTAGAATTCCTTGGTACGATGACGAACTCACAAAGTGATATTCCAGATTGGCGTCTTTATCTCTAAACAATCGGGACGAAATCGACACAGAAAGAGAGTGAAGTTGAGTACAATGTGTGTTCTTCAATTTCGGCTGTCAGGTAAACTACAACTCTCTCTCAGTTTCTGCATTTTTTTCAGTAAAATCGATTAATATGACGTTAAGTAGGGTTTTCACTTGCTCCTCAATCCTTGATACCTATTACAGATATCTGGTGCATACCACCATCGATTTTGGTGCTTATTGCTTCATTCATTTTTTTCATTTGTCTCTATAAAATCGGCATCAATTGATGACAAAGACAGTATAGGTTTGTGGGTTCTTTTATCAGTAAAGAATGTTCCCATACAATTTTGCAATATAAAATTTGAACTGGTTCTGCTCTAACGACCCAAAAATTACGAGGTAAATTTTTTATTTTTACTTCAACCAAAACACTAATTATATTTTATTCAAACATTAGAAAGTAGTTTATAATAAAGCAGTCACGCATGGCCCTTCCTTTCGTACTGGAAGTACCTGAAACCATAAACAACAAACCATAAGCACAAAGCATAGTGAGTTCCCCAAAATACTACATATATATCAAAACATAAAAGTGTCATGGGCTACCCCCATGGTCTTTCCTTGGAATGTTGAGGGCCGAATGTCGGTCTTACTTACATGTGCCAAGGGCTAGATCTTGGTCTCTCATAAAACTGCTAGGCGCCAAATCCTGGTCTTTCATACAACTGCCAGAGGCTAGATCTTGGTCTTTCATACAATTGACAGGGGCCAGATCCTGGTCTTTAGTACAATTTCCAGGGGCCAGATCATGGTCTTTCATACAAGCATCACAGAGACAACTAGCATTCCATGTAATAAGTAACGGGCAGACATTGGTGCCTTCGACCTACGGATATTGTGAGAAAACTCACCTCAAGTTGCTGAGTATCTCAGATAAAATCTCGGACTGCCGGTCCAAAAAATCCCTACACTAACAACATCAAATAATACCAAATAAATAATTGGTCCACAACCCAAAGTTGAAATCCTAGACCGATTTTCCAATACCTAGGGTGAAAGTCCATTTTACCCTTCCCTCACTTGACCCAAAATCTAAACCCCAAACCAATAGCAACAAGAAGCCCAAAATGGCGCAATTTCCGAATTGGACCAAAAACCAATCATGGGCCTAATTCGAATAAAGCACAATATACTAGCAAATACCAAAATCAAAAGTCTAATGGCCCAACAAGGAGCAAACCGTAAAAGTCCAAAGAATGGCCCAAAACCGTGAACATCAAGCCCAAAAGTCCACCTGTTGAGTACGCGGGGCGTACTCAGCTCGTACGCTTAGTGTACTCCTATCAGGGCTAGTACGCCCAACGTACTCCCCAGATTACCAAACCACTCCATTAAGCACTTATTCGGTTAAGGCCTTGAGCCAAGCTCCCAGATCTGATTCCAAAGGGTGACTTAATACGTAAAGTTGGCAACTTTATACCCATGCATGACTTAATGGGACCCATCACTCAAAAAGAAGCTTAATAAGGCTCTTAACATATGCATGGACCATGTAACGACCCAAATTTTTTTTTTTTTTTTTTTTTTTTTTTTTTTTTTTTTTGATATTACTTTAGAAAAACATTAATAAATAAAACATTGTCTAAATAAAAAGAAACATTGTTTGTTCACACCGTAACACATTGCAACCATGTTCTCAAAAGCCAAACCGTACATCCCATCAAAACATCAGAGTACAATCCCAGTAAATCTCATAAATGCGGAAACCGAAGAGTGTGTGTATGACGTGCCGCTACCGCGTCGGCTCCTTCCCCTTCGATGCAGAGGTACCTGAAAACAAAACTGAAAACGTAAGCACAAAGCTTAGTGAGTTCCCCCAACGTACCGCATACCATACAAACACATAACATATATACTGCCAGGCTATTCTGGGGTGCCTGACTACCCGGTACGGCCATTCTGGGGTGCCGACCTACCCATGTCAAGCCATTCTGGGGTGCTGACTACCCGTGTCAAGCCATTCTGGGGTGCTGACTACCCGTCGGTCCTAACAACCGACCACAGGGACTGGTCCCCTCATACTACCTCTATCGCATATAACATAACAAGCCAGCATGCAAACATATAATCATATACTGTCAGACGTATCTGGGGTGTCTGACTACCCTTCGGTCCTAACAACCGAACTCGACTACTATCACATACAGCATATCATGCTAGCATATAACATGTCAGGTACTAGCGAACTTAGATGATATCACAAAGACAATCATCTATCATACAACTCCTACTGGTGGGTCGGCATTGTGGCCTTAGACCCACCGCTACTGGAAGGTAACTCACCTCGAAGTAGCTGCTGAACTGATCGGGAACTAACTGACTGCTGCTGCTCCGGGAGTCCTCCGGCTGCAATTTCCACGACATACTCAATCAAACACTGCTAACTGTCCTTTAGGTAAAATGACCATTTTACCCCTGGATTAACTCTAAGCCAAAGCTGGAGTCAACTTTCAGTTGACCCGACTCGCCGAGTGGATCACCACTCGCCGAGTCCCTAGCAAACCAATGTCCTGGGTCCCTGGTTCTACTCGTCGAGTCGGGCTATGACTCGACGAGTTCACCTTCTAACTGCCTTCAACACCTTCATCCTACTCCCCGAGTTGTATGAACAACTCGTCGAGTTCATCTTCATCCGATGAACACTTTATGCTAAGACTCGCCGAGTTGTATGAACAACTCGCCGAGTCTGTTCTTGAGCTATGAAGATTGCCTTGGACTCGCCGAGTCAGGGCATTGACTCGCCGAGTCCTAACATGGGTGAGTTCAGCTCCCAACTCACCGAGTCACCCCCTGTGACTCAAGGCTCAACTCGACACATGAAGAAGGGACCAATTCGGTGACTCGCGACCAGACTCGCCGAGTCACCTATGCGACTCGCCGAGTCGTCGCCATGCACTCCTTAAATATACCGATTTGCTCGGTTCCAGACCATGCCATTCATAGATCTGGACTTCTAGGACACGAATCACACGTAAAGTTTCCAACTTTACGTGTGGATATTCACCAATATGGATTATAAGGCTCAAAATGTCTCAAAATGGTAGATCTAGGGCTAACAAGCCTCATGAGGTCAAAAAGCTAACAGATCTGAGCTCCTGGAGCTCAATCTTACATAGATCCAAAGGCCAAACGCCTTATTACCACATATAATGAACATGCAAGCTTGGGGGAATTGACCAAGAAGGACCCAAATGAAGTTTTAAGCATAGAATCAAGGGGAAAACGGGTTATACCTCAAAGGAAAAGTTGAAATGACACAAGGATGGCTGATCTCCTTCTCCTCTTCTCGATCTACTCCTCTTACTCTTCAAAACCTTCAAGAACACACCAAGAATACCTCAAACTCTCAAGAAAACAAGGGAAAACGATGTAGGGGGAGTTCTGGGGGTGAATGGGGACGAGTTGGGGCGGAATGAGAGTTTAAATAGGGTGCAAACCCTTGAAACTTAGGGTTTCATCCCGCAGCGGTGACTCGCCGAGTCCAGGATATGGACTCGTCGAGTCGCCTACTTAAAACGCGTCCTGAGTCTCGTCCCTACTCGGCGAGTCGGACCCTATGACTCGCCGAGTCTAAGGCTAAATTAGGGCAATGCTCAAATAAAATTCACATACCGGAAACCAGGTGCTACAAATCTCCCCCACTTATTTTAGACTTCGTCCTCGAAGTCTGCCGCCTGATCCTGAAAAAGGTCGGGGTAGTGCTCCATCATCTCGTCTACCGGCTCCCAAGTCCACTCTGAACCCTTGCGGTGCTGCCATTGCACCTTCACTAGCTCCACCCTCTTGTTCCTTAAATCCTTCGACTTCCTGTCGAGGATTGCGACTGGGCGCTCGATGTAGTTCAGGCTGTCATCAACCTGAATATCCTCCAAAGGTACTACTGCAGAATCGTCCACTAGGCACTTCTGCAACTGCGAAACATGGAAAGTGTTGTGGATCTGGCTAAGCTCGGCTGGCAGATCCAGCCTATATGCTACCTTGCCCACCCGGGCTAAGACCCTGAACGGTCCGATGAATCGCGGGCCCAACTTGCCCCGCTTCCTGAATCGGATGACGCCTTTCCACGGTGACACCTTCAGGAGGACCATATCCCCGACCTGGAACTCTAAATCGGATCGACGCTTGTCGGCATAACTTTTCTGTCGACTCTGAGCAGTCTGAAGCCTGCTCCGGACCTGCTGTATCCTCTCAGTCGTCTTGAGCACCACTTCGGTGCTTCCCATAACTCTCTGGCCAACCTCACCCCAGCATATCGGGGTCCTACACCTCCGTCCGTACAACATTTCGAAGGGAGGGCGGTCGATGCTCGCGTGATAGCTGTTGTTGTAGGAGAACTCAGCCAAAGGAAGATAGGTATCCCAGCTACCACCGAAATCCAGAACACACGCCCGCAACATGTCTTCCAAAGTCTGGATGGTCCGCTCACTCTGTCCATCTGTCTGCGGGTGAAAGGCGGTGCTGAAATGCAGATGAGTGCCCAACTCGTCATGGAATCTCTTCCAAAACCTGGAAGTAAAACGCACATCCCTGTCCGAGATCACCGATACTGGCACCCCATGCCGTGCCACAATCTCCCTGATATAGATGTCAGCCAATTTCTCGGCCGATATGCTCTCCGGAATCGGAATAAAGTGAGCACTCTTGGTCAATCTATCCACGATGACCCAAATCGAATCCACTCCACGCGCGGTCCTGGGAAGCTTCGTGATAAAATCCATCGTGATATCTTCCCACTTCCACAGTGGAATGTCCAACGGCTGCATCTTGCCATGCGGCCTCTGATGTTCGGCCTTGACCTTCCTGCAGGTCAAGCACCGCTCGACGTACCATGCCACATCCCGCTTCATGCAGGGCCACCAATAGTCTAGACGAAGATCCCTATACATCTTCGTCGCCCCGGGATGAATAGAGAATCGGGACTTGTGCGCCTCCTCCATCAAAATCTGGCGCACGCCCCCATGATACGGCACCCACACCCTACGGTGTAGTGTCAATAACCCTCGGCTATCATAATCGAAGGAGGAAACCTGACCTACTACGCGCTCGTTCTTCCGATGCTCCTCCTTGATAGCCTCCTGTTGAGCTTCCCGAATCTGCTCCAACAGGGGAGTCACCACAGTCATCCTCAAACAGGCGTCCCTGATCGGCGCCGCCTTGCGGCTAAGCGCATCGGCCACTACATTGGCCTTTCCCGGGTGGTAAAGGATCTCGCAATCATAATCCTTCACCACATCCAACCACCGACGCTGCCTCATGTTTAGATTCGGCTGGTCCATGAGGTACCTCAAGCTCTTGTGGTCCGTGTAGATGGTACACCGAACCCCATAGAGGTAATGTCGCCAAATCTTGAGGGCAAATACCACCGCCCCCAACTCCAAATCGTGCGTCGGGTAGTTCGCCTCGTGAGGCTTGAGCTGCCTCGAAGCGTAAGCAATGACATGCCCCCTTTGCATCAGGACCGCGCCCAACCCAGAAATGGACGCATCGCAATAAACCACGAAATCCTCTACGCCCTCCGGCAGGGCTAAGATCGGCGCCTCACACAATCTCTGTCTCAGCGTCTCAAATGCAGCCTGCTGCTCGGGTCCCCACCGAAAGACCACGGCTTTCTTCGTCAGCCGCGTCAGGGGCACGGCTATCTTGGAGAAATCCTGGATAAATCTCCGATAGTAGCCTGCTAATCCTAGGAAGCTCCGAATCTCAGATGGGGACTTCGGAACCTCCCATCTCATCACGGCCTCAACCTTGGCCGGATCGACCAGAATCCCGTTCTGGTTGACGAGGTGCCCCAGAAATTGCACCTCGCGCAACCAAAACTCACACTTGGAGAACTTGGCATACAAGCTCTCCCTCCTCAGGGTCTCTAACACCTCTCTCAAATGCTCCTCATGTTCCTCCCGGGTCTTGGAATAAACCAAGATATCATCGATAAAGACTATCACAGACCGGTCCAGCATCGGTCTGCATACACGGTTCATGAGGTCCATGAACGCGGCAGGAGCATTGGTGAGCCCAAACGGCATCACCACAAACTCGTAATGGCCATAGCGCGTCCGAAACGCGGTCTTCTGCATATCCTCCTCCCTGACCCTCATCTGATGATAACCCGAACGCAAATCAATCTTGGAGAACCAAGATGCGCCCTGAAGCTGGTCAAAGAGGTCATCAATCCTCGGGAGCGGGTAACGGTTCTTCACCGTTACCTTGTTCAGCTCCCGATAATCTATACACATCCGATGCGACCCATCTTTCTTCTTCACAAACAGAATCGGGGCTCCCCAGGGCGAACTGCTCGGCCGAATAAATCCCTTGCCCAGCAGCTCCTGCAGCTGCGTAGACAACTCCTGCATCTCGGGAGGAGCCAACCGATACGGTGCTTTGGCTATCGGAGCCGCACCGGGAACGAGGTCAATCCTGAACTCCACCTGCCGCTCCGGAGGTATCCCAGGTAGTTCCTCCGGAAAAACATCAGCAAAATCTCGAACCACCAGGACCTCGCTCACGGTTGCCTTACCCGCCTCCCGGGTGTCCATCACGTACGCGACATAACCCGCGCATCCCTGCTGAAGGTAGCGCCTAGCCCTCGCTGCTGAACATACAGTGGGTCCACACTGCGGCCGCTCTCCATGAATCACCAACTCTTTCCCGCTTGGGGTCTTGACTCGCACTAGCTGCTGTGCGCAATCTATCACTGCCCCATTAGGGCTCAACCAATCCATACCAATAATCACCTTGTTCCCACGCAATGGAATGGGAACCAAGTCTACCAGGTAACACTCCTCAAACAGTCGCAGGACACAATCTCGAAACACCATCGATGCTCGCACCGATCGATCATCGGCAATCTCTACCTCTAACGGGCAATCTAACTCGCCTGAAGTCTCATGAAATCTCTTGCTAAGAGCAAGAGAAACGAACGATCGGGATGCACCCGAGTCGAACAATACCTGAACCGGGATGCCGTTCACATGGAATGATCCTAATACACATGTATACACACGGAGCACATATCAATATCATAACAATGTAAAATAAAAGATAGAAGGAAGGAATCATACCCGTCACCACATCGGGCGCGGCGCGTGCCTCCTCGGCAGTCAACTGAAATGCCCGACTCCTCACCACTGGAGTCTCTGCCTTGCCCTGACGGCCATCCGTGATTCGCAGGGTCGCTGGAGCTGGCGCTGAAGCTGTCAACATGGGGCAATTGGCCTTCTTGTGGCCCCTCTGGTTGCAGTGGAAACACAGCAACTCCGACGTCTGAATAACGGTCGCAGGAGCAGTGCAATCCCTGCTGATATGCCCAAACTTGCCGCACTTGTAGCAGCCTGACGATCCCATCCTGCACGCCCCCTCGTGCGGCCTGCCGCACCTCCCGCAGCGGCTCGGTCCCGACTGGCCTTTCGGCCTCCCATCTGATCCCTTGGGCTTCTTCCCCGAAGCCCCCGATATCTGACCATTCTCAAGTTTCCGTTTCCGGATGTGCTCCAAATCTATCTCCCTCTCCCTAGCCCTGGCAATCATGGAGTCCAGGGTAGGGCAAGCCGAAAAACTAACATGCTCCCGAATGTCAGCTCGTAGCATATCATGGTAACGAGTCCTCCTCATATCCTCGTCACCTGCATACTGGGGCACCAACAAAGCCCTCTCCCGAAACTTGGCGGTGATCTCCGCCACGGTCTCTGTCGTCTGCCTCATGTCTAAGAACTCCCTGGCCAGCTGCTGAAGCTCGACTGCTGGCGCAAACTCTGCCCTGAACCTAGCCACAAAGTCCGACCAGGTCATTGCCTCGATAGCCGAGGCTCCCATCGAGTCACCCACTGACTCCCACCAATCTCGGGCCCGGTCCCGTAAACATCCTGCTGCGTACCTCACCTTCGACCCCTCGGGGCAGAAGCTGATCAACTGGGCAGACTCGATATCCGCAATCCACCGCCTGGCGACAATGGGGTCCTTCACCCCATGGAAATCCGGCGCACCACTGCTCCTGAAGTCCTTGAAGGACAGTGTGCGAGATCCTGACTGGCTAGAGGCCAAGTCGCTCCTGAATGCCCGTAGGCGATCTTCCATCATCTCCACGATCCCTTCCTTGATCGACCCAAAGATGATGGGGGTCGACTCAAGGATGCCCCTAGTGATCTCCGATGTGATGAACTCACGTAGCCTCTCCTCAATCGGCTCGGTGCCAGATCCCGAACCTGACCCCTCTCCTGACCCGCCATCTGTCGGTCTCGGTCGAAGTACCACCATTCTGCAAAACATCAATAACAATCATCAGTGGTACTGCTACTTTCTGAGGGATCTCAACTACTTACAGGTTCCTTGGTCTCGTCTTGGCCTTCCTCGGCTCGGGTACGGATCCTCTGCTTTCAGTAGTACGGGCCCATACTACCTTCCACATCTATCCGTACCTTCTCCGAGAAATTCCTCGACTCCACCAACTCCCCTCTACTACAGCTACTCTCCGATATTCTCACCCTAGACTTGCCCTAGGGAGAACTCAAGTTCAACACAACTGGTCCTCAGCTGCTGTAGGTCTCCTCATAATGCCAGTTAGCCACCACCTAAACACCACCACCTGTGATGAGGATTAGATCATCCTTCGAGTAAAAGGCCCGTCCCTACAACGGTTGGACTCAAACAAGAGCTGCGCAATAGGGCCAGTTCCAACACTTTGGGATTATTCAACCCCGATTACATGTGGTGTGACGTGTTTACCTAGTGGCTCACTCCCATTACTCAGAATCCCACCGAGCACGAAGCAAGCAGCATTCGGATAAGGAAAAACAGACTCAAGCCTAAACTGTTCTTAAAACAAGAAACGACACTTAACATAGGATGCTAAGCTCATACTATCAGGCATAACCTAAACAGGCTACCCTACTGCTGTCTACTCAATTCTAGCATGCAATATTCAATAAGCTGCAACAAATAAACAGGCACATAAGGCATCACTCCTAGATCCTTAGCCTATTCTAGCATGCAATATTCATAATGCTGATAAACATAACATAAACTTGTATGGGTACTATGGGGAATACTTACTTGAGCTCGGCCGGTTGCGCACGTCACACACTTTACTCTTTCTCGTGACTCTTTTCCGGGTTTTAAAAGAATAATTTCTTTTGGAAAAATCTTTCAATCCCTCGGTTTGAGTCCAAACACTCCCGAAGGCGTGTCCGAATCCCTCAAACCAGGGCTCTGATACCAACTTGTAACGACCCAAAATTTTTTTTTTTTTTTTTTTTTTTTGATATTACTTTAGAAAAACATTAATAAATAAAACATTGTCTAAATAAAAAGAAACATTGTTTGTTCACACCGTAACACATTGCAACCATGTTCTCAAAAGCCAAACCGTACATCCCATCAAAACATCATAGTACAATCCCAGTAAATCTCATAAATGCGGAAACCGAAGAGTGTGTGTATGACGTGCCGCTACCGCGTCGGCTCCTTCCCCTTCGATGCAGAGGTACCTGAAAACAAAACTGAAAACGTAAGCACAAAGCTTAGTGAGTTCCCCCAACGTACCGCATACCATACAAACACATAACATATATACTGCCAGGCTATTCTGGGGTGCCTGACTACCCGGTACGGCCATTCTGGGGTGCCGACCTACCCATGTCAAGCCATTCTGGGGTGCTGACTACCCGTGTCAAGCCATTCTGGGGTGCTGACTACCCGTCGGTCCTAACAACCGACCACAGGGACTGGTCCCCTCATACTACCTCTATCGCATATAACATAACAAGCCAGCATGCAAACATATAATCATATACTGTCAGACGTATCTGGGGTGTCTGACTACCCTTCGGTCCTAACAACCGAACTCGACTACTATCACATACAGCATATCATGCTAGCATATAACATGTCAGGTACTAGCGAACTTAGATGATATCACAAAGACAATTATCTATCATACAACTCCTACTGGTGGGTCGGCATTGTGGCCTTAGACCCACCGCTACTGGAAGGTAACTCACCTCGAAGTAGCTGCTGAACTGATCGGGAACTAACTGACTGCTGCTGCTCCGGGAGTCCTCCGGCTGCAATTTCCACGACATACTCAATCAAACACTGCTAACTGTCCTTTAGGTAAAATGACCATTTTACCCCTGGATTAACTCTAAGCCAAAGCTGGAGTCAACTTTCAGTTGACCCGACTCGCCGAGTGGATCACCACTCGCCGAGTCCCTAGCAAACCAATGTCCTGGGTCCCTGGTTCTACTCGTCGAGTCGGGCTATGACTCGACGAGTTCACCTTCTAACTGCCTTCAACACCTTCATCCTACTCCCCGAGTTGTATGAACAACTCGTCGAGTTCATCTTCATCCGATGAACACTTTATGCTAAGACTCGCCGAGTTGTATGAACAACTCGCCGAGTCTGTTCTTGAGCTATGAAGATTGCCTTGGACTCGCCGAGTCAGGGCATTGACTCGCCAAGTCCTAACATGGGTGAGTTCAGCTCCCAACTCACCGAGTCACCCCCTGTGACTCAAGGCTCAACTCGACACATGAAGAAGGGACCAATTCGGTGACTCACGACCAGACTCGCCGAGTCACCTATGCGACTCGCCGAGTCGTCGCCATGCACTCCTTAAATATACCGATTTGCTCGGTTCCAGACCATGCCATTCATAGATCTGGACTTCTAGGACACGAATCACACGTAAAGTTTCCAACTTTACGTGTGGATATTCACCAATATGGATTATAAGGCTCAAAATGTCTCAAAATGGTAGATCTAGGGCTAACAAGCCTCATGAGGTCAAAAAGCTAACAGATCTGAGCTCCTGGAGCTCAATCTTACATAGATCCAAAGGCCAAACGCCTTATTACCACATATAATGAACATGCAAGCTTGGGGGAATTGACCAAGAAGGACCCAAATGAAGTTTTAAGCATAGAATCAAGGGGAAAACGGGTTATACCTCAAAGGAAAAGTTGAAATGACACAAGGATGGCTGATCTCCTTCTCCTCTTCTCGATCTACTCCTCTTACTCTTCAAAACCTTCAAGAACACACCAAGAATACCTCAAACTCTCAAGAAAACAAGGGAAAACGATGTAGGGGGAGTTCTGGGGGTGAATGGGGACGAGTTGGGGCGGAATGAGAGTTTAAATAGGGTGCAAACCCTTGAAACTTAGGGTTTCATCCCGCAGCGGTGACTCGCCGAGTCCAGGATATGGACTCGTCGAGTCGCCTACTTAAAACGCGTCCTGAGTCTCGTCCCTACTCGGCGAGTCGGACCCTATGACTCGCCGAGTCTAAGGCTAAATTAGGGCAATGCTCAAATAAAATTCACATACCGGAAACCAGGTGCTACAGACCAATATCTTTCATAAATATTGCATTTTTTTGAACAAGGGACCTCCAAGGAGCTAAGATCTGACATCTATGTCTTATGGAGTAGATCAAAAGCTCAAATTTAGCTTGAAAGAGCCAACAATACATAAACAAGGTCCCAAAACTAGATCTAGCATAATAAACCATCAAGTAGAGAACTTTATACCTTAAATGTCCTGCAAAGATGATGATGAATCTGGATCTCTACGATTCACACCAACATATGAATCTTCAATAACCTTCTATCTCTTCAAAATGCACAAAAAGAAACTAAGATCCTTCACAAGAGCTTAAGAACACTAAGGAGGTGACTAAGGGTCGAGGTTAGGGTTTAGGATGATGGAGGCTGATCAATAAGATGAACTAAAGTGATATAAGTTGTTTGAATAGGGAAAAGACCCTAAAAAATAAGGTTTTGATCTGGCTGGAGTACGCCCAACTTACTCCATAAGTTACCCGCCAACGTACTTCCTTGTACGCCCAGAGTACTAGGCTTAGCTCTTAAACCACCAAATTTACGGAGGCCATAACTTCTTTGTTCTATGTCTTATTTCGATAGAAAGGTAATAAGGAGCTCTACACTTATATCAACTCACCCTTGCCTTAAAGTTTCTCAAACTACAATCCAAAATCCATAAAGGTCCGAACTGAAACATTACCGATATACCCTTGGGATCCAAAACACGAACCGAACTTTCGGATCACCAAATCTATAATACCCACATCCAAAAATGGTATAAATCTCTCTTTCCTCAAGGCTCGAAACCTTATGATAACTGATCATCGGGTCACGACCCTGAATAATGAAGTGATTCGTTACCGGGTGTTATATCAACTCATACACAACAATTACAAGGGGATCGATTTCATCCCGATGCGTCTGGTTCTGTTCAAACACAACAATGACACCACTTCCCCTACTACCCACAAGAATTTACAGGCATTAGTTTTGGTGTTATGCATGGTAACTATTTGATGAAATGAATGATGTAACATCCCATTTAAAATTAAATGAGTTATTAAATAAGATAAATAAATAATAAAACCAAAAGCCCCAAGAAGTATTTTATATTTTTATGTTTATCCCTAAACCCATAATAATTTATTTAAGTATAAGCACAAGGAGTTAAATGTTATAAAATCTAGAAATCGGGGGGGTTAAAGTGGAATTTTTGGACTAGTTTTGAATAGATTTTTGGATTCTAAGCGCTGTTTGGTAACTTTTGGACTTGAAATGAAAGGATTTTTGGAATCAGGGGCTATAGAGTAAATTATGGACTTAATTTGAAAAATAATGGGGATGGAGGGATAAAAAGTGGAAAATGGACATAATTTTGAAGTTGGAGATGGGCTAAGACCCGCCACCCCCTCCTTGGCCTTCATTTAGACAACTTATCAAAACCATACCCTAAATCTTGCAACCACCACCCTTATCTCTTCACACCTCCAACCGCCGCCAGCTCCTCGTTGCAATCGTGAACCACTGAAGCAACCATCGTCTCCGTTTCTACTGCCGGAAAAGATGAGAGTCACGAACATGATGTCGTGTCAGTCAGGGAGATCGGAAGAGTGAGGCTCGTGGTTGCTGTTGCTGCTATTCAAAGTTGGGGTTGCACACCTTATCTTCACCCTCTTTTTTTGTTTTTTTGTTTCTACATTGTTGTCGCTGCCGCCGCTTTGTGTTGTTTTTCATTTCGTCGTCCCTCCGTCCGTCATCCTCCACCACAAGTGAGGTTGTAGATGTTTTGTGGGTGTTTCACATGTGTGTATGTGTATGTATATTTAAGTATATTTCGGCGTGTATGTGTGTTTGTTGGATCGGAAACAAGGAGGAACCCACCATGATAGCCGACCATGGTGGTTGCCACCGTTCTACCACCACTAAGGACCACCTCGAGTGGTTATGTGTGTGTAGGGGTGCTGGATTAATGTTTTATGTGAACCGGAATGCTTTGGATGGTGTTTTGACTTAAAAAATTATAACTCCTGCCATTAAAAATGGTGGTTCCCGCCTCCTATCGCCATGGACCTAATGGGTTATAAGCACTACATCAATCCTATGGTGTACTTGCAAACCCTACAGCTTTGGATCTAGTTTGTCTAATGAACATGCAATAATAATCTAAAGCTCATAAACCCTAATTCTAGCATATAATAATTGATATTATCATAATAAAAGGGTTTAGATATTACCTTGATTGTTATGTAGCAATAACAATCTCAATTCCTCTTGATCTGGACCTTTGAAAGCCTAGTGCCTCAAATGTTGCACCTCTAATGGAGTCAGAAACACCATGAGCAACAAGATGACCTAGGAGAGGGAGGAGAAGCACCAAAAACGTCCAAGAACCCTTAGAGATCACTTAGCCATGTTTTTGGGAGCCTTAGGGGTCGTTATATACTTGTGTGGGCTGCTAGGGTTTCAGGTGAAACCCTAATTCTCTGCTTAGGCCTTAAGCAACCCATGTAGTTCCCTAGAAAGCCCTTGGACGAAATCCATATGGGCTTCCCATAGATTTCGTCCAATCCGCTTTCCATTAGGAATCCATAGCCCAATTGCAACTATTATATAATTGCAATATCAATCCCCTTTATTTAATTAATCTCTTTTAGCCAAAAAATTAATTCTTATTAATTATTGACTAATATTAATTAAACAATATGATTTCTCTTTTAATATATTATTCATATAATATATTAATAAATCATAATTAATCCTCTTTCTCCTTAATTCATCCTATCAGTTGCTATGGAGAAGGCAACCCAAAAGGACCATGCTCACAATCGGGTCAAGTACATACCAAAATAGTTATGGGCTTAGACACCTAATCCAACAGGACTGTCGCCGACCACCACTGCCCGAGGTGGCAATGGGTGGTGCCCGATTTATTAAATATTAAATTACCTAAGCATCTAACTTTAGTCCGAGTGGCGCGAGTTTGGGGTTGGAAACCCTAATTATTGTTTAGAAAACCCTAGTTTTTGAGTTTTATCGGGACCCACATTAAAGCTATTATTTGAACTTTAAATTATACTCGGTAATGCCCTACGATTAACTTAATGCAGTATTGGATTTAATGAATGAATTCCTTAAGGGGTTAAGTGTGGAACACTAACCCATATTATCATTTGATGTCGAAAATCCTAGAATCGGGAAGCCCTATTTTGGGCAATGATTGGGGCGTGTATTTGGGATATTGCTTGGATTATTATTATACCGTAGAATGACTAGGTCAAACCTAAATCAGTCGTACCCTTAGGTGATTAAGTCATTAATGGGTTAAGTGTCCTTACTTAACCCTAATCGGGTCACTTATTTGGGATATTACAAGTGACTATGACTTGTGATTGTAAGTGAGTTGAAGCTGGAAGAGTTCTTCATTACTATAGTGGTTACCTACACGTATATCGAGGTGAGTTTCGCCTCACTATACCCGTAGGTCAAAGGAACCAATGCCAGCCAACTAGTTTTGGTTATCTGTTAGTAGAGGGATGCCTTAGGGACTGTATACATAGTCATGTAGGATAGAATGAGAAATCTTGATCTAAGCTCTCTTACGTGTTCCTTGTTTGGTTGTGGTTCTAGAGTAGGATCACCTGTCCGGGTGACTATATCACTTCTAAGTATATACGGCTAGACATACTGTAACGACCCAAATTACAACCCGAAATTTTCATATAAAACTTTAAATATTCATTTTGTTGATACAAAAAGTGACCCACTTTAACTAAGGAATTATCCACATTTTTAGCTAGGAAATTCTATCCTCATGTAAAATCAACTATTGTAAAACTTGTACTTTAAGTGAATATCATACTCTATGCTCAATCAAAATCATCCATTGAAATCAAAACTCACTCAACAAGTTCAAAACCTAATACGATACATCTCATATAGTCAACTATGGGTTGAAAACCCTAGAAATCCCGGTTCAAGTTAATATGGACTATGATCCTCTTATTGGGCCTAATGGACAAATAAACTTTCAATTTGACTATTTTGGACCAAGGAACTCTAATTGGGCTCTAATTGAACCCACATTCATGAAACTATTCATTTTGGGCCATGTGGGCCTAGAATAGTTCATATAATCTCTAATGGGCCATGTTGGGCCATAAATGACTTCATTAGCCCTAATGGACTATAAACAACTCCCTTGGGTTTCATTGGGTTATGGACTTCCATAAAGGCCCAATGGGCCTAAAAATATTCACTTTGGGCCTCATGATTTCAAGTTAAGTCAATGAATGGCCCAAACTATCTTACTTCTTTTCGTCTTAGCCCAATCGCGGCCCAAATTAAAACAAAAAAAAGAGAAAATGAAATCACTAATAACTTGACAACACATGATTAACCCACATGTTTCAAGGTAATCACATACTTCTAGAGCTATTATCCTATGTGAAATAATGTTCAATCTCTCTCTTCCCCTCTCTTCTTCATATTCTCAGCTAAGCCAAGAACCACCACCACTTCCATTTTTACTTCAAACTCATCTCCAAATCCTCTCATTTCCATCTAAGGCTTCAAAGAGAAAATCCTCCAAAACATTCCTAAGATGGTGTGGGTGTAAGGTGTGCATAAGAGATCTTTTCATCCAAGATTACTTCCAACTTCACTCTTGTGGTAATATCATTTAAACTCAAAGTGATTTATCTCATTTTATGGTAGATCCATCCTCATGAACTCATGTTTTCATGAATCATACTCTTATAACTTCCTAGAATTCTAAGATCCCATCAAAGGAGTAAGTTAGGCCGAAAACAACATCATCTTGTCATATCTCTTCATTAAAAACAATCCAAACCCCAAAGATGAGTTCATACCCCCTTTTCTAGACTTTTACTAAGTTTTGGGGGAGAATACAAGTTGTTTTGTGTAATTCTATGTGTATATGCATGACTATGTGTGTGTTTAATGATTTATTTGGTGATTATGTGTTGTTTACTTCATAAATCTAAATATATGTTAAAATTATGAAGTTTATCACTTAAATCTTCATAAAAACTATGAGAAAGGTATATGTTATCATCTAAACTTGCAGATCTGAGATTTATACACTCAAAATAACAAAAACAAGTGTGGTGTTCAAAAATCTATAACCTAAACTCAAAAATCAGCTTTTTTCTGTGTTTCAAAGTTGTATTACATGCAAAAATTTCAGGTTTGTACCTTTAAAATGACTACTCTCACACGTTCAAACGATGTTTCTACAATTTTTGGCGATTTCTACAAAACTGCCTATCATTTCGGGAATGATTTCGGACGAGTCAGTGAAAATGAACATTTTCACATTGGTTTGAGGCCATTAAAAATCTTAATAAAAATGATGAATAAAGTAGACTCATTTTCCAATCTCTCAGAGTTTATGGATCCAAATTTTAACTTACGATGATTTTTCTATAATTTTTCTAAAAATAGTGACAGAAAGGTCAAAAACAAGGAAATTATTTTATATCATGCTAAAAGTTCTAAAACTAGTCTTAAATGCAAGTTTTTTCTAAAAAGGGCCTAAACTGTTATTTTTAACAAAAATGGGCCTTAATTGTAAATTTACAACTTAATGTGCCAAAAATGTCATTCTTACAAAAAGTGGGCCTTTGATATCATTTTGGTAAATAATTGAGCTAAACCTAGCAATATAATAACAAACAGGCTAATTAGGTCATTTTCATGTTTATTGGGCCTTAGTGGCCCATTAATATGCTTGATAGGTCCTGAATACTATTTATTTGTGTATTGGGCCTCACTGACCCATTAACATGCGCGACGGACCTTGGATACTATTTGCGTGCTATTTTGGCCTATAAATACCTTACATGTGAAATGGGCCTTAGTTTTCCTGTTACATATATTTTGGGCCCAGGTTATATAATCTCATTTATTTCGGGCCTGAAAATGACTTCCATGTTCAGTGAGGCTGAGTGGTCCGCAGACATGGTTCATTGGGCCCGAAATGAGTTTTATATGTTTCTCTACGCGTAAAATTCGATTAAGGATCTAGTGAGACTTGTCGGTTGACACCTATTGAGTGTACCATCGTAGCCTGTAGTTATAACCTGGGTCTCTAGGAGGGAGAGCGGGGGTTTGTGTATTGATCTATACGGGGATGACACCCCACACATGAGCTGTTTGCTACAGTTAGACTCCATCAGTCTAGGGTGACGACAACCATATTCTATTTTCCGTCGAAGTCCACAAACGCCAAGAAAGACGAAATTGTCAATAATTAGTGTGGTTATGACATATCACTTAGAGGAATTAACATTTTGAAATTTATAGGAGACTATTCTTTTTCTTCTTTTACAGGCAACATAGGGTTGTCTGGGGGCATCATATTTACACTCTCTTCATTCACTTTTGACATTCTATTAAACAACAACACACATGCATTAATACTAGATTGGACACAAACATACTAAACCATTTGAAGAAAATACAAGATTTTCTTGTGATTACAAAGTTATACAAATCATTTTCTCAAACATGCTTATGAACTCACCAGCATTTTTATGTTAACTTTTTTTAAATTAGCTTGTATTCTCAGGAAATCGTTGAAGCAAGTTAGGCTAAACAAAACTAATGGATGTTTTGTTATATTTTGTTTCATCAGACTTTAATTATTTTGGTATGTAATATTCAAACATAATACTCGATGTAAACAATGTACGTTGTAATATTACATGTGTGATAATGTGTAACGACGTAAAAATTTAAAACAGTTTTTTTTCATTTTTCAAACAACATAAAATTCATTCAACATTCTCAAATCTCATGTTCAACAAATGTCATCATGATAAAAACATATCCCAAGATCATTGAATAAAATCATTTGCTAGTGTGTATGGATCATGTCGGCGACTTCCCGCGATCCTCGCTAGTACCTGAAACACATAACACATAACACTGTAAGCATAAAAGCTTAGTGAGTTCCCCAAAATACCACATACAACACATACGTCACACAAGGCCATAACTCTATGGGACCTTCCGACCCAAGTGTCTCAGGGGACTTCCGTCCCAACCCTGGTAGACCTTCCGGTCCTACACATAATGACCTTCCGGTCCATACACTGTTGACCTTCAGGTCCATAAGATGATGACCTTTCGGTCCACAATATACTGCTCATAACATAACATAACACATACATATCACATATCATCTATCTACATATATCACATACTCTTCATAGCACATAAGACCTTCCGGTCACACGTAATTACATCTCTAGGTAACGTATAGTGAGAAGACTCACCTCATATGCTGTCTAGTAACTCACGTGGACGATATTCCCTGAACCTCGTGACAATGACCTAGCCCCGCCTAAACACATAAGAAACCATCTTAAATCAATAACGACTCTCCAAGCTAGACTAGTCCCTTCTAATGTCCTCTCAGAAGGCTAAAAGACCATTTTACCCTTCTAATGGTCCAAAGTCCATGTGCTGACCAAACCCTAAAAGTCAACAAAAGTCAACTATAGTCAGCGGTTAAACTTTGACCAGACTCGTCGAGTGCACTCGTGTGACTTGGCGAGTCCATGCGTGCCCTTAATCCTCGTAAATCCTCACTCGACTCATCGAGTTAACCCTTCACTAGACGGGTTACCATTGGATACGAATCGCGGGGCAACCCGACTCGACTCGTCGAGTCTCCTTATGGGCTTGGTGAGTTCCTTCCATGGCAACACTCAAATGACCTTCTGAGGCCATATATGTTTCTCTAACCTATAGATATGACTTCCCAAAGATCGATAACTACGTAAAGGTTCAACCATTACACCCATGCAACACATATAAGACTCCTTTTGGTGAAATAGCTTCTAAAATGGCAACCTAGGTTCATATCTCTAATGGAACAGCATAAAGTAGGGAGGTTGGGGCTCTCTAGACCTCTCAAGGTCCAGATCCAGAGTATAGCACTCAAAGGGACATCATAAGCATCATATCCAAGCCAATAAAGGTTAGAGAAAACCCTAGATTCAAGGGTTCTAAACCAAAACAGAAGAAGGATAGATTTAATACCTCAAAGATGGAGTTCCTTGCTTGAAACCACAGAATAGAAACCCCCTTGACCTTCTTTTGCTGGAATCTCCTTCTTCTTTGCAAAAACCAAACCAACAAGGATCAAAATAGCCCTTCTTCTCACACCACGCGCTCAAGCTCACTAGGGTTTCTCTCTTTGGATTGGTAGCCACAAATGAGGGCCATAAGGTCCCTTAAATAAGGCACAAGCCCAAGGATTTAGGGTTTCCACCCACATCGCGGACTCGTCGAGCCCACCCATCGACTCGTCGAGTCCGTTCGTTAATCTAGCCATCAAATCGCAATCCTACTCGACGAGTCTAGGCGTCAACTCATCGGGTCCTTCCTCATAACTCAACATAAACAATTTAAATATGGTACCTGGAAATCCAGATGTTACAATTCTCCCCTAATAGAATCAGACTTCGCCCTTGAAGTCTCGCTCTGCAAACAACTGTGGATGCTGCTCCCGCATCTCCGCCTCCGGCTCCCAAGTCAACTCGGACCCTTTCTGATGTTGCCATTGGACCTGAACCAGGGGCACCTCCTTGTTCCTCAGAACCTTGATCTTCTGATCCAAGATCGCGATCGACTTCTCAACATAATTCAGGCTCACATCCACCTGAATATCCTCTAGTGGCACTACTGTCGACTCTTCGGCTATACACTTCCTCAACTGAGACACGTGGAAGGTATCATGTATCTGGCTCAACTCTGCAGGTAGCTCTAAACGATACGCTACCCTACCCACCCTTACGGTCACTCTGAAAGGACCGATGCATCGGGGCCCCAACTTTCCCCTCTTCCTGAATCGAATCAGTCCTTTCCAAGGAGATAACTTAAGGAGAAAGAAGTCTCCAACCTGAAACTCAAGCTCGGATCGTCACCTATCCGCATAACTCTTCTGGCGACTCTGAACTATCAACAATCTCTGCCTGACCTGCTGTATCTGCCCAGTCGTCTAAAGCACTGTCACAACTAGAAATTTGATGCCTTGTAAACATTAAACAATGATAACAAATGTGAGCCAACAATGTGAAAGCATGTATGATGCTTATTCAGTAACAACAAAACTTCATCAAATACTTCATTCAAGCACTACAAATAGTCAACAAAGAATTAAAACCCTTGAAATCCCGGTTTCAGTCCATTTTGGGCTAGGATTTCCTTATTGGACCTAAAGGATCAATAAGTTTCGAATTTAACTATCTTGAACCTAGAACCCTTAAATGGGCCCTAATTGGACCCATAAACATGAAACTTAATATTTTGGGCCTTATAAGCCTAAGATGAACTAGGTTATCTTTAATGGGACTTATTGGGTCACAACAATTTAAATTAGCCCTAATAGGTCACAAAAATCATTCTGTGATTTTTATTTGGCCAACAAAAAAAATCATCTAACATAACCATAAAATGGGCTTAAGCATACAAGGCCCAATTCTTTTCTTTTCCCCTCTCCTTTCTCGGCCCAACTACACCAAAATGGAAGAGGGTTGACTTCCATTGCCACCTCTTTATTATCTCTTGGATCTCCATGCAAATCTCATGTCCCCATGCACACATCACCTCATCCACTCTCTCTTCTCTCCTCTCTTTCCTTCTCTCAGCCAAACACAGCACAAACACACACATATTTCACTCAAACTCTCTCTCAAAGAAACTCTCTCCATTTTTCATAAAAAGTTCGAGAGTTAGAGCTTGATAAGGAGATTCTTCCACAAAAATATCATCCAAGGTAAGTTTATGTTTAGATCTATGACCTAGCTACTTCATTTCATAAAAAATCTCTTCAAAATCTATTCAAACTTGTGATCTTTCATCCAAGAAGCCACTAAATTCGAGATTTACCAAGAGGACTTGCTAGGATCGAAACTTTCTTCCTTTCTCTCTTCAAAACCGAAACTACAACTCAAGGTGAGCTTCATACCCCTCTCTTTTCAGTTTTCATGTGTTTTATGGGGGAGAATATAAGAAAATGTGTAGATCTATATGTATACGTATGCTATGTGTGATTTTATGCATGTATATATATACATACATACATATATATATATATATATATATATATATATATATATATATATATATATGTATGTATGTATATATATATATATATATGCGTTTTTGTGATAAATATGTAACTAAAAAGGGGTGAATCTCGAGATCTATGATATGAGAATGGAAAGAAACATAATCTAAGTTATTTTATACTAAACAAGTCAAGAACAATATCTTATAAGATTATGATAAACATATTTCAACATGAAAACCCATTTTTGGGCTTAAAATGTCAAATATACAAAACTACGGCTAAAAATGGTCAAGTCACGGTTTCTTAAGGGCCAAAAGAGTCAAAACAATTTCCATAATGGTTTTTCTGAATAATAGAATGTTCAAAGGACTTGAAATGTAAAATTTTAGCTTAATGGGCTAATTTTGGGCTTTTTGGCCCAATAAGCCTAAAATTGCGAAAAATGACAATTTCAGGGGCTGAAATGAAACTTTCTTCAAACCAGGGGATAAATAGCGTAATAAAACTTTTTCAAGGGTCAAAAATGCTTTTCACTATAAAAGAGGACCAAAAATGTAAAGTTTTTGGATTTTGGGCCAAAACTATAAAAGTTGCGAAAAATGGGGTTGTAACCGAGAAATACCATTTTGGAAGGGCTGAACCTGTTAACAAAATAAATTTTGGGTTAAAACTATATTTTCAACAAATTTATGATGCAAAAGTGTCAAGAAAACGTTTTAAGGACTAAAAATGAAATTCTTTTATACAATGGACTAAAATTGTTATTTTTATAAAAAGAAAGGTAGCGAAAATGTCAAACTTCTACTTTTAAACAAATTAATTCATTAAGTCAAAATACAAATCTACGACCACCGACAAATTGGAAAACGAATACACGTTCAACTCCAAATATCGTTATAAACGAATTGATTCGGTCTCGAATCAATACAAAAACAACAACCGTTAAATCAAACACTTCAATAGATATGCGATAACTATGATGAGTAAACTTACAAACTTTGGGCTTGAGAGTTTCAAATCATGCTTGATGGATCTTGCAAGTCCATCAAAATGATCTTTGGGCCCGAAGGGATAACACTTATGTGTTATTGGGCCTCCTATGACCCAATTCCGTGTAAAAGAACTTTGAATAGCTTTTACGTGCTATTGGGCCCTAGTGGCCCATTAGTAAGGCTAGTTAGGTCAAAGTAATCAAATGCGAGTTGGACCATCGTGTCTTTCGTATTCTCGATAGCCTAAGGTACTTACGATAGTAGTAGGAGATAGTGCTCCTCTTCTCTTCGTTCACTAAGGCTTATGAAAAATCAAAGTAGACGAAATTAGGACGATATACAATGTGGAGTAATTAATAATCATTCGATATGACAATACAACAATCAGTAATCACGGATACCTGTCAACATCGGAAAATGTCACACCCCAAAACCAAGAACGGCGGAAACGTTCTGGTGCGGAGGACGTCAAGTACAGTATCACAACAATGAAAAGTAGTAAACAAGCAACAACATCATCCATTGCATTAATAATATAATTATTATACAAGTGTGTTCTGTCAAATTATAATAGACACTAAAGCATAAATCAAAATGAAAGATGAGTCTTGAACAAGCTCCATCTTCTCTAAACCTTGCATCGGTACCTGTCTATGTTTGACCTGAGGATACAAGTTATTTTGAAAGAGAGTATCAGCTTTGAAGCTGGTGAGATCATAAGTATTTTAGTGTCTTAATGTATATGTAAGGAAATCTTTTGTATGTGAACTGTAAGTATGGAAAAATGTATATGAACTGTAAGTGTAAAAATGTTTGTAAAACAACTGTAAACGTTTGAAAAACCCTAGAAATCCCTATGATTCCTAATATTATATAAGGGTGTCATCTACCAAGACCTAACTATTCTCAATGTAGTCTTCTACCAAGACTTAACTGTTCTCAATGTAGTCTTCTACTAAGACCTAACTGTTCTCAATGTAGTCTTCTACCAAGACTTAACTGTTCTCAATGTAGTCTTCTACCAAGAGTTAACTGTTCTTTATGTTCGTCTCTTGTAAAAGTGTGTAATTTTCCCAAGTGTAACTATCATTAACAAAATATAGTTTTTACATCTAATGTTTAAGTGAAAAGATCACTAAATATATGTAAAGGGAAAATCAATGTAGTACTATAGTGTTGTGTTATAGGAACTACTACTGTACTAACTACCTTAAACCAAATTTATATTAAGGCATCATGTGATTAATTGTACCATACTATCGACTAATATTAACGACATGGGTAAGGTCGTAAAAATAGAAATGACGTTTGGCACCCGCAGACCTGTAGGTCCGGCTGTAGCTAGCAGCAAGGTGTAGGATAGTCAATCCAGTATAGATCTATACGCAAACTCACGCTCTCCCACCAGGAGAATTCTGGCTACAACTCGGACCATGACAATTAAGGCATGCTCCGATACAGTGGATCACAATTTTGTCAATGTATTTATGTATATGTAATGTACTGAAATGTTCTACGTGTGCTAGCTGTAATGTGTGTTCTCTCTCTATCTAGCAAGTATAGTAATGTACTGTAATGTTCAAGCTGTAATGTAGGCTCTCTCTATCTAGCAAGTATAGTAATGTACTATAATGTTCTAGAAAGTATTGACTCATGAATGAACTGACTCATTGTATGATATCGCGTTCTAGTAATAGTTCTAGCATCTTCCTAAACTACCCATATGGTAGTTTACTAGTAATCTAACTGGTACGTATGGACATGGATGTATACCCTTGCTAGCTAAGGGCATTGGCTAACTGGAAGGACCTTTATGACTATATATGTACACATGATATATAACTAATATTTAAACGACCTTCGGACGAGTACCCGATATCCCACCAGACCACATCTCAAGCGCGAAAAGGAAATAGGGTGGATAGCCTTCCTAAGTCTTTTAAACATTTCTTATATAACTATACATATAGAGGCATGCAATTTATAACATAAAAACATAAAATAAGTTTTGTAAGACCTTTGAACATAATTGTTATCTAAGAAAAGATCGACATGATGTCAATCTATAAAACGGTTTGAAGGCATGGGTTTGATAAAACAGTTTAGTATAAAGAAACATTTGTTTTAAAACACAATTGTAAATAAGTTTGAAATGTGACATGTAGAGTAAAATGAACAGTTTAATAAGGAGTTTTAAACATATAAAATGTTTAAGAAAACATTTGATGGAAACTGTTTGGTAAAACGGCTAATGAGTAGCCAATCATTTGAATGTTGTTTATTAATCACAAGTGATTGATATAATAAATAGCATGATTCTAATTGTATCCCCCCCATAAAACATTTAAAAACAGTTAAAACATTGATTAAGGGGTATGAACTCACTTGTGGTGAGTGGATTGGATTGAAGTGTTCGGTACGGTGCTAGGTGACAAATGAAGACTTGTACACACGCACGAGCCTAGTTATCATATAATGAACATATATATAACTAATTAGCCAAATTATAACTAATACAATAAGTTGGGACACTCTAGAACATGAAAACACTTTGTTTCAAGTGTTAAAAATCACAAGGATTACATCCAAGTGTTAGTAGGGCAAAACTAGTGTGTTTGGAGTTCAAGGGTAAACTCATGTGGAGTTTACGGTTTTGATGGACATGACTCCAAGAGTTTACGGTAGTAAACTCTAGAGTTTAGGGTCGTAAACTCTAGTCTTAATGACTAGGTGTTGTTTTGTTGTTTAGTAAGCCTTTTGACGCAATTCTACTAAGTGGTTTGGCCTTTGGAATGGACTAGGGCAAAAAAACACCCCCTTTGAGGAGTTTACGGCCTTATGGCATTTTCCTTTGGGTTTACTACCGTAAACCCTCTTGGAGAAAGGTATTTCCATGTTTTCAAGTCCTTAACAAAATTTGGTAAGTGTATGTGCTAGTTTCTAAGCTTAAGGAACGGAAATGACCAACTTAAACCCACCTTAGGGTGTTTACGGTTTTGGGAGATCCCCAAACCATAAACACCTATTTGTGTTGGTATTTGATGTTTTTCTTGGCTTAAACAAAATAAGGAAGGGTTTAAACATGTCAAGGATGGTTTATACATCAACTAGGACTTAGATTAGGGACTTAGGCACACTTTTGTGCCATTTATGGTGTTTACGGCCCAAGCATCTCCTTGGACCGTGAACACCTATAATCTTGTGTTCTTGACATATTTTCTTGATGTTTAAATGTAATACTAGCTCAATAATACTCAAGGATGGAAGTACTTACTACAATGAAGCTTGATTTGAGCTAAAAGGTGAAGAACACTTAGTGTGTGTTCTTGGTGTTCTTGGTGTTTTGGAAAATCTAGACAAAATACATAAATGAATGGATGAACAGATGTACAAACACTAGATTAAGTGTTTTACTAACTTGAAATGGTTAGAACACTTACAACTTGGAAGATTTGGAATTAAAACTAGGATGATACTTGAAAGAGTTTTTGGAGTTTACTCTTTTGACTATTGGGGAGTAAACACAACTTACTAACTTTTTGGGGAGTAAACTCATACATAGGTATGAGTTCACGGTTTTGGGTGATTTCTCAACCCAAAACATAAAAGTTTGGTTGGGTGTTTCTAAGACGCGAAGTGTTTGCTGTTTCTAAAAATCAAAACCCGAGACGGCACTTTCTATCACCCGTTCGTTTAAAAATAATATTAAAATAATCAAACGAACTTATTTTTCCCTAAAACAAGTATAAGTGAACTTGACTTATAATATGAAGTGGTTGACTTTTAGGGTTTGACCGAATGGAAATTTCGAGTTGTCACAGAAAACATCGGGTTTTCCGGGGAATTCAATACTACTCGCTCGAAATTTTTATAACTATAATACAAAATACCCTTCATATATATGTTTTTGAAATCATTCATGCATCAACTTATGGATCTCCACACTTTGATAAACAAAAGACTTTTCAGAAAATATCGGATTTTCTGGGTTTTACAAACTATACAAAAATCATTTTATCACAACATTGCTTATGAACTCACCAACATTTCATATGTTGACGTTTTTCCAAAATCACTTGTATTCTCTGGTAACAGGTATACGGAAAGGGTAATATGAAGTAATTTTAGGATGTTATGTTGTTGAAAACACTCAAACAATTGATGTTATGAATGTGTAACGTTAAAACAATGTACTTGATGTGAACAATTCCAGTTGTAGTATATCGATTCATGGCGATGTTTATGTTAGGATTCATGTATATTCATTATGATGATATTCAATTAAAGTCACGCGAGCCCTCGGACGTTTCCGCCGTCTGGTTCGGGGGTGTGACAAGTTGGTATCAGAGCACTGTTTATAGTGAACTAGCATATCTAACCACACATTGATATGCAACTATAAACCAAAGAGGGACTAACACAACTCTGAACAAATCAAAACAAATAAAACACTAAGATAAAACATCATTGCTTGTGTGAATTAGGAAACATAATATAATACCAAACCAAACAAGATAATGCTAGCATCTCGGTTAAGCCGGGACTGTTCGTAGTTGTATCAATGAGAGGATGTACCCTGATCAACCACATTTCCTCTTAGGTACAACTATCACGTGTCCCGAGGAAATCACGATGGTAGGAAAACCTAAAAACATACCTCCTTTATCACCAAAAAGAGAACATTAACTCAATCTATACAATAATTGAAGCGTTATAGGAGTAATGCTAGTTATTCGCATGCTTCTTCTCAGTCGACATGAAAGGAGAACACCAGGGCCTTCAGTTTGACCAGGTCCTAGTAGCCCACGGGATGATCGAAGATCAGCCGGAAGGAGATCAGGGGGGAGCACACGACGTGGGACCTGACGAGTATACGGACACTGACTACAAGTTCGATGAGGCTGAGGACGACATAGAGGAGGAACAAGACACCGGCGAGGACTCTGCCACGACACCGTTCAGCGAGGCACATCAGGATCATCCCGCTCCACCAGTAAATCCCGCAAGGGAGAATCACTCCCCAGAAGCTGAGATTGCCGCCTTGCGGCATTAGTTATTCGCCATGGAAGCACGAGCAGTGCGAGCTGAGCATGAGAGGGATGAAGTCATTGGAGATATGACTGAGATGGCCCAGTTGTTGGCACAACACTTCGACATATGACCTCGCTGTAGTCGTAGGACGCTCCATCGAGTGTTAGGAGTAGATTTACCCTACTAGTACTAGGATCTATGCTATGTACCATCGAATCTATGTTTAAGTGATTACACTACTCATAGAGTCATTATGCTGCCAAACTTGCACCACTTATGTATGCTCTTTTGAGCAAAGTTTTCATGTATCAAAATGTGGGTAATATTAATGGAAAATTTTATGTGTTCTACTGTGATGTTGTAATATGCTATGTGGTATATATCCATTATTGTATGCTAATTTGTGAAATTGCTTAAGTCCGTGCCATACACCTAGTTTATAGGATCACAATCTCACAAAACCATAGGCACTCAACATCTTTCCGTTCCATGACAGAAAGATGCCTCCACAACCAACTCGCGGTAACCTTGGGCCAACCCCACCAGAAGTTGACTCAGCTGCATTCCAAGCAGCTGTGTCTGCTGCGGTAACCACAGCAATGGCACAGATTCACCAAGGGAACAATCGAGGAGTCAATGGACAAGGGGCTGGAAGTTCGAACAATGGAATCAATCAAGGACCTACCAAAACATACTCCTACAAAGATTTCACCAATGCCAAGCCGCGAACCTTTATTGGCACGGGTGGGGTGATAGCCCTGAAAAGATGGATTGAGAAGGTGGAATCAGTGTTCGAAATATGTGAATGCCCCGAGGAGGTGAAAGTGAAGTTTTCCGCATGCACGTTCGTCGACAAAGCTCTCACCTGGTGGAATGGACATATAGAGGCCATGAATCTCCTTGTAGCCAACTCTATGCCATGGACAGAGCTGAAAGAAATGCTGATGGCTGAGTACTGCCCTCGTGGCGAAATCCAGAAGATGGAGCAAGAGCTGTGGGATCTCACCGTCCGAAACTCTGATATAGATGCATACATATCAAGGTTTCGCGAGCTGTCATTACTGTGCCCTGGCATGCTTACGTCTGAAGGAAAGAAAATCGAATGATTCATCTGGGGATTGAGCTCCCCAATTCAAGGAAATATGATCGCTACAAAACCTGAAACTTTCGACAGTGCCGATAGATTGGCCAAGAACCTCTACTACCACAACAACAAGAAGGGCGAGAAGCCAGCAGAAGCTGAAGGACAGAAAGAAAGTGAAAATAAGAAAGGAAAGAACAACAAGAGGAAGGGCCGCCAAGGCTCGAAATCGTCCAAGAAGCAACAAACAGCGACAGTCAACGCTGCAACCACCCAAGTTCCAACCACACCACATGATCTAGCCTCAGCTAATCCAAGTGCTCCTCGGCAGTATTCGGGAACCCTTCCAAAGTGCAACAAATGTGGCCTCCACCATAATGGAGAATGCAGAGAAATGCATTGCACCAGTTGCAATCGGAAGGGTCACACAACAAGGTACTGCCGAACCTACCCTCCCTATAATCAACCACAAGGAAACAACAACAACAAAAACAAAAACCACAACAACAACAACAACAATAGCAACAACACCAACAATAGCGACAATAACACAAGATCAAGCCCCACTTGCTACGGATATGGAAGGACCGGGCATATCCGTCGAAACTGCCCCAACACCAGCAACCCCGGAAACGGAGGATTAGGAAGGATGCTAGCTATGGGTCAGGGATAAGTTGTCCAGGATCCCACTGTTGTTACCAATAAGTTTCTCCTAAACCACACTTATGCATGCATCCTATTTGATACCGGAGCAGAACGAAGTTTTGTGAGCAGTAAATTCAAACACTTGTTAAAACAATAACCCCAGAAGTTTAATGAAACCTTCACGGTGGAAATGGCTAATGGGAAGACAGAATCGACTGGGGAAATCTATATCGGATGTACCCTAGCCTTAAATCATCACGTCTTTTCAAATAGACTTAATGTATGTTTCCATTAGGAGTTTTGATGTGATTATCGGCATGGATTGGTTAAGTCCCCACCATGCTGAAATTATGTGTCACGAGAAGGCCGTTCGCCTTCATCTCCCAAATCACAAAACCCTAGTTATTTACGGAGACAAACCCAGCACGAACCTTCGCCTTATCTCGTGCATTAAATCGCAAAAGTACCTACGAAAGAAGAACTTGACGTTCCTGGCTCATATAGCAGACAAATCCAAGAAAGAGGTCAACATTCAAGACATTCCAGTAGCTTGTGAGTTCCCAGATGTCTTCCCTGATGATCTTTCGGGGATGCCCCCAGAAAGACAAGTCGAGTTTCAAATTGACCTTGTACCAGGAGCTACCCCCATCGCCAAATCGCCCTACAGATTGGCTCCTCCGGAGATCCAAGAGTTGTCCAGTCAACTCAGCGAGCTTTTGGATAAAGGATTCATCCGACCCAGTTTCTCGCCTTGGGGAGCTCCGTTTCTCTTTGTCAAGAAGAAAGACGGTACCTTCAGGATGTGTATCGACTACAAAGAACTTAACAAGCTCACTGTCAAAACTGATATCCACTTCCATGAATCGACGACCTATTTGACCAGCTCCAAGGAGCTAGTCACTTCTCAAAGATAGACCTGCGATCTGGATACCACCAACTTAAGGTCTGGGAGGAGGATATTTCGAAAACTGCCTTCTGAACTCGTTACGGACATTATGAATTTGTTGTAATGCCCTTTGGTCTAGCGAATGCTCCAGCCACATTCATGGACTTAATGAATCGAATTTGCCGAACATTCATTGATAAATTCGTTGTTGTTTTCATCGATGACATCCTCGTCTATTCCTGAAACGCAGAGGAATACGGCCAACATCTTCGACAAATCCTGGAAACCCTGCGAACCAAAAAGTTATATGCAAAACTCTCCAAGTGAGAGTTTTGCCTCCGAAGTGTGAACTTTTTGGGACATGTTGTTAGCCAGGAAGGAATTCATGTGGATCCTTCTAAAATCCAAGCCATCGAAAGATGGGAAATTCCAACAACACCCACAGAAATTCGCCAATATCTGGGTCTCGCAGGCTATTAAAGGAGATTCATCCAGAACTTCTCTAAGACGGCCAAACCGCTTACCATGCTTACACAAAAGAGCGTACCCTTCGTATGGACGGACAAGCCGGAAGCCTCATTTCAATCTCTGAAGCAAGCACTCTGCAGTGCGCCGGTACTATTGCTACCCTAAGGAACGGAAGACTTTATAGTCTACTGCGATGCATCAAATTAGGGCTTAGGCTGTGTACTCATGCAGTGTGGAGAGGTGATAGCTTACGCGTCCCGGCAACTAAAGACGCACGAAGTGAATCACACGACCCACGATTTGGAGCTGGGAGCAGTTGTTTTCGCCCTAAAGATTTGGAGGCACTACATTTACGGTACTAAGTGCACCATCTTCACCGACCACAAGAGTCTCCAACACATCTTGAATCAAAAAGAGCTAAACATGAGGCAACAAAGATGGGTCGAACTACTAAACGACTACGAGTGCGAAATCAAGTACCACCCAGGCAAGGCTAACATGGTAGCCGATGCCTTGAGCCGAAAGGAATACTCAAATCGTCGTGTGAAAACTCTCTCGATAACCATCCAATCGCACCTGACCTCGCAAATCAGAATAGCCCAGTCAGATGCCATGAAGGCGGAAAACAAAACAAGTGAAGCGCTGCGTGGAATGGAGGAGAACTTTGAAATGAAGAAAGATGGAACATATTACTTCATGAACCGCATATGGGTCCCTAAACTTGGAGGATTCAGAGAGGTAGTCATGAACGAAGCCAACAAGACGCGATACTCCATCCATCCATCCAGGTTCAGACAACATGTACTTGGATATTAAGCAACATTATTGGTGACCTAATATGAAGGCAGAGATTGCCACTTACGTTAGCAAATGCCTTACTTGTGCTAAAGTAAAGGTGGAATATCAGAAGCCCTTCGGATTACTACAACAACCAGTAATTCTAGAGTGGAAATGGGAAAGGGTTACCATGGATTTTGTGACCAAACTACCCAAGTCGACGGATGGTTTGGACACGATCTGGGTAATAGTTGATAGACTAACGAAATCCACCCATTTCCTACCAATAAAAGAATCATACAAGATGGAGCGCCTGACAAGAATCTATATCAAGGAAATCGTGAGACTCCACAAAGTACCTGTATCTATCATCTCAGATAGAGATAATAGATTTACATCCTGCTTTGGCAATTGCTTCAGAAAGCTATGGGAACACAACTTGACATGAGCATTGACTACCACCCACAAACGGATGGCCAAAGCGAGCGAACCATCCAAACGCTAGAAGATATGCTTCGTGCGTGTGTAATAGACTATGGAAAATCGTGGGATAGCCACTTGCCTTTGATCGAGTGCTCATACAACGACGGTTATCACTCGAGTATCAAAGTTGCTACTTTCGAAGCATTATACGGGTGTAAATGTAGATCACTGCCATGCTAGGCGGAGGTAGGAGACACCCAGCTAGCAAGAGGACAAACGCCAAACAATGCCTTAACGGGACCGGAAATTATACGCGAGACGACCGAGAAGATAAGTCAGATCAGGTCCCAACTACAATCATCATGAGACAGACAAAAGAGCTACGCCGATAAACGACGAAAGCCCTAGGAGTTTCAAGTCGGAGATAGGGTGCTACTAAAAGTCTCTCCTTGGAAATGTGTGATTCGTTTTGGGAAGCGGGGCAAACTAAACCCTCGATACATTGAACCCTTCGAGATTCTTGCCCGAATCGGTACAGTGGCTTATAGAATACAACTACCCGCTGAGCTCAGCAGTGTACACCTTGTGTTCCACGTTTCCAATTTGAAAAAGTGCTTATCCGACAAGGCTCTCGTCATCCCATTAGAAGCAATTGAAATCAATGAGAATCTCCTGTTCATCGAGGAATCGGTTGAAATCATGGACAAGGAGGTGAAGCGTACCAAGCAGAGCCGCATTCCGATCGTGAAAGTTCGATGGAACGCAAGACGCGGACCAGAATTCACATTGGAACGCGAAGATCAAATGAAGCAGAAGTACCCACACCTATTCTCGCATTCTCAAATCTATCTTTCAAAAGAATTTCGGGACGAAATTCCCTCTAACGAGGGGATGATGTCACAACTAGAAATTTGATGCCTTGTAAACATTAAACAATGATAACAAATGTGAGCCAACAATGATAAAGCATGTATGATGCTTATTCAGTAACAAGAAAACTTCATCAAATACTTCATTCAAGCACTACAAATAGTCAACAAAGAATTAGAAAACCCTTGAAATCTCGGTTTAAGTCCATTTTGGGCTAGGATTTCCTTATTGGACCTAATGGATCAATAAGTTTCCAATTTAACTATCTTGAACCTAGAACCCTCAAATGGGCCCTAATTGGACCCATGAAACTTAATATTTTGGGCCTTATAAGCCTACAATGAACTAGCTTATCTTTAATGGGCATTATTGGGTCACAACAAATTTAAATTAGCCCTAATAGGTCATAAAAATCATTCTTTGATTTTTATTGGGCCAAAAAAATCATCTAACATAACCAGAAAATGGGCTTAAGCATACAAGGCCCAATTCTTTTCTTTTCCCCTCTCCTTTCTCGGCCCAACTACACCAAAATGGAAGAGGTTTGACTTCCATTGCCACCTCTTTATTATCTCTTTGATCTCCATGCAAAACTCATGTCCCCATGCACACATCACCTCATCCACTCTCTCTTCTCTCCTTTCTTACCTTCTCTCGGCCGAACACAACACAAACACACAAACACATTTCACTCAAACTCTCTCTCAAAGAAACTCTCTCCATTCTTCATAAAAATTTCGAGATTTAGAGCTTGATAAGGAGATTCTTCCACAAAAATCATCATCCAAGGTAAATTTATGTTTAGATCTATGATCTAACTACTTCATTTCATCAAAAATCTCTTCTAAATCTATTCAAACTTGTGATCTTGCATCCAAGAAGCCACTAAATTCAAGATTTACCAAGAGGACTTGCTAGGATTAAAACTTTCTTCCTTTCTCTCTTCAAAACCGAAACTACAACTCAAAGTGAGCTTCATACTCCTCTCTTTTTGGTTTTCATGTGTTTTATGGGGGAGAATACAAGAAAATGTGTAGATCTATGTGTATATGTATGCTATGTGTGATTATATATATATATATATATATATATATATGTGTGTGTGTGTGTGTGTGTGTGTGTGTGTTTGTGATAAATATGTAACTAAAAAGGGGTGAATCTCGAGATCTATGATACGAGAAGGGAAACAAACATAATATAAGTTATTTTATACTAAACAAGTCAAGAACAATATCTTATAAGATTATGATAAACCTATTTCAACATAAAAACCCATTTTTGGGCTTAAAATGTCAAATATCCAAAACTAGGGCTAAAAATGGTCAAGTCACGGTTTCTTAAGGGCCAAAAGAGTCAAAACAGTTTCCATAGTGGTTTTTCTGAATAACAGAATTTTCAAAGGACTTGAACTGTAAATTTTTAGCTTAATGGGCTAATTTTGGGCTTTTTGGCCCAATAAACCTAAAATTGCGAAAAATGACAATTTAAGGGGCTGAAATGAAACTTTCTTCAAAACAGGGGAAAAATAATGTAATAAAACTATTTCAAGGGTCAAAAATGCTTTTCACTATCAAAAAGGACCAAAAATGTAGAGTTTTTGGATTTTGGGCCAAAACTATAAAAGTTGCAAAAAATGGGGTTTTAAACGAGAAATACCATTCTGGAAGGGCTGAACCTGTTAACAAAATAAATTTTGGGTTAAAACTGTCTTTTCAACAAATTTATGATGCAAAAGTGTCAAGAAAATGTTTTAAGGACTAAAAATGAAATTCTTTTATATAAAGGACTAAAATTGTTACTTTTATAAAAAGAAAGGTAGTGAAAATGTCAAACTTCTACTTTTTAACAAATTAATTCATTATGTCAAAATACAAAATCCATGACCACCGATAAAATGGAAAACGAATACACGTTCAACTCCAAATATCGTTATAAACGAATTGATTTGGTCTCGAATCAATACAAAAACAACAACCGTTAAATCAAACACTTCAATAGATACGCGATAACTACGATGAGTAAACTTACAAACTTTGGGCTTGAGAGTTTCAAATCATGCTTGATGGATCTTGCAAGTCGATCAAAATGATCTTTGGGACCAAAGGGATAACGCTTATGTGTTATGGGGCCTCCTATGACCCAATTCCGTGTAAAAGGACTTTCAATAGCTTTTACGTGCTATTGGGCCCTAGTGGCCCATTAGTAAGGCTAGTAAGGTTAAAGTAATCAAATACAAGTTGGACCATCGTGTCTTTCGCTTTCCCGACAGCCTAAGGTACTTACGATAGTAGTAGGACATAGTGCTCCTCTTCTCTTCGTTCACTAAGGCTTATGAGAAATCAAAGTAGATGAAATTAGGACGATATACAATGTGGAGTAATCAATAATCATTCGATATGACAATACAACAATCAGTAATCACGGATACCTGTCAACATCGGAAAACATCGGGTTTTCCGGGGAATTCAGTACTACTCACTCAAAATTTTTATAACTATAATACAAAATACCCTTCATATATATGTTTTTGAAATCATTCATGCATCAACTTATGGATCTCCACACTTTGATAAACAAAAGTCTTTTCAGAAAATATCAGATTTTCTGGGTTTTACAAACTATACAAAAATCATTTTATCACAACATTGCTTATGAACTCCCCAACATTTCATATGTTGACGTTTTTCCGAAATCACTTGTATTCTCAGGTAACAGGTAAGCGGAAAGGGTAATATGAAGTAATGTTAGGATGTTATGTTGTTGAAAACACTCAAAAAAATTGATGTTATGAATGTGTAACGTTTAAACAATGTACTTGATGTGAACAATTCCAGTTGTAATATATTGATGCATGGCGATGTTTATGTTATGTTTCATGTATATTCATTGTGATGATATTCAATTAAAGTCACGCGAGCCCTCGGACGTTTCCACCGTCTGGTTCGGGGGTCTAACAAGCACTATCTCAGTGCTACCCATCACTTGCTGCCCTACCTCTCCCCAACAGACGGGAGTCCGACACCTCCTCCCATACAATAAATCGAAAGGAGGCATACCAATACTCGAATGGTGGCTGTTGTTATAAGAAAACTCAGCCAATGGTAGGTACGTGTCCTAACTTCCTCCGAAGTCCAACACACATGCTCGAAGCATGTCCTTGAGCGTCTGAATCGTCCGCTCACTCTGTCCGTCCATCTGTGGGTGGTATACGGTGCTAAAATGCAACCTTGTACCCAACTCTTCATGGAATTTCTTCCAAAATCTGGAAGTGAAACGTACATCTCGATCTGACACAATCGAGATCGGTACTCCATGCCGCAATACCACCTCCCTCACATATATCTCTGCTAGCCTTTCTGCATAAGAGCTCTTACTGATAGCAAGGAAATGGGGGCTCTTCGTTAGCCTATCAACGATCACCCAAATTGCATCGACACCCCTCGCGGTCCTCGGCAATTTGGTGATGAAATCCATCAAAATATTTTCCCATGTCAAGTGGATGCCACTTGCCATGCGGGCGTTGGTGCTCGGCCTTAACCCTGCGACAGGTCAAGCACCTCTCAACAAACCATGCAACTGTTCGATAAGGTGTCTAAGTCCATAACTATTTCGGGCTTGTACTTGACCCGACCCGGCATGGTCCATTTGGGTTGCATGGCACCATGCAATTGGATAGACTAAATGAGAGAAATAACACTTGGAGATTATTAATATATTATAAGTTCTAATATATTAATAATATTATTTAATTAGTTTGATCAAGAATTAATTTGGAATTAATTAAGTGATCAAAGGATAACTAATTAAATATATGGGTTGATCATGTAAATCATCCATATCTTGTATAGTGGGCTAAAAGGCTCCATGGATTATCAAGTTGGGTTCTACCCATAGGATGCTCCATGGATGCTGCATGGGAGTAACAAACCCATGGGTCATGGAAATGAAGAGTCATGACACATTAGGGTTTACATGGTGTAACCCTAGATGTGTCAACACTATATAAAGATCCCATTCTCCACCAAAATCGGTTAGACATAAGAAACTAGAGGGCTTGGCCGATTTTGAGAAGTGTGTGTTATCTCAAGAGTCTTTCCAAGAGCATTTGGTGTTGTGTGAAGCATTTGAGGCATCACACTTGGGGTGCTAGGCTCACAAGGTTTCAAGGAACACAAGCAACAACAAGGTAAGTTATTCTATCTATGATTCAAGTTAAAATTGTTCCCCATGTATGCTAGATAGGAATATAACCTTCGAATTCAACTTTGCATGATAATTAGACAAACATAGATCCAAGGTTATTAGGGTTGCATGTACACTTAGGAAGTGTTAGAATGCTCAAAACCCATCAGTGGTATCAGAGCCTAGGCTTGTTTGTTTGTTATTTGTGCTTAAAAGTTGAAGAAAGTCGAAAATCTTGCTGTCTGACTGATGGACTCGGCGAGTCCATGGGGAGGACTCGTCGAGTTCATGTGTATCTTCAACCTACTCGGCGAGTAGGTTTATGCACTCGGCGAGTAGGGTCGACAGAGTGCAGAATTTCGACTTGAGTTGCTGGGAATGGATTAGAATCATTACCCTAAAATGTTTTGGTACTTGAAAACTTATTTTAGAAGGTGTAATGTCTTTTCTAACTCATTTACAACAACTAGTTATCAAAATTACAAAGATTAAATGTGATTTTGATTCTTGAAAGTGTTCATATTCATATTCTTGTTTTTATGATGTTTAGATGATCATAGGAATTATTTGTAATCTATGTGGTAGATTAATTCATGATCATAATGTGTTTTAATGGAGTCCATAACTTGTCCTCAAGTTAAGGAAAACCAAAAGTCTCTTGGATTAAAAACAATTAAATGAACACAAGAGTTAGGAAAAATGAAAAGTCCTCATTTTATTACTCTATTAAACTCATAAGTTACAAGAAATGAAAAGTTTTGAAAGTTTACAAAACTTGCCCTCAAGTTTTGGAACAAGTAAAGTTAAGTTAAAACTTTAGTTCCAACCCCTGGAATTTTAAAAGTTAAAATTCAACCCTTATACTTATATTGTTATGATTTAATAATTATATATATATGTATAAGAACAAAGTCGTCTTACCGCTAATACGCCTCATTCACGAAGCCGGTCTATAAGGTGGGTATAAGGTTGTTGCCTATAAAATGGTGACTTAATGGGTGTCCATTCTCACCCACCGCTTGCTTGATCGGTGGAGGGTCGTTAGCCGAACGGGTAAGACAAGGACTTATTAATTCTCATTCAAAGTATGATGAATATTATAAAGTAACTAAATGTTTTATTAAATTCCCAATCTTAGTTACTTTAGGAAAAATGTGAATAAGGTGCTATTCCATGAAATTACACTTTACACTTTGATTAAGTCGTTGGTGGAGCGTGTGTGGTTAACCGGCACACTAACTTGGACTTTAACAAGGTAGGTAAAGGTTGACTTAGGGTTTATTATAGTATCGATGGAGCGTGTGTGGTTAACCGGCACATCGATTGAGTGATAAACTTTAAGGGTACCAAGTGATTTGCATGGTTACTTCACACCTCGTTTTGTGATCTTCGGTATCCCAGTCACAAAACTTGGAGGGCGCACTCGAGATTGAAACATGCCTTTGAAAAGTTCATTGAATCTCAAAGAATCTAGGAATTTCTAAGAACCATTCAAAAACCTAATACTAAAATATTGCGGTTTTTGTGGTGGAAATTGGTGAATCGTCATTCACCTACCTTTCAAATATGATATAGCTTAGATTACGGCATACCTCTTCTAAGTTATATTATATTGTGATTGGATCCTAGCCTTAATATTACATTTGGGTGTTTTATTAAGGACTCTCTTATATCTAAACTAATCTTGTCCTCTTTCCTTCAGATGTCTTTCAACAATGCTTCTGGTTCTAATCCTAATGGCTCCTTTACCCTTATGAACTTGTGTGGGAAAGTCACCTTTGATGGATCCAACTTCAATGAGTGGATCAGAAACATCAGGATGATTACCTGCTATGAGGACAAAGAATATGTCCTTGACAAGGAGCTTAAGGAGATTGATGAGTCCACTGCAACTCCTCAGGAGATCACTGAATTTCGGGCACATGAAAGGGATGCTACGAAAGTGGCTTGCATCATGACGGCCACGATGACAACGGAACTCCAAAAGTCTTATGAGGATTTCTACCCTTATGACATGCACCAAGATTTGATGGAAAGATACCATCAAAGTGCAAGACAAGAGAGGTATGAAATCATCTGCTCCATGATAACAACCATGATGAAGGACGGGGAATCCGTCACGAGCCACATGCAGAAAATGCAAAGGTATGTAGATCGTTTGCTGAAGCTTAATGTGAACTTCCCGGAGGATCTTGCAATAGATATTATTTTGCATTCCTTACCATCGTGCTATGATCAATTCCGCATGACATATCACATGAACAAGGAAGAAGTCACCCTCAGCAAACTTCAGGGACTTCTCAAGACCGCAAAATCAGGTCTTAAGGGGAAGTCGGTTGCTATCACTCCTACTCAAAACTCTACTCCGGTTTTGGCAATTGGGAAGAATCGATGGAGGAAGAGAAAGAGATCTCCGAAGGGTACCAAGGCTCGGACCCTTGATGGCTCTTCTTCAAGTGGAACCAAGAAAGGTTTCATTACTCCTTCTTCTGACCCAAAAGAGGCTGAATGCTTCTATTGCCATGAAAAAGCTCATTGGAAGCGGAACTGCCCAAAATACCAGCAAGATGTGAATGATGGGAAAGTTAAACCGAACCATGCAGGTATTTACACTATCATTTCTAATAACTCACCCCATTCTAATTCTTGGGTCCTTGATACCGGGTGTGGTATTCACATTTGTTGTGACTTGCAGGGACTAAGAAGAAGTGAGGATGTGGAGCAAGGAAGGATAAACTTGATCATGGGGAATAGGAAAGCTATACCTGTTACCAAGATTGGAGTTTATACTTTATCGCTAAGTAGTGGGTTTAGTTTAGATCTGAATAAGTGTTGTTATTCGCCAGGAATGGCAAGAAATATTATTTCCTTTCATGCTTTGTACAAACAAGGGTTTACCTTTTCATTTAATAATGATGTTGGTTCTATTGATGCTTTCTTTAATAATGTTCTTTATTTTAAAGCATTACCTTGTGATGGTGTGTATGAAGCTGTATCTGTTGTTGATAACTTAGGAAATAATGTTTTGTGTATTGATTCTACTAATAATAACTTGGATAAAGCGTCATTATGGCATTGTCGTCTTGGACATATACGCAAGAAGCGCATAGGCCAACTCCAAAAGGATGGAGTCTTGGAGTCGTTTGACCTAAAGTCAGATGATAGTTGCGAATCATGCTTACTTGGAAAAATGACAAAGTCACCCTTCACAGGTTCGTGTGAGAGGGGTGAAGGTTTGTTGGATCTTATACACACGGATGTGTGTGGACCATTCAAACATGCCACAAGGGATGCTAATCGTTATTATTTGACTTTTACTGATGATTATAGTAGATATGGATATGTCTACTTGATCAAGCATAAGTCAGAGACTTTCGAGAGGTTTAAGGAATTTAAACAGGAAGTTGAGAATCAATTGGGCAGGAACATTAAGATGCTTCGATCCGATCGTGGTGGTGAGTATCTTAGTTCAGAGTTCCTCGACTATCTAAGGGAATGTGGGATAGTCTCACAATTGACACCTCCCAGGACACCACAGTTGAATGGTGTGGCTGAGAGGCGTAATCGAACCTTGCTAGATATGGTTCGTTCCATGATGAATCGAGCTACGCTACCAATCTCATTCTGGGGGTATGCCTTGGAGACTGCCGCCCATATTCTTAATCTAGTCCCTACAAAGAAAGTTGCCAAAACTCCTCACGAGATGTGGACTGGTAAAGTACCTAAACTAGACCACATCAAGATTTGGGGTTGCGAGGCTTTCGTGAGACGCGGGACTCATGATAAGCTCGAACCTCGAAGCGAGAGGTGTATTTTCATCGGTTACCCACAGCGATCCTTTGGTTACCTCTTCTACAGACCTAGTGACAATGTGGTCTTTGTAGCAAGAAGATGAGTCTTTCGAGAGAGAGAATTTATAAGCCAAGGAGACAGTGGGAGGCAAATTGATCTTGAAGAAATTCAAGAATCAAGCGGTGAAGGAACTTCAAACTCTAGCCCTCAACTTGAGGAGGAAACTCCTGTTGAGTCAATTGACAAATCTGTACCTCTGAGACGTTCCACGAGAGTTAGGAGTGCACCTGAGCATTACTATGGATTCCATATTACTGCAGAAGGTGAGACACTTATTAGTGATGGGACACTAGTAAGTCAAGATGACCCTAACAGCTACGAGGAAGCCATGGCAGGCCCCGAGTCTGCTAAATGGAAAGAGGCTATGGATAGCGAGATACAATCCATGTATGACAATCAAGTTTGGAACTTGGTTGAAAATGTACCAGGTCGTAAGACAGTAGGGTGCAAATGGGTCTTCAAGAAGAAGACCGACATGGATGGTAAAGTACACACTTATAAGGCTAGACTGGTTGCACAGGGCTTCTCTCAAATTCCTGGAGTGGATTATGATGAGACCTTTTCTCCGGTAGCCAAGATTAAGTCTATTCGGGTTCTGTTAGCCATAGCTGCATTTCATGACTATGAAATATGGCAGATGGATGTCAAAACCGCTTTCCTTAATGGAAAGTTGGCTGAAGATGTTTACATGAGTCAGCCAGAGGGTTTTGTCAGCAACGAGTACCCTAATAGAGTGTGTAAGCTTGAGAAATCCATTTATGGATTGAAGCAAGCACCTCGCAGATGGAATCTTTGCTTTGATGAAAAGGTCAAGGAATTTGGCTTTTCTAGGAGTGAAGATGAATCTTGTGTGTATGTCAAGGCTAGTGGGAGTATAGTTAGCTTTTTGGTATTGTATGTGGATGACATACTACTCATAGGAAATGACATTCCAACCTTGCAGGAAGTAAAGTCCTGGCTTGGGAAGTGTTTCGCTATGAAGGACCTTGGTGAAGCTGCCTATATTTTAGGGATAAGAATCTTGAGAGATCGGAGTAAAAGACTAATTGGACTTAGTCAGAGTACCTACTTGGATAAGGTGCTGAAGAGATTCAGCATGCAGGATTCCAAGAAAGGAGAGTTACCCATCCAGAGTAACACCAGATTGAGTAAGACACAAAGCCCTAGCACTGAGGCTGAGATAGCAGAAATGAGTCGAACACCTTACGCTTCGGCTGTAGGATCGATCATGTATGCTATGACATGTACTCGACCCGATGTAGCTTTTGCCTTGAGCATGGTTAGCAGGTATCAGGCGAACCCTGGCAAGGCACACTGGACTGCGGTAAAGAATATCCTCAAGTACCTACGAAGGACTAAGGACTGGGTCCTTACCCTCGGTGGGAGTGATGACTTGAGAGTTGTTGGGTATAGTGATGCTAGCTTCCAGACTGATAGGGATAATTTCCGCTCTCAGTCGGGCTGGGTCTTTACCCTAAACGGAGGAGCAATTTCTTGGAAGAGTTCCAAGCAAGAGACAGTGGCAGATTCTACTTGTGAATCAGAGTATATTGCAGCTAGTGAAGCAGCAAAGGAGGCGATATGGCTGAAGAACTTCATTGGAGACCTTGGAGTTGTACTAGCTATTAAAGAGCCAATGGAAATTTTCTGTGATAGTGAAAGTGTTGTTGCCTTAGCCAAGGAACCAAGGGATCACGGGAGATCCAGACACATCGACAGAAAATACCATTTCATCAGACATCGGATCGAAGAAGGACTCCTCGTGGCAAAGAGGGTATCATCGGATGAGAACCCAGCAGATCCCCTCACGAAGGGACTGAGTAGGGTTAAGCATCTTCAGCATGCTCGGAGCATAGGGCTGAAGGATGATATAAGTTTTAGTAGTTAGATAACCCGGAAATTTGTATAGTGTAATTGACATTTGATGATGAATAAAAGGTGTTTTATTTATGAGTAAAGTGTTGCTATCTCTTGTCAATCGTTTACTATATTTCTTTTGCATGTTTTGACTTCCAGAATAATTTTGTTTGGTATAACATATTATTCAAACCTCCACAGTCGGTCATATGTGGGAAGTAGATATGAATCAAGACTGTCATGTTTGGTTGTAGAGGTCTTGGACAAGGCTACAACAATCATGAGTGCTCATAAGTTCTGAGCATTGGACACAACCCACGCTCACTGGAATCACTTCATGGAATTTTATCTCGAGTGATCGTGAGACGGTAATATCATATAAGTCTTCAAACCTAGAGATATGATTTGTTACTTACAAGTTGGTTATGCATTGACTGTACGAAACCGCATTGGTAACTCGATGTTATAAAACGTACTTTTGTGTGTAATTCAATAAGTGGTAGAACAAACATATGAGTCGAAGTTTATCTGTTCCTTCTTGGATTAGAAGCTGATATCTGGGCCCCTCGATGATTTTGTTTTGACCCATGTACCGGGCCCGGTCAGAACTAAGTTGATGTGTTCAATTAAGTTCTATGTCAAACAAATCGGAAATCAGGAAACAAATGCTAGACAATAAGCAAGACATGTTCCATGTATTTGTCCGGCTGATATCTAGAACAGAGGATTATATGATCACTTATCTTAAATGGCGTATCATCATCTTCTCAGTTCCGAGAGACCTTGAAAGAGCTACGATTGCCGGTCGGTTCCTGAAGTACTAGAGATATAGTTATTAGACTTATCCAAGTGGGAGACTGTTGGATAAGGTGTCTAAGTCCATAACTATTTCGGGCTTGTACTTGACCCGACCCGACATGGTCCATTTGGGTTGCATGGCACCATGCAATTGGATAGACTAAATGAGAGAAATAACACTTGGAGATTATTAATATATTATAAGTTCTAATATATTAATAATATTATTTAATTAGTTTGATCAAGAATTAATTTGGAATTAATTAAGTGATCAAAGGATAACTAATTAAATATATGGGTTGATCATGTAAATCATCCAAATCTTGTATAGTGGGCTAAAAGGCTCCATGGATTATCAAGTTGGGTTCTACCCATAGGATGCTCCATGGATGCTCCATGGGAGTTACAAACCCATGGGTCATGGAAATGAAGAGTCATGACACATTAGGGTTTACATGGTGTAACCCTAGATTTGTCAACACTATATAAAGATCCCATTCTCCACCAAAATCGATTAGACATAAGAAACTAGAGGGCTTGGCCGATTTTGAGAAGTGTGTGTTATCTCAAGAGTCTTTCCAAGAGCATTTGGTGTTGTGTGAAGCATTTGAGGCATCACACTTGGGGTGCTAGGCTCACAAGGTTTCAAGGAACACAAGCAACAACAAGGTAAGTTATTCTATCTATGATTCAAGTTAAAATTGTTCCCCGTGTATGCTAGATAGGAATATAACCTTCGAATTCAACTTTGCATGATAATTAGACAAACATAGATCCAAGGTTATTAGGGTTGCATGTACACTTAGGAAGTGTTAGAATGCTCAAAACCCATCAGTGGTATCAGAGCCTAGGCTTGTTTGTTTGTTATTTGTGCTTAAAAGTTGAAGAAAGTTGAAAATCTTGCTGTCTGACTGATGGACTCGGCGAGTCCATGGGGAGGACTCGTCGAGTTCATGTGTATCTTCAACCTACTCGGCGAGTAGGTTTATGCACTCGGCGAGTAGGGTCGACAGAGTGCAGAATTTTGACTTGAGTTGCTGGGAATGGATTAGAATCATTTCCCTAAAATGTTTTGGTACTTGAAAACTTATTTTAGAAGGTGTAATGTCTTTTCTAACTCATTTACAACAACTAGTTATCAAAATTACAAAGATTAAATGTGATTTTGATTCTTGAAAGTGTTCATATTCATATTCTTGTTTTTATGATGTTTAGATGATCATAGGAATTATTTGTAATCTATGTGGTAGATTAATTCATGATCATAATGTGTTTTAATGGAGTCCATAACTTGTCCTCAAGTTAAGGAAAACCAAAAGTCTCTTGGATTAAAAACAATTAAATGAACACAAGAGTTAGGAAAAATGAAAAGTCCTCATTTTATTACTCTATTAAACTCATAAGTTACAAGAAATGAAAAGTTTTGAAAGTTTACAAAACTTGCCCTCAAGTTTTGGAACAAGTAAAGTTAAGTTAAAACTTTAGTTCCAACCCCTAGAATTTTAAAAGTTAAAATTCAACCCTTATACTTATATTGTTATGATTTAATAATTATATATATATGTATAAGAACAAAGTCGTCTTACCGCTAATACGCCTCATTCACGAAGCCGGTCTATAAGGTGGGTATAAGGTTGTTGCCTATAAAATGGTGACTTAATGGGTGTCCATTCTCACCCACCGCTTGCTTGATCGGTGGAGGGTCGTTAGCCGAACGGGTAAGACAAGGACTTATTAATTCTCATTCAAAGTATGATGAATATTATAAAGTAACTAAATGTTTTATTAAATTCCCAATCTTAGTTACTTTAGGAAAAATGTGAATAAGGTGCTATTCCATGAAATTACACTTTACACTTTGATTAAGTCGTTGGTGGAGCGTGTGTGGTTAACCGGCACACTAACTTGGACTTTAACAAGGTAGGTAAAGGTTGACTTAGGGTTTATTATAGTATCGATGGAGCGTGTGTGGTTAACCGGCACATCGATTGAGTGATAAACTTTAAGGGTACCAAGTGATTTGCATGGTTACTTCACACCTCGTTTTGTGATCTTCGGTATCCCAGTCACAAAACTTGGAGGGCGCACTCGAGATTGAAACATGCCTTTGAAAAGTTCATTGAATCTCAAAGAATCTAGGAATTTCTAAGAACCATTCAAAAACCTAATACTAAAATATTGCGGTTTTCGTGGTGGAAATTGGTGAATCGTCATTCACCTACCTTTCAAATATGATATAGCTTAGATTACGGCATACCTCTTCTAAGTTATATTATATTGTGATTGGATCCTAGCCTTAATATTACATTTGGGTGTTTTATTAAGGACTCTCTTATATCTAAACTAATCTTGTCCTCTTTCCTTCAGATGTCTTTCAACAATGCTTCTGGTTCTAATCCTAATGGCTCCTTTACCCTTATGAACTTGTGTGGGAAAGTCACCTTTGATGGATCCAACTTCAATGAGTGGATCAGAAACATCAGGATGATTACCCGCTATGAGGACAAAGAATATGTCCTTGACAAGGAGCTTAAGGAGATTGATGAGTCCACTACAACTCCTCAGGAGATCGCTGAATTTCGGGCACATGAAAGGGATGCTACGAAAGTGGCTTGCATCATGACGGCCACGATGACAACGGAACTCCAAAAGTCTTATGAGGATTTCTACCCTTATGACATGCACCAAGATTTTATGGAAAGATACCATCAAAGTGCAAGACAAGAGAGGTATGAAATCATCTGCTCCATGATAACAACCATGATGAAGGACGGGGAATCCGTCACGAGCCACATGCAGAAAATGCAAAGGTATGTGGATCGTTTGCTGAAGCTTAATGTGAACTTCCCGGAGGATCTTGCAATAGATATTATTTTGCATTCCTTACCATCGTGCTATGATCAATTCCGCATGACATATCACATGAACAAGGAAGAAGTCACCCTCAGCAAACTTCAGGGACTTCTCAAGACCGCAGAATCAGGTCTTAAGGGGAAGTCGGTTGCTATCACTCCTACTCAAAACTCTACTCCGGTTTTGGCAATTGGGAAGAATCGATGGAGGAAGAGAAAGAGATCTCCGAAGGGTACCAAGGCTCGGACCCTTGATGGCTCTTCTTCAAGTGGAACCAAGAAAGGTTTCATTACTCCTTCTTCTGACCCAAAAGAGGCTGAATGCTTCTATTGCCATGAAAAAGCTCATTGGAAGCGGAACTGCCCAAAATACCAGCAAGATGTGAAGGATGGGAAAGTTAAACCGAACGATGCAGGTATTTACACTATCATTTCTAATAACTCACCCCATTCTAATTCTTGGGTCCTTGATACCGGGTGTGGTATTCACATTTGTTGTGACTTGCAGGGACTAAGAAGAAGTGAGGATGTGGAGCAAGGAAGGATAAACTTGATCATGGGGAATAGGAAAGCTATACCTGTTACCAAGATTGGAGTTTATACTTTATCGCTAAGTAGTGGGTTTAGTTTAGATCTGAATAAGTGTTGTTATTCGCCAGGAATGGCAAGAAATATTATTTCCTTTCATGCTTTGTACAAACAAGGGTTTACCTTTTCATTTAATAATGTTCTTTATTTTAAAGCATTACCTTGTGATGGTGTGTATGAAGCTGTATCTGTTGTTGATAACTTAGGAAATAATGTTTTGTGTATTGATTCTACTAATAATAACTTGGATAAAGCGTCATTATGGCATTGTCGTCTTAGACATATAAGCAAGAAGCGCATAGGCCAACTCCAAAAGGATGGAGTCTTGGAGTCGTTTGACCTAAAGTCAGATGATAGTTGCGAATCATGCTTACTTGGAAAAATGACAAAGTCACCCTTCACAGGTTCGTGTGAGAGGGGTGAAGGTTTGTTGGACCTTATACACACGGATGTGTGTGGACCATTCAAACATGCCACAAGGGATGCTAATCGTTATTATTTGACTTTTACTGATGATTATAGTAGATATGGATATGTCTACTTGATCAAGCATAAGTCAGAGACTTTCGAGAGGTTTAAGGAATTTAAACAGGAAGTCGAGAATCAATTGGGCAGGAACATTAAGATGCTTCGATCCGATCGTGGTGGTGAGTATCTTAGTTCAGAGTTCCTCGACTATCTAAGGGAATGTGGGATAGTCTCACAATTGACACCTCCCAGGACACCACAGTTGAATGGTGTGGCTGAGAGGCGTAATCGAACCTTGCTAGATATGGTTCGTTCCATGATGAGTCGAGCTACGCTACCAATCTCATTCTGGGGGTATGCCTTGGAGACTGCCGCCCATATTCTTAATCTAGTCCCTACAAAGAAAGTTTCCAAAACTCCTCACGAGATGTGGACTGGTAAAGTACCTAAACTAGACCACATCAAGATTTGGGGTTGCGAGGCTTTCGTGAGACGCGAGACTCATGATAAGCTCGAACCTCGAAGCGAGAGGTGTATTTTCATCGGTTACCCACAGCGATCCTTTGGTTACCTCTTCTACAGACCTAGTGACAATGTGGTCTTTGTAGCAAGAAGAGGAGTCTTTCGAGAGAGAGAATTTATAAGCCAAGGAGACAGTGGGAGGCAAATTGATCTTGAAGAAATTCAAGAATCAAGCGGTGAAGGAACTTCAAACTCTAGCCCTCAACTTGAGGAGGAAACTCCTGTTGAGTCAATTGACAAATCTGTACCTCTGAGACGTTCCACGAGAGTTAGGAGTGCACCTGAGCATTACTATGGATTCCATATTACTGCAGAAGGTGAGACACTTATTAGTGATGGGACACTAGTAAGTCAAGATGACCCTAACAGCTACGAGGAAGCCATGGCAGGCCCCGAGTCTGCTAAATGGAAAGAGGCTATGGATAGCGAGATACAATCCATGTATGACAATCAAGTTTGGAACTTGGTTGAAAATGTACCAGGTCGTAAGACAGTAGGGTGCAAATGGGTCTTCAAGAAGAAGACCGACATGGATGGTAAAGTACACACTTATAAGGCTAGACTGGTTGCACAGGGCTTCTCTCAAATTCCTGGAGTGGATTATGATGAGACCTTTTCTCCGGTAGCCAAGATTAAGTCTATTCGGGTTCTGTTAGCCATAGCTGCATTTCATGACTATGAAATATGGCAGATGGATGTCAAAACCGCTTTCCTTAATGGAAAGTTGGCTGAAGATGTTTACATGAGTCAGCCAGAGGGTTTTGTCAGCAACGAGTACCCTAATAGAGTGTGTAAGCTTGAGAAATCCATTTATGGATTGAAGCAAGCACCTCGCAGATGGAATCTTTGCTTTGATGAAAAGGTCAAGGAATTTGGCTTTTCTAGGAGTGAAGATGAATCTTGTGTGTATGTCAAGGCTAGTGGGAGTATAGTTAGCTTTTTGGTATTGTATGTGGATGACATACTACTCATAGGAAATGACATTCCAACCTTGCAGGAAGTAAAGTCCTGGCTTGGGAAGTGTTTCGCTATGAAGGACCTTGGTGAAGCTGCCTATATTTTAGGGATAAGAATCTTGAGAGATCGGAGTAAAAGACTAATTGGACTTAGTCAGAGTACCTACTTGGATAAGGTGCTGAAGAGATTCAGCATGCAGGATTCCAAGAAAGGAGAGTTACCCATCCAGAGTAACACCAGATTGAGTAAGACACAAAGCCCTAGCACTGAGGCTGAGATAGCAGAAATGAGTCGAACACCTTACGCTTCGGCTGTAGGATCGATCATGTATGCTATGACGTGTACTCGACCCGATGTAGCTTTTGCCTTGAGCATGGTTAGCAGGTATCAGGCGAACCCTGGCAAGGCACACTGGACTGCGGTAAAGAATATCCTCAAGTACCTACGAAGGACTAAGGACTGGGTCCTTACCCTCGGTGGGAGTGATGACTTGAGAGTTGTTGGGTATAGTGATGCTAGCTTCCAGACTGATAGGGATAATTTCCGCTCTCAGTCGGGCTGGGTCTTTACCCTAAACGGAGGAGCAATTTCTTGGAAGAGTTCCAAGCAAGAGACAGTGGCAGATTCTACTTGTGAATCAGAGTATATTGCAGCTAGTGAAGCAGCAAAGGAGGCGATATGGCTGAAGAACTTCATTGGAGACCTTGGAGTTGTACTAGCTATTAAAGAGCCAATGGAAATTTTCTGTGATAGTGAAAGTGCTGTTGCCTTAGCCAAGGAACCAAGGGATCACGGGAGATCCAGACACATCGACAGAAAATACCATTTCATCAGACATCGGATCGAAGAAGGACTCCTCGTGGCAAAGAGGGTATCATCGGATGAGAACCCAGCAGATCCCCTCACGAAGGGACTGAGTAGGGTTAAGCATCTTCAGCATGCTCGGAGCATAGGGCTGAAGGATGATATAAGTTTTAGTAGTTAGATAACCCGGAAATTTGTATAGTGTAATTGACATTTGATGATGAATAAAAGGTGTTTTATTTATGAGTAAAGTGTTGCTATCTCTTGTCAATCGTTTACTATATTTCTTTTGCATGTTTTAACTTCCAGAATAATTTTGTTTGGTATAACATATTATTCAAACCTCCACAGTCGGTCATATGTGGGAAGTAGATATGAATCAAGACTATCATGTTTGGTTGTAGAGGTCTTGGACAAGGCTACAACAATCATGAGTGCTCATAAGTTCTGAGCATTGGACACAACCCACGCTCACTGGAATCACTTCATGGAATTTTATCTCGAGTGATCGTGAGACGGTAATATCATATAAGTCTTCAAACCTAAGAGATATGATTTGTTACTTACAAGTTGGTTATGCATTGACTGTACGAAACCGCATTGGTAACTCGATGTTATAAAACGTACTTTTGTGTGTAATTCAATAAGTGGTAGAACAAACATATGAGTCGAAGTTTATCTGTTCCTTCTTGGATTAGAAGCTGATATCTGGGCCCCTCGATGATTTTGTTTTGACCCATGTACCGGGCCCGGTCAGAACTAAGTTGATGTGTTCAATTAAGTTCTATGTCAAACAAATCGGAAATCAGGAAACAAATGCTAGACAATAAGCAAGACATGTTCCATGTATTTGTCCGGCTGATATCTAGAACAGAGGATTATATGATCACTTATCTTAAATGGCGTATCATCATCTTCTCAGTTCCGAGAGACCTTGAAAGAGCTACGATTGCCGGTCGGTTCCTGAAGTACTAGAGATATAGTTATTAGACTTATCCAAGTGGGAGACTGTTGGATAAGGTGTCTAAGTCCATAACTATTTCGGGCTTGTACTTGACCCGACCCGACATGGTCCATTTGGGTTGCATGGCACCATGCAATTGGATAGACTAAATGAGAGAAATAACACTTGGAGATTATTAATATATTATAAGTTCTAATATATTAATAATATTATTTAATTAGTTTGATCAAGAATTAATTTGGAATTAATTAAGTGATCAAAGGATAACTAATTAAATATATGGGTTGATCATGTAAATCATCCAAATCTTGTATAGTGGGCTAAAAGGCTCCATGGATTATCAAGTTGGGTTCTACCCATAGGATGCTCCATGGATGCTCCATGGGAGTTACAAACCAAAATCGGTTAGACATAAGAAACTAGAGGGCTTGGCCGATTTTGAGAAGTGTGTGTTATCTCAAGAGTCTTTCCAAGAGCATTTGGTGTTGTGTGAAGCATTTGAGGCATCACACTTGGGGTGCTAGGCTCACAAGGTTTCAAGGTACACAAGCAACAACAAGGTAAGTTATTCTATCTATGATTCAAGTTAAAATTGTTCCCCATGTATGCTAGATAGGAATATAACCTTGGAATTCAACTTTGCATGATAATTAGACAAACGTAGATCCAAGGTTATTAGGGTTGCATGTACACTTAGGAAGTGTTAGAATGCTCAAAACCCATCAGCAACATCCCTCTTCATAAAGGGCCACCAATAGTCTCTTTTCAGGTCCAAATACATCTTAGTGGCCCTGGGATGGATCGAAAACCTCGATCTGTGCGCCTCCTCCATCATGATGGTATGTGCCCCACCCATAAACGACACCCAAATCCGACCCTGAAAGGTCATAAGACCTCGGCTATCAGTAACAAACTCCGATACCTGCCCCAATCACCCTCTCCCTCTCTCTCTTGCGGTTCTCCGGTCTCACAACCTCTGCATGGGCCTGTCGGATGGAATCCAACACCGAAGTCATCACCGTCATCCTCGTACAAATATCTCGTATCGGGGCACTCTCCGCCCTATGGCTCTGGGCATCGACTACAATGTTATCCTTGCCTGGGTGGTATAGGATCTCGCAGTCATAATCCTTTACCGCATCTAACCACCTCCTGTGACGCATATTTAGGTTGGTCTGATCCATCAAGTACTTCAAACTCTTGTGGTCCGTGCATATGATACACCGAACCCCATACAAATAATGATGCCATATCTTGTGGGCGAACACCACGACCCCCAAATCCAAATCGTGGGTGGGATACCTCACCTCGTGGGGCTTCAGCTGCCTCGATGCATACGTTATCATGTGCCCTCTCTGCATAAGCACTACACCCAACCCCAATATCGTTGTGTCACAATATACCACAAAATCCTCCATCCCTTCTTGTAGGGCTAATACCGGAGCTTCGCATAATCTCTAGCGAAGCGTCTCAAATGAGGTCTGCTGCTCTGGACCCCAACTAAAAGTCACGCTCTTCCGGGTCAACATGGTGAGAGGAACGACAATCTTGGAGAAATCCCTGATAAATCTCCGATAGTATCCGGCCAATCCTAGAAAACACCTGATCTCGGTGGGGGATTTCGGCACCTCTCATCTCATAACCGCCTCAATCTTGGCCGGATCGACCAATATCCCATTCTGGTTAACGAGGTGTCCCAAGACCTGGACCTCTCGTAACCAGAAATCACACTTGGAGAATTTGGCGAATAGCTTCTCCGACCTTAATACTCCGAGAATCTCTCTCAGATGCTGCTTTCTAGATCTCGAATATACTAGAATTTCGTCGATGAACGCGATCACTGACCGATCCAACATCGGCGTGCACACCCTATTCATGAGATCCATGAACGCTGCCGGTGAATTGGTGAGCCCAAAACGCATCACCACGAACTCGTAATGGCCATAACGAGTCCTGAATGCCGTCTTCTGGATATCTTCATCCCACACTCTCATCTGATGATATCCAGACCTCTAATCTATCTTGGAGAACCAAGACGCTCCCTGGAACTGATCGAACAGATCATCGATCCTCGGTAATGGATAACGGTTGTTGACCGTCAACTTGTTTAAATCCCGGTAATCAATGCACATCTGGTGTGAACCATCCTTTTTCTTGACAAAAAGGATCGGCGCACCCCACGGCGAGCTACTCTATCAAATAAACCCCTTTCCCAGTAGCTCCTGAGGTTGCGAGAATAACTCCTTTATCTCTGGCGGCGTAAGGTGATAAGGCGCCTTGGCGATAGGCGCTGCCCCCAATACCAAATCGATGCGGAACTCCACCTGCCTCTCGGGAGGCAGACCGGGCAACTCCTCGGGAAAAACATCCGGGAACTCGCGCACTGTCGGAACATCATCAATCGAACTCGGACTCTCCGCGACCACTCGTGTATCCATCAAATAGGCTACAAACCCGCTGCAGCCCTGCCATAAACTCTGTCTTGATCTGGCAGCCGAACAAAATGCTGACCCACATCGGGTACCCTCGGCATACTCAGTCAGCACTCCCCCACTAGGGTCTCGTATCGTCACTATCTGCCGCTCGCAGTCTATAACCGCCCCAAATCGGCTCAACCAATCCATGCCCACTATAACACAAACGTCCCCCATCGTAATCGGGACCAAATCTATCGGAAACTCAACGCCGAAGATCTCGAGTATACATCCTCAAATCACATCAGTAGCAAAATCGCTCGCTCGTTAGCTATGGTAACTCGTAGAGGTCGACTCAACACCTCTCATCAAATGCTGATGTGCTGACTAAATGCTAATGACACAAATGATCGACTCGCACCCAAGTCAAATAACACCAAAGCAGGTACACAATTCACAAGAAAAGTACGTACGCATATCATAAAATAAGCACAATATCTCAACATAGCATAAATAAATGAAGGAATACGTACCAGCCACGACATCGGGCGCTGCGCGGACCTCCTCGGCTGTCATCTGGAAGGCTCTCCCACGAGCCTTTGGTGCCTCGGCCTTCACTGGCCGACCCTCAATAGCTCATGAAGTAGCAGGGGCAGATTCGTGCGCTGATCCCTATAACAGCTGCGGGCACTCAGCCTTCCGATGGCCCGTCTGGTTGCAATGAAAGCAAACCATAATTTTCCCTTGGGGCAGTCCTTGGCTATATGCCCCTCCTTGCCACATTTGTAGCAAGCACCCGACCGACAGAATCCATAATGTCCCTTGCCGCACTTCCCACAAGTGCGGCCCTTCTTGCCTCCTTATCTCGCATCAGTGGGCTTAGCACGCTTGGCTGCCGGCTGAGACTGAACCGACCGCCTATCCTTCCCCGGAGAATCGGCCTCCTCCGTGGCCTAAGTCTCCAACTCAATCTACCTCTTCCGGGCATTTTCCTGGATATCAACAAATGTCCGGTAGGTCGAGTTCACCACGAACTCCCGAATGTCCCTCCTAAGAATGCTCAAATACCGGCTCATGCGTGCCTGCTCAGACGGCACGTGCTCAGGGAAAAACAACGCCCTCTCGTGGAACATCTGTTTAATCACAGTCATGGACTCCGTCCCCTGCTTGAGGGACAAAAACTCCTGCGCCAACCGTTCCCTCTCCACCGGGTGAATGTACTCATCTCTGAAAATGGTGGTGAGCCTCTCCCACGTCACCTCCGAAATCTCTGCAAGAGTGAAGTTTTCTGTCATGAACTTCCACCAGTCCTTAACCCCCAAGCGAAACTAGTTCAGTGCAAACCGAACCCTAAGTTGCTTCGGACACAAACATGTGTAGAAGCATCCCTCGATATCAGAAATCCATCTCATCACAGCAATCGAATCCCGCGTCCCATCAAAATCTGGTGGCTTCGTGTTGCTAAACTCCCGGAACAACATCAAGTCACCCCCCTGAGGTCTAGCAGCAGCCACAGCTGTAGTAGCTGTAGTAGCCGCAGCCTCAGTAACTGTTGCATATCTGTTGTCAAACGTCTCAATCAAAGTGGTCTTGATAGACCCAAACATCTCAGGTATCTTTGAGCGGATAGCCGCAACCACCTCGTTGTGGATCATCTGACGAAGCTCCTCGTCACTCACACTGCTGGTCTCTGGTCTGTGGCATGTCCCAACCATGATGTCTCTGAAATATAACATAAAAATATCATAGACTCGCTCGAGTATACACACACTCGATAACTCAACCCTACTTGCTCCTTAGTAGCCTAAGGATTCTTACTTGGACTGCTTACTGGTCTGGTGTTTTCAGTAGTATGAGCCCTATACTACCGTCCACACGACATCAGTATTCACCCCAAGTCCTCCTCCTTGGATCTCAAATCACAAGTACTCTACTCCTTACCACACATAGGCTACTTTCCAGTAGACATCTTGTAAGCTCCTTACCGCCACTTACTCACTCTCGAAGTATCTCCAAGTAGCAGTAATCTCCTAGGCTAAGGCATCATAATCAGGCCACTCTAGTCCTAGATATGAATACCTAGCCTACTCTAGCATGCATAGCATATCACATAATATCTCATAACACATAATGTAAGGTTATTTTGGGAAATCACCGTTCGGGCGCTGGATGATAGTACACACTGCTCCGTTCTGCCTTTCTCAAAATCTTTTACTCTTTTAGAAAAATTGTTTCTTTTCTGAAAATTTTCCTCAAATCCATAGTTTGAGTTCAAATACGCCCGAAGGTGCATCCGAATCCCTCAAACCAAGGCTTTGACACCAACTTGTAACGACGTAAAAATTTAGAACATTTTTTTTCATTTTTCAAACAACATAAAACTCATTAAATATTCTCAAATTTCATGTTCAACAAATTTCTTCATGATAAAAACATATCCCAAGATCATAGAATAAAATCATCTGCCAGTGTGTACGGATCATGCCGACTCCTTCCCGCGATCCTCGCTAGTACCTGAAACACATAACACATAACATTGTAAGCATAAAATCTTAGTGAGTTCCCAAAAATACCACATACAACACATACGCCACTCAAGGAGAATCGTCATTCACCTACCTTTCAAATATGTTATATCTTGGATTACGTCATACCTCTTCTAAGTTATAATATATTGTGATTGGATCCTCGCCTTACTATTACATTTGGGTGTTTTATTAAGGACTCTCTTAATATGTAAACTAATCTTGTCCTGTTCTTTCAGATGTCTTCCAACAATGCTGCTTCTGGCTCTAATCCTAATGGCTCCTTTACCCTTATGAACTTATGTGGGAAAGTCACTTTTGATGGATCCAACTTCAATGAATGGATCAGGAAAATCAGGATGATTACCCGATACGAGGACAAAGAATATGTCCTTGATAAGGAGGTTAAGGAGATTTATGAGACTAATGCAACTCCCCAGGAGATCGCTGACTTCCAGGCATATGGAAGGGATGCTACCAAAGTGGCATGCATCATGTTGGCCACGATGACAGCAGAACTCCAAAAGTCCTATGAGAACTTCTACCCTTTTGAAATGCACCAAGTTCAGATGGAAAGATACCATCAAAGTGCACGACAAAAGAGGTATGAAATCATCTGCTCCATGATAACAACCATGATGAAGGATGGGGAGTCTGTCACGAGCCACATGTAGAAAATGCATAGGTATGTGGATCGGTTGCTGAAGCTTAATGTGAACTTCCCTGAGGAGCTTGCAATAGATATCATTATGCACTCCTTACCATCGTGCTATGATCAATTCCGCATGACATATCACATGAATAAGGAAGAGGTCACACTCATCAAACTTCAGGGACTCCTCAAGACCGCAGAATCAGGTCTTAAGGGTAAGTCGAGAATCAATTGGGTAGGAACATTAAGATGCTTCGATCCGATCGAGTTGGTGAGTATCTTAGTTCAGAGTTCCTCGACTATCTTAGGGAATGTAGGATTGTCTCACAATTGACACCTCCCAGGACACCGTAGTTGAATGGTGTGGCTAAGAGGCGTAATCGAACCTTGTTGGATATCGTTCGTTCCATGATGAGTCGAGCTTCGCTACCAATCTCATTTTGGGGGTATGCCTTAGAGACTACCCCCCATATCCTTAATCTAGTCCCTACAAAGAAAGTTGCCAAAACTCCTCATGAGATGGGGACTGGTAAAGTACCGAAACTAGAGCACATCAAGATTTGGTGTTCCGAGGCTTTCATGAGACGCGAGACTCACGATAAGCTCGAACCTCGAAGCGAGAGGTGTATTTTCATCGGCTAGCCACAATAATCCTTTGGTTACCTCTTCTACAGACCTAGTGAAAATGTGGTCTGTGTAGCTACGATGGCTGTCTTGAGAGAGAGAGAGAGAGAGAGAGAGAGAGAGAGAGAGTTCATAAGCCAAGGAAAAAGTGGGAGGCAAGTTGACCTTGAAGAAACTCAAGAGTCAAGTGGTGAAGGAACTTCAAACCCTAGCACTCAACTTGAGGAGGAAACTCCTGTTGCGCCAATTGACAAGTCTGTACCTCTGAGGCGTTCCACAAGGGTTAGGAATGCACCTGAGAATTACTATGGATTCCATATTACTGCGGAAGGTGATACACTTATCAGTGATGAGACATTGATAGGTATGGATGAACCTAATAGTTACGCGGAAGCCATGGCAGGCCCTGTGTCAGCTAGGTGGAAAGAGGCAATGGACAACGAGATACACTCCACTTATGACAATCAAGTTTGGAACTTGGTTGAGAATGTACCAAGTCGTAAGACTGTAGGGTGCAAATGGATCTTCAAGAAGAAGACAGACATGGATGGTAAGGTACACACTTATAAGGCACGACTGGTTGCAAAGAGTTTCTCACAAACTCCGGGAGTTGATTATGATGAGACCTTTTCTCCAGTGGCGAAGATTAAGTCTATTAGGCTTCTGTAAGCCATAGCCGCATTTCATGACTATGAAATATGGCAAATAGATGTCAAAACTGCTTTCCTTAATGGAAAGTTGGCTGAGGATGTTTACATGAGTCAGCCATATGCTTTTGTCAATACAGAGTACCCTAATAAAGTGTGTAAGCTTGAGAAATCCATTTATGGGTTAAAGCAAGCACCTCGCAGATGGAATCTTTGCTTTGATGAGAAAGTCAAGGAATTTGGCTTTTCTAGGAGTGAATATGAATCTTGTGTATATGTCAAGGCTAGTGGGAGTATAGTTAGCTTTTTGGTATTGTATGTGGATGACATACTACTCATAGGAAATGAGATCCCAACTCTAAAGGAAGTTAAGTCCTGGCTTGGGTAGTGTTTATCTATGAAGGACCTAGGAGAAGCTGCCTATATTCTAGGGATAAGGATCTTGAGAGACCGGAGTAAAAGACTAATTGGAATTAGTCAGAGTACTTACTTGGATAAGGTGTTGAAGAGATTCAGCATGCAGGACTCCAAGAAAGGAGAGTTAGCCATCCAGAGTAATGACAAATTGAGTAAGACACAAAGCCCTTGTACCGAGGCTGAGATAGCAGAAATGAGTCGAATACCTTATGCTTCGGCTATAGGATCGATCATGTATGCTATGACGTGTACTCGACCTGATGTAGCCTTTGCCTTGAGCATTGTTAGCAGGTATCAGGGGAACCCTAGCAAGGCACACTGGACTGCGGTAAAGAATATCCTCAAGAATAATTATGTTTGGTATATCATATTATTCAAACCTCCACAGTCGGTCATATGTCCAAAGTAGGTATGCATCAATACTGTCATGATTGGTTGTAGAGGTCTAAGGTGTTAGACATGGCTACAACAATCATGAGTGCTCATAAGTTCTGAGCATTCGACTCAACCCATGCTCACTGGAATCACTTCATCGAATTTATCTCGAGTGATCATGAGACGGTAATATCATATAAGTCTTCAAACCTAGAGATATGATTTGTTACTTATGAGTTGGTTATGCATTGATTGTACAAAAACGCATTGGTAACTCGACGTTATAAAATGTGCTTTTTTGTATAATTCAATGAGTAGTAGAACAAACATATGAGTCGAAGTTTATCTATTCCTTTTTGGATTAGAAGCTGATATCTAGGACGCTCGATGGTTTTGTTTTGACCTATGTATCGGGCCCGGTCAGAACTAAGTTGATGTGTTTAATTAAGTTCTTTGTCAAAAAAATCGGAAATTGGGAAACAAACTGCTGGACAATAAGTAAGACATTGTTCCATGTATTTGTCCGGCTGATATCTAGAACAGAGGATTATATGATCACTTATATTAAATGGCGTATCATCATCTTCTCAGTTTCGAGAGACATTGAAAGAGCTACGATTTCCGATCGGTTCCTGAAGTCATACTTGAAGTTATAGTTATTAGACTTATCCAAGTGGGAGACTGTTGGATAAGGTGTCTAAGTCCATAACTATTTCTGGTATGTACTTGAACCTAACCGACATGGTCCATTTGGGTTGCATGGCACCATACAATTGAATAGACTAAATGAGAGAAATAACACTTGAGGTTTATTAATATATTATAAGTTCTAATATATTAATAGTATTATTTAATTATTTTGATCAAGAATTAATTAAGTGATCAAAAGATAACTAATTAAATATATGGTTGATTTTGTAAATCATCCATAACTTGTATAGTGGGCTAAGAGGCTCCATGGATTATCAAGTTGGGTTCCACCCATAGGATGCTCCATGGGAGTTACAAACCCATGGGTCATGGAAATGAAGAGTCATGACACATTAGGGTTTACATGGTGTAACCCTAGATGTGTCAACACTATATAAAGAACATATTCTCCACCAAAATCGGCTACACGTAAGTAACAAGAGGGCTAGGCCGATTTTACAAGTTTGTATTCTCTCTGAAGTCATTCCAAAAGCATTTGGTGTTGTGTGATGCATTTGAGGCATCGCACTTGGGGTGCTAGGCTCACAATGTTTCAAGGGTCATAAGCAACAACAAGGTAAGTTATTCTATCTTTCATTCAAGTTAAAAATTGGTCCTCATGTACGCTAGATAGGAATATAACCTTGGAATTCACCTTTGCATGATAACTAGACAAACATAGATCCAAGGTTATTAGGGTTGCATGTACACTTAGGAAGTGTTAGAATGCACAAAACCCATCAAAGGTATCAGAGCCTCGGATTGTTTGTTTGGTATTTGTGCAAAATTGTTGAAAAAAGTCGATTTTGTGCTGTCTGCCTGTTGAACTTGCTGAGTCTATGGGGGGAATCGCCAAGTTCATGTGTAAATTCATCCTACTCGCCGAGTAGGTTCGTGCACTCGACGAGTAGGAAACTCAGAATGCAGATTTTTGACTTTTGTTGATGGAAATGGACTAGAAACATTACCCTAAACTGTTTTGGTACTTGAAAACTTGTTTGAGATGGTGTAATGTTTATGCTAATCCATTTGAAATGGCAATTATCAAAATTACAAAGTTTTTAAGTGTAATTTTTGATTCTTGAAAGTGTTCATATTCATGTTCTTGAACTTATGAAGATTAGATGATCATAGGAATTATTTGTAACCTTCATGGTAGTTTAATTCATGATCATAATATGTTTTAATGGAGTCTATAACTTGTCCTCAAGTTATGGAAAATCAAAAGTCACACTTTTATTAAAACCATTAAAAGAACACAAGAGTTATAAAAATGAAGAGTCTTCATTTTATTACTCAATTAACTCATAAGTTATAAGAGATGAAAAGTTTTGAAAGTTTACAAAACTTTCCCTCAAGTTTTGGAACAAGTAAAGTCTTGATTAAAACTTTAGTTCCAACCCTTAGAATTTTAAAAAGTTAAAATTCAACCCTTATACTTTATAATATTATAAGTTAATAATATATATATATATATATATATATATATATATATATATATATGTATGTATGTATACGATCAAGTCGTCTTACCGCTAGTACGCCTCATTCACGAAGTCGGTCTATAAGGGGGGTATAAGGTTGCTGCCTATAAAATGGGAACTTAATGGGTGTCTACTCTCACCCACCGCTTCCTTGATCGGTGGAGGGTCGTTAGCTGAACGGGTAAGACAGGGACTTATAAATTCTCATTAAAAGTATGATGAATATTATAAAGTAACTAAATATTTAATTAAATTCCCAATCTTAGTTACTTTAGGAAAAATGTGAATAAGGTGCTAATCCATTAAATTACACTTTACACTTTGTTTAAGTCGTTGGTGGAGCGTGTGTGGTTAACCGACACACTAACTTCGACTTAACAAGGTAGGTAAAGGGTGAATTAAGGTTTATCATAGAATCGGTGGAGCGTGTGTGGTTTACCGGCACATCGATTGAGTGACAAACTTTAAGGGTACCAAGTGATTTGCATGGTTACTTCACACCTCGTTTTGTGATCCTCGGTATCCCAGTCACAAAACTTGGAGGGCACACTCGAGATTGAAACATGCCTTTGAAAAGTTTATTGAATCTCAAAAGAATCTAGGAATTTCTAAGAACCAATAAAAACCTAATATTTAATATTTCATTTTTCATGGTGGAAATTGGTGAATCGTCATTCGCTTACCTTTCAAATATGTTATAGCTTGGATTACGGCATACCTCTTCTAAGTTATAATATATTGTGATTGGATCCTAGCCATAATATTATATTTGGGTGTTTTATTGAGGACTCTCTTAATATCTAAACTAATCTTGTCCTGTTCTTTCAGATGTCTTCCAACAATGCTGCTTCTGGCTCTAATCCTAATGGATCCTTTACCCTTATGAACTTATGTGGGAAAGTCACTTTTGATGGATCCAATTTCAATGAATGGATCAGAAACATCAGGATGATTACCCGCTATGAGGACAAAGAATATGTCCTTGATAAGGAGCTTAAGGAGATTGATGAGACTACTGCAACTGCCCAGGAGATCACTGACTTGATGGAACATGAAAGGGATGCTACTAATGTGGCATGCATCATGTTGGCCACGATGACAGCAGATCTCCAAAAGTCCTATGAGTACTTCTACCCTTTTGAAATGCACCAAGATCAGATGGAAAGATACCATCGAACTGCACAACAAGATAGGTATGAAATCATCTGCTCCATGATAATAACCATGATGAAGGACGGGGAGTCTGTCACGAGCCACATGCAGAAAGTGCAAAGGTATGTGGATCGGTTATTGAAGCTTAATGTGAACTACCCTGAGGAGCTTGCAATAGATATCATTTTGCACTCCTTACCATCGTGCTATGATCAATTCCGCATGACATATCACATGAATAAGGAAGAGGTCACACTCAGCAAACTTCAGGGACTCCTCAAGACCGCAGAATGGGTCTTAAGGGTAAGTCGGTTGTTAACACTCCTACTCCAAACTCCACCCCGGTTTTGGCAATCGGGAAAGGTCAAGGGAAGAAGAGGAAGAGCTCTTCGAAGGGTACCAAGGCTAGGACCCTTGATGGCTCTTCTTCAAGTGGAACCAAGAAAGGTTTCGTCACTCCTTCTTCTGACCCAAAAGAGGCTGAATGCTTCTATTGCCATGAAAAATCACATTGGAAGCGGAACTGCCCAAAATACCAGCAGGATGTGAAGGATGGAAAGTTAAACTCAACCATGCAAGTATTTACACTATCTTATCTAATAACTCACCCCATTCTAACTCTTGGGTCCTTGATACTGGTTGTGGTATTCATATTTGTTCTGATTTGCAGGGACTAAGAAGAAGTGATAATGTGGAGCATGGAAGAATAAACTTAATCATGGGGAATAGGAAAGTTTTACTTGTCACCAAGATTGGAGTTTATAATTTATCGCTAAGTAGTGGGTTTAGTTTAGATTTGAATAAATGTTGTTATTCGCCAGAAATGGCAAGAAATATTAATTCCTTTCATGCATTGTATAAACAAGGTTTTACCTTTTCATTTGATAATGAAGTTGGTTCGATTAATGCTTTCATTAATAATGTTCTTTATTTTAAAGCATTACCTTGTGATGGTGTGTATGAAACTGTATCTGTGGTTGATAACTTAGGAAATCATGTATTGTGTATTGATTATGTTAATGATAATAACTTGGATAAATCATCATTATAGCATAGTCGACTTGGACATATAAGCAAGAAATGTATAGGCCAACTCCAAAAGGATGGAGTCTTGGAGTCATTTGACCTAAAGTCAGATGATAGTCGCAAATCATGCTTACTTAGAAAAATGACAAAGTCACCCTTCATAGGTTCTTGTGATAGGGTGAAGGTTTGTTGGATCTTGTACAAACGGATGTGTGCGGACCCTTCAAACATGCCACAAGGGATGCTAATTGTTATTATTTGACTTTTACTGATGATTACAGTAGATATGGATATGTCTACCTAATCAAGCATAAGTTAGAGACTTTCGAAAGGTTTAAAGAATTTAATCAGGAAGTCGAGAATCAATTGGGTAGGAACATTAAGATGCTTCGATCCGATCGAGGTGGTGAGCATCTTAGTTCAGAGTTCCTCGACTATCTTAAGGAATGTGGGATTGTCTCACAATTGACACCTCCCAGGACACCACAGTTGAATGGTGTGGTTGAGAGGCGTAATTGAACCTTGTTGGATATGGTTCGTTCCATGATGAGTCGAGCTTCGCTACCAATCTCATTTTGGGGGTATGCCTTAGAGACTACTGCCCATATCCTTAATCTGGTCCCTACAAAGAAAGTTGCCAAAACTCCTCATGAGATGGGGACTGGTAAAGTACCCAAACTAGAGCACATCAATATTTGGTGTTCCGAGGCTTTCGTGAGACGCGAGACTCATGATAAGCTCGAACCTCGAAGCGAGAGGTGTATTTTAATTGGCTACCCATAATAATCCTTTGGTTACCTCTTCTATAGACCTAGTGAAAATGTGGTCTTTGTAGCTAGGAGGGCTGTCTTGAGAGAGAGAGAGAGAGAGAGAGAGAGACAGTTCATAAGCCAAGGAAACAGTGGGAGGCAAGTTGACCTTGAAGAAATTCAAGAGTCAAGTGGTGAAGGAACTTCAAACCCTAGCACTCAACTTGAGGATGAAACTCCTGTTGATCCAATAGACAAGTCTTTACCTCTGAGGCATTCCACAAGGGTTAGGAATGCACCTGAGCATTACTATGGATTCCATATTACTGCGAAATGTGATACACTTATCAGTGATGAGACACTGATTGGTCTGGATGAACCTAAAATTTACGCGGAAGCCATGGCAGGCGCTGAGTCATCCAAGTGGAAAGAGGAAATGGATAGCGAGATACAGTCCATGTATGACAATCAACTTTGGAACTTGGTTTAGAATGTACCAGGTCGTAAGACTATTGGGTGCAAATGGATCTTCAAGAAGAAGACAGACATGGATGGTAAGGTACACACTTATAAGGAACGACTGGTTGCTAAGGGTTTCTCACAAACTCCAGGAGTTGATTATGATGAGACCTTTTCTCCAATGGCCAAGATTAAGTCTATTAGGGTTCTATTAGCTATAGCCGCATTTCATGACTATGAAATATGGCAAATGGATGTCAAAACCGCTTTCCTTAATGGAAAATTGGCTGAGGATGTTTACATGAGTCAGCCATAGGGTTTTGTCAATACATAGTACCCTAATAAAGTGTGTAAGCTTGAGAAATCCATTTATGGGTTAAAGCAAGCACCTCGCAGATGAAATCTTTGCTTTGATGAGAAAGTCAAGGAATTTGGCTTTTCTAGGAGTGAATATGAATCTTGTGTATATGTCAAGGCTAGTGGGAGTATAGTTAGCTTTTTGGTATTGTATGTGGATGACATACTACTCATAGGAAATGAGATCCCAACTCTAAAGGAAGTTAAGTCCTGGCTTGGGTAGTGTTTATCTATGAAGGACCTAGGAGAAGCTGCCTATATTCTAGGGATAAGGATCTTGAAAGACCAGAGTAAAAGACTAATTGGACTTAGTCAGAGTACTTACTTGGATAAGGTGCTGAAGAGATTCAACATGCAGGACTCCAAGAAAGGAGATTTAGCCATCCAAAGTAACGCCAGATTGAGTAAGACACAAAGCCCTAGTACCGAGGCTGAGATAGCATAAATTAGTCGAATACCTTATGCTTCGGCTGTAGGATCGATCATGTATGCTACGACGTGTACTCGACCAAATGTAGCCTTTGCCTTGAGCATGGTTAGCAGATATCAGGGGAATCCTAGCAAGGCACACTGGACTGTGGTAAAGAATATCCTTAAGTACCTACGGAGGACTAAGGACTGCGTTCTTACCCTCGGTGGGAGTGATGACTTCAGAGTTGTGGAGTATAGTGATGCTAGCTTTCAAACTGATAGAGATAATTTCCGCTCTCAGTCAGGTTGGGTCTTTACCTTAAACGGAGGAGCAATTTCTTAGAAGAGCTCCAAGCAAGAGACAGTGGCGGATTCAACTTGCGAATCAGAGTATATTGCAGCTAGCGAGGCAGCAAAGGAGGCAATATGGCTTAAGAACTTCATTGGAGACCTTGGAGTTGTACCAGCTATTAAAGAGCTAATGGAAATTTTCTGTGATAGTGAAAGTGCAGTTGCCTTAGCGAAGGAACCAAGGGATCACGGGAGATCCAGACACATCGATAGAAAATACCATTTCATCAGACATCGAATAGAAGAAGGAGTCATCGTGGCAAAGAGGGTATCATCGGATGAGAATCCAGCAGATCCCCTCACGAAGGGACTGACTCAGGTTAAGCATCTCCAGCATGCTCGGAGCATAGGGCTGAAGGATGATATTAGATTTAGTAGTTAGATAACCTCGAAATTTGTAAAGAGTAATTGACATTAGATGATGAATAAAAGGTGTTTTATTTATGAATAAAGTGTTGCTATCTCTTGTCGATTGTTTACTATATTTCTTTTTCATGTTTTGACTTCCAGAATAATTATGTTTGGTATATCATATTATTCAAACCTCCACAGTCGGTCATATGTCCGAAGTAGGTATGAATCAAGACTGTCATGATTGGTTGTAGAGGTCTAAGGTGTTGGACATGGCTACAACAATCATGAGTGCTCATAAGTTCTAAGCATTCGACTCAAACCACGCTCACTGTAATCACTTCATGGAATTTATCTCGAGTGATCGTGAGACGGTAATATCATATAAGTCTTCAAACCTAGAGATATGATTTGTTACTTATGAGTTGGTTATGCATTGATTGTACAAAAATGCATTGGTAACTCGATGTTATAAAATGTGCGTTTGTGTATAATTCAATGAGTAGTAGAACAAACATATGAGTCGAAGTTTATCTGTTCCTTTTTGGATTAGAAGCTGATATATGGGCCCCTCGATGGTTTTGTTTTGACCTTTGTACCGGGCCCGGTCAGAACTAATATGATGTGTTCAATTAAGTTCTTTGTCAAACAAATCGGAAATCGGGAAACACGCTGCTAGACAATAAGTAAGACATTGTTCCATGTATTTGTCCGGCTGATATCTAGAACAGAGGATTATATGATCACTTATCTTAAATGGCGTATCATCATCTTCTCAGTTTCGAGAGACCTTGAAAGAGCTACGATTGCCGATCGGTTCCTGAATTCATACTTGTAGTTATGGTTATTAGACTTATACAAGTGGGAGACTCTTGGATAAGGTGTCTAAGTCCATAACTATTTCTGGTATGTACTTGAACCGACCCGGCATGGTCCATTTGGGTTGCATGGCACCATGCAATTGGATAGAATAAATGAGAGAAATAACACTTGTGGTTTATTAATATATTATAAGTTCTAATATATTAATAGTATTATTTAATTAGTTTGATCAAGAATTAATTTAGAATTAATTAAGTGATCAAAAGATAACTAATTAAATATATGGTTGATTATGTAAATCATCCATAACTTGTATAGTAGGCTAAGAGGCTCCATGGATTATCAAGTTGGGTTCCATCCATAGGATGCTCCATGGATGTGCAATGGGAGTTACAAACCCATGGGTCATGGAAATGAAGATTCATGACACATTTGGTTTTACATGGTGTAACCCTAGATGTGTCAACACTATATAAAGAACATATTCTCCACCAAAATCGGCCACACATAAGAAACAAGAGAGCTAGGCCGATTTTAGAAGTTTGTATTCTCTCTAAAGTCATTCCAAAAGCATTTGGTGTTGTGTCAAGCATTTGAGGCATCGCACTTGGGGTGCTAGGCTCACAAGGTTTCAAGGATCATAAGCAACAACAAGGTAAGTTATTCTATCTTTCATTCATGTTAAAAATTGTTCACCATGTATGGTAGATAGGAATATAACCTTGGAATTCAACTTTGCATGATAATTAGACAAACATATATCCAAGGATATTAGGGTTGCATTTACACTTAGGAAGTGTTAGAATGCTCAAAAAACCATCAATAAGACCTTCTGGTCACACGTAATTACATCTCTAGGTAACGTATAGTGAGAAGACTCACCTCGTATGCTGTCTAGTAACTCATGTGCTCGGTATTCCCTGAACCTCGTGTCAATGACCTAGCCCGCCTAGAAACATAAGCAACCATCTTAAATCAATAACAGCTCTCCAGGCAAGACTAGTCCCTTCTAATGTCCTCTCAGAAGGCTAAAAGACTATTTTACCCTTCTCATGGTCCAAAAGTCCAAGTGTTGACCAAACCCTAAAAGTCAACGAAAGTCAACTGTAGTCAACGGTCAAACTTTGAAGAAACTCGTCGAGTGCACTCGTGTGACTCGGCGACTCTATGCGTTCCCTTATTCCTCATAAATCCTCACTCGACTCATCGAGTTAACCCTTCATTCGACGGGTTACCACTGGACACGAATCGCGGGGCAACCCGACTCGACTCTTTGAGTCTCCTTATGGACTCGGCGAGTTCCTTCCATGGCAACACTCAAATGACCTTCTGAGGGTAGATCTATTTCTCTAACCTATAGATCGGACTTCCCAAAGCTCGATAACTACGTAAAGGATCAACCTTTACACCCATGTAACACATATAAGACTCCTTTTGGTGAAATAGCTTTTAAAATGGCAACCTAGGTTAATATCTCTAATGGAACAGCATAAAGTAGGGAGGTTGGGGCTCTCTGGACCTCTCAAGGTCCAGTTCCAGAGTTTAGCACTCAAAGGGACATCATAAGCATCATATGTAAGCCAATAAAGGGTCGAGAAAACCATAGACTAAAGGGTTTTACACCAAAACAGAAGAATGATCGATTTAATACCTCAAAGATGGAGTTACTTGCTTGAAACCATAGAATAGCAACCCCCCCCCCCCTTGACCTTCTTTTTGTGGAATCTCCTTCTTCTTTGCAAAAACCATACCAACAAGGATCAAAATAGCCCTTCTTCTCACATCACGCGCTCAAGTTCACTAGGGTTACTCTCCCTGGAGTGGTAGCCGCAAATGAGGGCCATAAGGTCCCTTAAATAGGGCACAGGCTCGAGGATTTAGGGTTTCCACCCACATCACGGACTCGTCGAGCCCACCCATCGACTGGTCGAGTCCGTTCATTAATCTAGTCAGTAAATCGCGATCCTAATCGACAAGTCTAGGCGTCAAATCGTCGAGTCCCTCTTCATAACTCAAAATAAACAATTTAAATATGGTATCCGGAAATCTGGATGTTACATGATCTTGATGTTATATTTCAATTATATACTTTGTGATGATACTACAAGGATGAAGTCACATCAAGCCCCGAATGTTTCCGTCATCTAGTTTGGGGGTGTGACAAATTGGTATTAGAGCATTGTTTATAGTGAACTAGCATATCTAATCATACATGATATATGCAACTATAAATACAATGGGACTAAAACACTCTGAATAAAATGCATACTTAGGTGTACAGTAATGCTACAACCCTAAGAGTCTCTAGAGGAAATTGAACACCGTGATTAAACCCGGACAGCTATATAGTTGTATTGGGGATAAATACAGGCTGATCAACTATATTAATTCAAAATACGACCAACATGTGGCTGGGAGTGATCATGTTGGGAAATGAATCTAGAAACTTACCTCGTATCCAAAAAGCTTTTAGGGAACTCAACCATAAACAAAAATAAAGTACTATAGGAATATTTGGTATGCTATTTGTTTCTAGTATTTATACACTTCCGTGCAGACACTATGGTCGGGTATCATTAGCCATGAGACCCCTATCTCCCTAGTCAGTGGAATGCAGGGTGGCTTGACCCAGAGGAAGTCCCAGAAGTAGACTTAGAGGAAGAACCAGAGGAGGAACATGAAGTAGAACTTGCAGATGGACCTGTCGAGTCAGTGGTGGACGTCGAAGAGGAAGAGCTCGAGGGCAATGACGATGATGACTCGGATGCCGAGTCCGAGGTCATTAATCCTCCATACATGGCTAGAGTACCAACTTATCGTATGGGCCCCGATGGCCCCACGCCCCAAGGGCACACGATATTAGGAGATGGAGTCACCAGCAGGGGATACGACCGCCCTACGGTATGAACCGAGGTCTTTTAGATCTCAGTCATGGTCCGACGCACCCGAGTTTTTGGCAACCAAGCTCAGGACACTCCAAATCAAACTAACAAAATGCGAGCTACTATTGAGAGAGATGAGAGACAAACACGGGAAGTGATCGGGGACTTCCAAGCGAGACAGTCAGTTTGGGAGGTACGACTATGAGACACTGAGTGACAAGTAGCTCATCTCCAGGGTGCATCCACTTCATCAACACTACCAACAGACACTTTCCACCACGATTAGGATTAGCTTTCCCCCCCACTACTATCCGTTAGGACTCTCTTTCGTGTACTAAGATGGTACTTACCAATGAAAAAATTATGTGCTTTCCTTATTTCATGTTATTGCATCAATTGATTTATATGCACAACCGGACCCTCGAAACCGCTAGATACTCAAGAATCTCGGAACCAAAGTAATCTATGTACTCTATGGATAGACTTAATGTTCGTGCGAAATCTACGATTACCTACCACCATAAATACATCATAGGGATGTAGGTTGAAACATTGTGAATCATACAGCCAACGCAAAATTTATATAGTACAAACAAAAATGACCATCGTTTGTAACACCCGTAAAATTCAAGCCAATTTAAAACTTTTTAAACAATTCAAAACCCATTAGTCATTACAAAATGTTTTCAAAATACTTTAATATCATAGTAGCCAAGAAACATAGTCATAAAAAGTGAGGATTTTTACGACCATGCCTTTGCCCTACCACGATCCCCTGATGCACCTGAAACAACAAACTGAAACTGTAAGCCCGAAAGCTTAGTGAGTTACCCCCAAAATATCGATACACATAAAGTCCACATAACTATGTCAACAATAACATATCATAACAAACTGAACATAATATCACATGATGGGTCCACAACCCCACAGACTGTAATACCCACGAGCCCACAGTACGAGTCTCCCTTAGCCCGTAACTGGAATGCTCCTGAGCCCACAGTATGAGTCTGGAATGCCTACCGGGCCCTCAGCTCATATCTGGAATGCTCCCGAGTCCTCAGTATGAGTCTGGAATGCCTACCGGGCCCTCAGCTCATATCTGGAATACTCTCGAGTCCTCAGTATGAGTCTGGAATGCCTACCGGGCCCTCAACTCATATCTGGAGTACTCTAGGGTTTGTTGGCTACCGCACGGATCAGTACAACCTCAAGCCATCCTACATAACATGTCGACATGTATCATAACTAATGCACATATAGATAATCATACAGTATCACAGGTACTCCTACAGATCTACCCGACTAGCATATCAACTGGCATACAACACTAACTCAAACTCAACATATCAATAACTACTAGGATATCAAATCCAATGGGCCGACTTTGGTGCATTAGACCCCTTAGTATAGTGAGGATAACTCACCTGACACTACTAAAGTCTCGCTAATACCACTCCAGCTGCTGGTTGACAGGTTCCCGAACTATGAACATCAAAGAATACCCAATTAATAATTGGGTCCCATGCTCAAAGTCCAACTCACACTGCAAAAGCCCAAAAGTCAAGTAATGGGCCAAGGCCCAACATATGGCCCAATTTTCCAAATTGGGACCAGACCTCTACATGGTCTTTCCTTAAGGCCCATCCAATTAGTCCAGTCCAATTCCCATGGCCCAATATCACATAATCGTAAAGGCCCAATTGTGGCCCACCTATGGCCCAATTTTCCAAATTGGGCCCAGACCTTCACATGGGCCTTACCCTAAAGGCCAACAACACAGTCTAGTCCATATGATCATTCTTGGGTGGCCCATCACGATGACTTGATCTATCTCGACGTTGGAGGAGGAGTGGAGGTCGACGACGATTCACGAGAGGAACCCAGCCACCTAAGTGGTATAAGGTGGCGATGGCGACACAATATGACGGCTAGCAGCGGAAACAACTTCGTCTTCGGCGGCTACCACCATGGCTGGATGCCATGCTGGTTCTTCATGGCTTTTACTCGACTGAAAACCCACACACGCGAGCATCCGTATCACGAACCATGAACACTTACACGCGCAAGACACCCACCAAGCATGGCGGTGGTCGGAACAGGAAAGCAGGCAGCAGTGTCGACATTAGCAACAACGGGACAGAAGAAACGGGTACAACGGCAGCGCGACGACAAAGGTTGGTGGTCTACGACCCTAGCAGCAGGTTTCATCGACTCTCGGCGGTTCTCCGGTAGTAGCGACGCAACCTAGCACCGGCGACTGCTTGCTTTCAACAGGATCAGACAGCGGCGGCTAGGGCATGACAACGAAGTCCATTTGCGATCCCAATTGTCGTTGGCAGCGGGAAAGCGACATGCACATCGGTGGTCAGGATGGCGGCTTTGGACGCCGGCAGCCCACCTCATCACGATGACTTGAGCTATCTCGACGTGGGAGGAGGAGTGGAGGTCAACGACGACTCTTCTGGTGGCCTTAGCTGATCGGAAAGATGAGAGTAAGGGTGTTGGCGGCTGGAGGGTGAAGAGGGAGGCATAAGGTGGCGGCTACTAACAGATTGGGGTTAGGGTTTGAGTAGGCAAGGTTTTAAACAAGGGATCAAGAGGGAATGGAACCGGGTTCAAGTCCCGTGTTCTAATGAAACCCTGATACATTATTACAAGTTTAGCCCTTGTCTCCACAATTAAATTCATAATGGGTCCAATAATTACACTACATCCCCTGCTCTACGAAATTCCTTTCAGTACAAGTCCAAAATTACCAATTAGCCCTTCCTATAGAAAATCTTCTCATCTTAGGTCCAGAACTTACTCTTTAGTCCCTGCTTCCATAAATCCTTACATATTAAGTCCCATAATTACACTTTAAACCCTGGAGTTCAAATCTTTCCATTTGACTTCCCGAAACCAACACTTTATTAATTATTATTTGATCTTAGGCTCAAATAATATAAAATAATAATAATAATTACTTCCCGGGGTTCCTGATTTATTATCTAATTACTTTACTTAAAATGGGATGTTACAACTCTCCCCACTTAAATTTGATTTCGTCCTTGAAATCGTTTCTTCTTATTCCTTTCATGCAAAACAATCATGAACTACAATCCTGAGCTTCACCCTAGCCTTTCCAAGGCAACCGTAACCAACCCTCGCATGGTTCTAAGACCTGAACATAAACGAATCCCTTGCAATATGATCAAGTTTACTCAATTCGTAATCTGAAGTGTCGAGATGGTCTGGCTCCTTGACAGATTGCCCATACTGGATCATTGTTGAATGCATTGCACTTAACTCCCAACTGGCTACTCAACTTCTGATAACCTGAGGTTCCCACTAGAAAACAAAATCACAAATCCCACATTACTAACTATGATCCTTATTTCTAGAACCACATACATATAATAACCGGCTCATGAGCACAAATACTTATACCTGGCCTAATCAGCCTCAGGCTGGAATGCCAGGTATGCCTACGACAGGTCCAGTCATCCCTAGGATGGAATACCATCGTATCACACACATGTTTGGTCCAATCAACCCTCGGGTTGGAATACCAAACACGTCAGGTCCACTCAGTCATAGGGTCTGGTCATCCTCACGATGGAATACTCTAGATTGGAATACCACTATATACATAACTCAGTCTAACCCATAACTTGAAATCCAATGACCTATCATTGCATCTCATCCAAGATCCTCTGATTCATCACAACCGAGTAACACTCATCTGCAAATGACCTTAAGTAATTCCTTGCTTCCTTGATCTCTTAACGATAGTGGCGTTACTACAGTCCTATCACTGTCTCAAACTGATCTAATCCTTCTGGGTAAATCCGAAATCCAATCCATGGATTTCCATGTCCTCAATGTTGCACCCGAGCTGGTGGGTACTATCGTCCCTTTCGCGATCTAACAACGCGCTCTTGCTATCTACCAACTAAGTGAAGGCTGCGGCTATACCCATAGATTTACATCACTCAAGCACTGTCTGCTGCTAGTGAATGCTATGGCTACTCCCGCAGTCTTACAACACTTTCCATACCAGTCGAACATGCTCTCGACCTAACACACAACTGAACTTAATTCATGGCTAGAATCCCAACATGATCCCCAAATTTTGCTATCAAGCACCGAGAAGACGCGATTCCCATCCTGGGAAGTCTTACCGAACTCCCTACTCACACAATCCTCAAAATAAACAACCACTTGGGTTGTCTTCCTTCTTTACAACGATGCAAAACTTATCCCATTTTCAAAACCGATGTTGCTTCTGCATCCCGGGTCGATTCTCCCCCACTTAGATTCAATTAAGTCTTCACAATACATGGAAATTTGAGAATTCCCCTTCCTTCTTACTTTCCAACGATCGATCTGATGACAACTAGACCCTTTCCAACTAGTGCTTCATTACCAGCCAATCGCAAGTGATCACACACTTCGAAGAACTAGTTGAACACTTCTTGAGTCCCGGGGACTCCAACAGTACCTAATGCTCTAATGACCCCACTCCCAAATGTTAAAGTCCAAAGATAGATACTCCAACTAATGTCTCAACAACGAGCTACTTCCCTTGGTGCTTTCCTCCGCCAATCAATAATGTTTAGTAAAACCACTGAATCCTGACCATGCTGAATAACCATAATATGGGACCTTGTCCGCAGACCACCCATATAATACCCTTCTTCCCAAGTGCTCCACAAATCTCCCGCTCTCGGCTTTAGAAACCATTTCCCCTAATCTGGGCTACAACTGCTCCACAAACATAGTCTACAATTCCGAAAGTGCAATGGATCGCATAATCAATCCTTACCGTCTGATACAAGAGATCCAAGGTGAAATGGACCTCCAAAATACTTATGTCGAATCGACCTACCCGCGTTCACCAACGCTGAACTAATGTCGCCAATCCCGACGACTAACTGAACCGAGCTTGAACACAACCTGATCCTAGGGTCTCAAGTCTGCTCACTTCTTTCAGCTCGAAAACTGAAAGGGCAAAATCCTTGCCTTGGAAGACAACATTCCAATCCTATCAATTAACCATTCTAATTCCAGCTGCATAACTCCAGCTGAACATAATCATTACTCCTTTCCCGAGTCCCCGAGACTCACATTCTGGCCTCGAGCAAACCCCCGAAGCCTCAAACCTAGAAACTAATGTGCTAGACTCTCCCGCTTAACTTGCAGAATGTAACAAGTACAAAACATCTCCCTGATCCCAAGTAACTGTAGCCCTCGACTCATCAGAATATTCCCCAGTAACAAGTCCCGGTACTGAACAGCTCGACCAACTCCTCCCCCTGCCGTCGTTACAGTTGCTATAGCTGTTCCGGCAACCGTCTCGACAATGGCTACATAACGCTCGTTGAAATACTCAACCATGATGGTCTTGATAGACCCAAACATCTTCGACAACTGTTCCCTGACGACCCCGATCCCCTCCTCCGGGATGATCTTAGTAACATGGTCCTCTGACAATGCTGGCCTATCCCGACTGCCAGCTCCTGATCCTGACCCGAATCCGATCTCAAGACGTCTCGTAACCACCATTCTGACAATACACCAGGGAGATCTCTGATAATCCATACAATAACAGGGAACCTACTCCCAACCAAACCCTAGGGGTTGTGACTTCCTTGCTACGCGTATGGGTCCTGTGCTTTCAGTAGTACGGGCCCATACTACCTTCCACACCTACCCATATTTGTATCAAGTGTCATCATAACGACCTAATCGATATACATAATCCTGGTGAGCGCTCAATCCTAACTCATAGAGGAATGCTAAATATCTCGTAACTGGCCTACTTGTCTCATACAACCCACCCATCCCTGAAACATCCACCAACCCTGCATCACTAGACTATGCTAACCATACATAACGCTGGACCCCATAGACTTTCGAATATCCAATCCTACCCTAAGCTCCCAATCAAACAAGAACAGAACATAAGGCCAAATCAAACAATATCAGGCTATAAGATCTTAATTATGTACGGTCGTGGGAGGAGGAGTGGAGGTCGACGGTGATTCTTCTGGTAGCCTTAGTTGATCTGAAAGATGAGAGTAAGGGTGTTGGCGGCTTGAGGGTGAAGAGGGAGGCATAAGGTGGCGGCTACTAAAACATTAGGGTTAGGGTTTGAGTGGGAAAGGTTTTAAATGAAGGAACAAGAGGGAATGGAACCGGGTTCAAGTCCCGTGTTCTAATGAAACCCTGATACATTATTACAAGTTTAGCCCCCGTCTCCACAATTAAATTCATAATAGGTCCAATATTTACACTACAGCCCCTGCTCTATGAAATTCCTTTTAGTACAAGTCCACAAATTACCAATTAGCCCTTCCTCTAGAAAATCTTCTCATCTTAGGACCAGAACTTACTCTTTAGACCCTGCTTCCATAAATCCTTACATATTAAGTCCCACAATTACACTTTAACCCCTGGAGTTCAAATCTTGCCATTTGACTTCCCGAAACCAACACTTTATTAATTATTATTCGATCTTAGGCTCAAATAATATAAAATAATAATAATAATAATTACTTCCCGGGGTTCCTGATTTATTATCTAATTACTTTACTTAAAATGGGATGTTACATCGTTACTTACGATCTTGCTTGTCGTCATGCAGCAGAAAATGTCATCCCACAGAGATAAGAAGCATACATGTGAGACACCAATCTTGCAGATGGATTCTGCTACATTCCAAGTTGTAGTAACAGTTGCCATAAACGCTGCTATGGCACAACTTAACGCAAACAACACAACCAGAGGTCGAAATAGTGTCGACAACTCCAGCCAAAGTAACAACCATGGAAACCAAAAAGTGATAGCTTATCAAGGCACTCCAAAACCCAAGCTTAAGAGTAGGAAGTGAGAGTATGGGAGTAAGAGGAAGCGACAACCAACTCAAGGGTCCTCGAAGAAACCACATGTTGTTGCTGTCCACACGGCCATGACACATACTACATCAAAACTAGCAAGACCATATGCTGGAAGTCTTCCAAAATGCAACAAGTGCACTTTCCATCATAAAGGATCCTGCCAGAAGTCGTATTTCGATAGACGCAACAAGAGATGACACACCACCCGATACTGCAGATCTCAACCACAACAGAACAAACAGCCAAAATACAACAATAATAACGTTGGGGTTCGTCACACTTGTTACATATGTGGAGGGACCGGCCATTTCAAACGTAATTGCCCCAAAGTCAACAACCAGGAGGCAAGAGGATCAGGAAGGATCTTGACTTTGGGTCAAGGTGAGACAAATCAAGACCCGACGGTTGTTACTGGTATGTTCCCACATAACAACACTTACGCATGCATCTTATTCGATAGTGGAGTTGAGTGAAGCTTCGTTAGTAACAAATTCACACACTTACTAAAACAACAACCCAGAAGCTAAGCAAAGCCTTCACGGTGGAAATGGCTAATGGGAAAACCGAGACAACCAAAGATGTTTACATAGGGTGCACATTAACACTAAACAACCATTCATTTCAAATAGATTTGATATCAGTAAATATTAGGAGTTTTGATGAGATAATCGGCATGGATTGGTTAGGCCCCCACCGTGCTGATATTATGTGCCATGAGAAGGTTGTTTGCCTTCACCTCCCCAACCACGAAACCCTAATAATCTATGGTGATATAACTGGCGCCAATCTTCGTCTTATCTCGTGCATCAAGGCACAAAAGTGTCTGCTCAAGATAAACTACGCATTCCTCGCTCATGTTGTGGATAAAACCAAAGAAGAAGTAAACATTAAAGACACCTAGTGGTGTGCGACTTCCCGGATGTATTTCCAGAATACCTTCTGGGAATACCCCAGAAAGACAGGTTGAATTTCGAATCGACTTAATACCAGGAGCCACATCAATTTCCAAGTCACACTACAGGTTAGCTCCTACCGAAATGCAGGAGTTATCTAGCCAACTAAGCAAGATATTGAGCAAGGGATTCATCCGACCAAGCTTCTCACCTTGGGGAGCTCTGGTCTTGTTTGTTAAGAAAATGGATGGGTCCTTTAGAATGTGCATCGATTATAGGGAATGAAACAAGCTTACTGTCAAAAACCGATACCCATTTCCTCGAATTAACGATCTTTTTGACCAACTTCAAGGAGCTAGTTATTTACCGAAAATAGATCTGAGATCCGGTTATAATCAACCCCTACTTCGGGAAGAGGACATTCCAAAAACTGCCTTTCGAACTCGAAACTTTCATTACTAATTTTTCATGATGCCCTTCGGTCTAACAAATGCCCCCACTGCATTTATGGACCTCATGAATCGAGTCTGCCGCCCATTCCTTGATAAATTTGTGATTTTCTTCATCGACAACATTCTTATCCACTCTCGAAGCAAAGAAGAGCATGGTCAACATATCCAACAAATCTTGGAAACCCTAAGAGCTGAAAGATTATATGTGAAGCTCTCAAAATGCGAATTCTGGATCCGCAGTGTAAACTTTTTGGGTCACGTAGTCAGCGAGGAAGGGATTCACATAGATCCTTCCAATATCAAGGCCATAGAAGGCTGGGCTATTCCAAAAACACCAACATAAATCCGTCAATTCTTGGGTCTCGCAGGCTACTATTGAAGGTTTATCTAGAATTTTTCTAATACAACCAAACCCTTCACCACCTTGACACAAAAGGGTGTGTCTTTCAACTAAACGCAGAAGCAAGAAGCCGCCTTCCAAACCCTAAAGCAAGCCCTTTGTAGTGCACCAGTGTTATCCTTACCGGAGGTAACCGGAGATTTCGTAGTCTTCTGCGATGCTTCGAATCAAGGGTTAGGCTGTGTCCTTATGCAGCATGGAAAAGTGATAGCTTACACATCCATACATCTAAAGACTCATGAAGTAAATTACACCACTCATGATCTCGAGCTCGGAGCTGTGGTCTTTTCCCTAAAGATTTTGAGGCACTACCTCTACGGTATAAAGTGCACCATCTTCACCGATCACAAAAGCCTCCAACACATTCTAAACCAAAAGGAGTTAAACATGAGGCAGCGAAGATGGGCTGAGCTGCTAAATGATTACGAGTGCAAGATCAAGTACCACCCAGGCAAGGCTAACGTGGCAGCCAATGCCCTGTGCAGAAAAGAATACTCAGGTCGCCGGGTGAAAACCTTATCAATAACCATCCAGTCCTACCTAACCTCACAAATCAAGGAAGCCTAAATAGATGCATTGAAGTTGGAGAAATTCACAAATGAAACACTGCGTGGGATGGATAAAGAATTTGAAGCCAAAGAGGACAGAGCTTATTATTTCATAAATAGACTCTGGGTCCCTAAACTTGGGGGATTCAGAGAGGTGATTATGAACGAAGCCCACAAGACGCGATATTCCATTCATCCGGGTTCGGATAAGATGTACATGGACATTAAACAACACTATTGGTGGCCAAATATGAAGGCAGAGATTGCGACTTACGTGGGCAAGTGTCTCACTTGCCCCGAGGTGAAAGTGGAATACCAAAAGCCCTCGGGACTAGTACAACACCAAGTAATACCCGAGTGGAAATGGGAAAGGATTACTATGGACTTCCTAACCAAATTACCTAAGATGGCAGACGGGTTGGATGCTATCTGGGTAATCATCGATAGGTTAACTAAATTCGCCCATTTCTTGCTAATAAAGGAATCTTACAAGATGGAAAAGTTGATGCGAATCTACATCAAGAAAATCCTAAGTCTTCATGGGGTGCCAGTGTCTATTATCTCAGATCGAGATAGTAGATTTACCTCACAATTTTAGCAATCGCTTCAGAAGAAATTGGGAACACAACTTGACATTAGCCCTGCTTACCACCCTCAAACCGATGGCCAAAGCGAACGAACCATCCAAACACTCGAAGCCATGCTCCGAGCCTATGTAATTGACTTCGGAAAGTCGTGGGATACACACTTGCCTTTGGTTGAATTCTCATACAACAACAGTTATCACACGAGTATCAAGGTTGCTCCTTTTGAGGCACTATATGGTCACAAATGCAGATCGCCTCTATGTTGGGCTGAGGTGGGAGACACCCAACTAGCAAAAGGGAAATCACCACCCATCACTCTCACAGGGCCAAAAAATCATTCACGAAATCATAGAAAAGATAATCCAAATGAAAGCCCAACTCCAAGCGTCACGTGACCGACAAAAGAGTTACGCTGACAATCGATGAAAACCTCTAGAATTCCAAGTTGGAGATCGGGTGCTATTGAAAGTCTCTCTCTGGAAAGGAATGGTCTGTTTTGGGAAACGGGGAAAACTAAACCCACAATACAACAGACCGTTCGAGATTCTTGCCTGAATTGGCCCGGTAGCCTATAAGTTGCAGCTACCTTCAGAGCCCAGCAACGTACACCCCATGTTCCACGTCTCGAATTTGAAAAAGTGCTTATCAGATGAAACTCTTGTCATTCCTTTAGAAGAGATCGAATTAAACGAGAATCTCCTATTCCTCGAAGAACTAGTCGAGGTTATGGACCGAGAAGTGAAGCGTACGAAGCAGAGCCGCATTCCGATTGTGAAGGTTCGATGGAACGCAAAGCGTGGACCGGAATTCACATGGGAACGCAAAGACCAGGTGAAGCAGAAGTAGCCTCACCTATTCTCTCATTCAAAATTCTATCCTCATGTAAACATCAACTATTGTAAAACTTGTACTCTAAGTGAATATCATACTTTATGCTCAATCAAAATCATCCATTGAAATCAAAACTCACTCAAGAAGTTCAAAACCTAATACAATACATCTCATAAGGTCAACTATAGGTTGAAAACCCTAGAAACCCCGGTTCAAGTTAATATGGACTATGATCCTCTTATTTGGCCTAATGGACCAATAAACTTTTAATTTGACTATTTTGGACCAAGGAAGTCTAATTGGGCTCTAATTAAACCCACATTCATGAAACTATTCATTTTGGGCCATGTCGGCCTAGAATACTTCATATAATCTCTAATGGGCCATGTTGGGCCATAAATGACATCATTATCCCTAATGGACCATAAACTACTCCCTTAGGTTTCATTGGGTCGTGGACTTCCATAAAGGCCCAATGGGCCGAAAAATATTCATTTTGGGCCTCATGATTTCGAGCTAAGTCAAGGAATGTCTCAAACTATTTTACTTCTTTTCCTCCTAGCCTATTCTCGGCTCAAATTAAAACAAAAAAATAGAGAAAATGAAATCACTAATAACATGAAAACACATAAATTACCCATATGTTTCAAGGTAATCACATACTTCTAGAGCTATTATCCTTAATGCAATAATGTTCAATCTCTCACCTCCCCTCTCTTCTTCATATTATCGGCTAAGGCCAAGAACCATCACGATTTCCATTTTTACTTCAAACTCATCTTCAAATCCTCTCATTTCCTTATAACGATTCAAAGAGAAAATCCTCCAAAACATTCCTAAGATGGTGTGGGTGTAAGGTGTGGAAGAGAGATCTTTTCAAACAAGATTACTTCCGACTTCACTCTTGTGGTAAGATCATTTGAACTCAAAGTAATTTATCTCATTTTATGGTAGATCCATCCTCATGAACTCATGTTTTCATGAATCATACTCTTAAAACTTCCTAGAATTTGAAGATCCCATCAAAGGAGTAAGTTAGGTCGAAAACAACAACATCTTGTCCTATCTCTTCATCAAAACTGATCCAAACCTCAAAGGAGAGTTCATACCCCCTTTTTTCGGTTTTCACTATGTTTTGGGGGAGAATACAAGTTGTTTTGTGTAGATCTATGTGTATATGCATGACTATGTGTGTTTTTCATGATTTATTTGGTGATTATGTGTTATTTACTTCATAAGTCTAAAAATATGTTAAAAATTTGAAGTTTGTCACTTAGATCTTCATAAAAACTATGCGAAAGGTATATGTTATCATGTAAACTTGCAGATCTGAGATTTATGTACTCAAAATAACAAAAAAAAGTGTTGTGTTCAAAAATCTATAACCTAAACTCAAAAATCAGCTTTTAACAGAAACGTTTTCGTCTAGTTACAGAGTGTTTGGACCACCTTGATGGTAATATTTTTCAAAACTGTTTTTCATGTAACAAGTTCAGGTTTGTACCTTTAAAATGACTACTCACACGCGTTCATATGATTTCTCTACAATTTTTGGCGATTTTTACAAAACTGCCTATCATTTCAGGAATGATTTCGAACCAGTCAGTGAAAATGAACGTTTTCACACTGGTTTGAGGCCATTAAAAGTCTTAATAAAAATTATGAATAAATTAGACTCATTTTCCAAACTCTCAGGGTTTACGGATCCAAATTACGACTTACGATGATTTTTCTATAGCTTTTCTAAAAATAGAGACAGAAAGGTCAAAAACAAGGAAATTATTTTTTATCATGCTAAAAGTTGTAAAACAAGTCTTAAATGCAAGTTTTGTTCTAAAAAAAGGCCTAAACTGTTATTTTTACCAAAAATGGGCCTTAATTATAAATTTACGGCTTAATGGGCCAAGAATGTCATTCTTACAAATAGTGGGCCTTTTATATCATTTTGGTAAATAATTGAGCTAAAACTATCAATATAATAGCAAACGGGCTAATTATGTCATTCTCATGTTTATTGGGCCTTAGTGGCCCATTAATATGCTTGATAAGTCCTGGATACTAATTATTTGTTTATTGGGCCTCAATGACCCATTAACATGCACGACGGACCTTGGATACTATTTGCGTGCTAGTTAGGCCTATAAATACCTTACATGTGAAATGAGTCTTAGTTGTCCTTTTACATATATTGTGGGCCCATGTTATATAATCTCATTTCATTCGGGCCTGAAAATGACTTCCGTGTTCAGTGAGACTCAGTGGTCCGCAAACATGGTTCATTGGGCCCGGAATAAGTTTTATATGATCTCTTTGTGTAAAATTCGATTAAGGATCTAGTGAGACTTGTCGGTTGACACCAATTGAGTGCACGATCATAGCATGTACTTATAACTAGAGTCTCTTGGAGGGATCGCGGGGGCTTGTTTATAGATCTATACGGTGATGACACCCCACACCTGAGCTGCTCGCTACAGTTAGACTACATCAGTCTAGGGTAACGACAACTTTATTCTATTTTCCGTCGGTGTGCACAAACGCCAAGACAGGCAAAATTTTCATTAATAAGTATGGTTATGACGGCTCACTTAGAGGAATTAACATTATGAAATTTACGAGACACTATTCTTTTTCTTCTTTTACAGGCAACATAGGGTTGTCTAGGAGCATCCTATTTATACTCTCTTCATTCACTTTTGACATTCTATTAAACAACAACACACACACACACATTAATACTAGATTGGACACAAACATACTAAACCATTTTAAGAAAATACATGATTTTCTTGTGAATACAAAGTTATACAAATCATTTTCTCAAACATGCTTATGAACTCCCCAACATTTTTATGTTGACTTTTTTTTAAATTAACTTGTATTATCTGGAAATCGTTGAAGCAGGTTGGGCTAAACAAACTAATGGCTGTTTTGTTATATTTTGTTTCATTAGACTTTAATTATTTTGGTATGTAATATTCAAACACAATACTCGATGTAAACAATGTATGTTGTAATATTACATGTGTGGTGATGATGATGGTATGTTTCAATTATATACTTTGTGGTGATACTACAACGATGAAGTCACATCTAGCCCTCGGACGTTTCGGCCGTCTGGTTCGGGGGTGTGATAGGAACCGCAGTATGGATTGTTGGTGATACTGTAGAAGAAGTTGATTACCGAAGTTGGAGAAGATCTTTTGTGAACCGCAACCGCAACAACTACCATAGAGATGAATTATGAAGACTCTTTTGTAACTTTACTGAATTAGCGTGTTTGCTTTGTTTGTCCAGTGAACCTTGGATTGTCACTAAAGTAAGTAGAATAGTATTTGTTTATTTCCAATGTAACTTTTCAGGAGTCTATAAATAGAGACTCCGTGTTCATGTATCTTTACCACTCTTATCATTTCAAACAGTATTACCGAAATACAAAGACCATTCATCTCTATGCTATCTTAATTGATATCCAGAGTTCCTCTTTACCTTAACATGATCACATTTACTAAATTGTGTTTGCATGCAATCCTTGTTATGAATCAACTTGGTGTCTACTTGATATAACTTGCTGTCAGTTATATTTCCTTTATATTTCTATCACAACTAGAAATTTCAAGTCCAAAAACAAAGCCAAAGGAGTCCCATATATGTAATAGTTATAGCTGTACTATTATTATGTGATGGTAATGTAAATTTTTGAGAATTATGCTACCATAAAACTCTCATGAGCCATGCAATTAAATGTGATGTTGGACTAACGTCAAATAAAAATCACAGAAAACTATAAAGCCAACATATTGGAGTTTCATACACTAAGACCATGAACACTCCCCTAGGAAGCTTCCATGACCTTGAACTACTTCTTAGGGGACATAATTAGCTGTAACCCACTCCCAAGGGGCCACCTTGGCGGTGAACGACATTAAACCATCAAAGATTGGCCGTGAACACCATTTAAGGAACAAGAATGGCCGTAAACTCCATGGTGGACCTCATTTAGACCGTAAACCACCTTTGGTGGACCTCCTTTAGATCGTAAACCTTAGTTTAAAGCCCATTTAGACCATAAACCCCTTTCCAATTCAAATGTGTTTACGGTGATAGTGAGCTGTAATTGGCTACTTCCCAATCCAAATCCCAATAACTTCTGAATTAACCTCTGGTAATAGATATTACCCATCAGTAATCAAAGCAAACATCCTCTCAACTCCTTATTCCCATATGATAGAGCTTAAACACCATTCTTCATTCCACAAACTCATTTTGACTTCTGAGAACTCCACAAACTCTCTCAAGAATTCAAGCCAAGTTCCAGGAGGTATTCTTCACAATTTCCTTCTAAATTATTGTAAGTAATTAATGCCTAGCTTGATGCTTCACACGTAAATTGTTAAATTCTTATTAAGCACAGATAGTTTCATGTGTTAATAATATTAGGGTATCAAAATCTCCAAGGGATTCATCCAGCACTTCAAGTGTTCTAGGCTCAAATTTCTCACCTCATCTCTTCAACCATACTTTCTCCTACCCAAGGTGAGCTTCATAACCCTATTTTTGAGTTTTCATTATTTTGTGGGAGCATACAAGTCAAATGTCTTGTTTAAATCTTGATATATTTGCTTGTTATGCATGTATGCTATGTTATAAGTATTTAAGGTTATGAATCTCTATATGAATTAGTTCAAGAACTCGAAATTTTTAGCAAGTCTCAAGAGTTTGAACCATATTTCACAAATTATGAGTTGAAATAGAAACTAGTAGATTTATGAAAAATAAGCCACAAAATTGTGATGTCAAGAAACATAAGGATTTGCTTCAAAATATGCTTAAACAAAGTTGTTGGTATAAAATTTTGGAAGATGTAAAATTATGAAAATTTTATATTATTTTGGACCATTTTAGGCCATATATATATATGTAGACTCAAGATCAAATAAGAAGGAGAATTTTAGTAGGAAGGTAAGAAGTTTTTTTTTCTACATATTTTTTTAGAGAACATACAAAATGAATCATTAGATGATTCAAGAGTAAGATGATTTACAAGAAAAAATTCCCAAAATAACATCTTCTTGATTCATTTTTAAGTAAATTAAGAAAAAATTCACTTTTATGATAATTTTAGTGAATAACAACGAAATCATTGTATAAATGAATGATCGGTGTGTTTTTTCGAGATTTTTTTGGTGAATCATGTTATTTTTGATTCATCTAGTGATTCATTTCTTTTGTTCATCAAAAAAGTATGTAGAAAAAAAACTTCTTACCTTCCTATCAAAAAAAATTTCTTACCGGATCTATATATATATATATATATATATATATATATATATATATATATATATATATATATATATATATATATATATAAGGTCATTTTTGAAATGTTGGCTAAATTTGAAATTGGGTCAAAAAAATGGAAATATCTAAAAATTAAGGGTCATTTTGGACATTTTCTTAAAATACGAGCCTCAAATGAGTATTTTAGATGTAATGGGCCATTTTTCAACAATTGTCGTATTTTTGGATCACTCATGACAGTTTTTAACAAATGTGGGTCTTGATTGATAATTTATAAACAGAAGAGCCATTTTCGCCAACATCGATAATATTGAGTCATTTTGATATATATGATTCAAAAGGGGATTATTTTCAATAAACGAAACGAAACACCTAGTCAACGAGTACAACTATTGTTATTTATTAAATAAATAACGAAATTCAACTATTTGCTTAAATATCGTTAAGTATTCTAGTCAGACGCATATTCGTTGTACCTATATAATAGTGTACATTTAAAAGTCATGTAAGAGTTATAACCAGAGTCTCCTGGAGGGAGAGCGGGAACTTGTGTATAGATCTATACGGGGAAGACACCCCCACACCTTCGCTGTTTGCTACAGCTAGACCGGCCAGTCTAGGGTGACGAATGTCTTTAACAAAACTAATGCCTGAAGAACGTTAAGACAGACACTCCACCATATTAGTATGGTTATAACGACTCACTTAGAATATAACAATATTATTTAGAGATTTACGCAAGTTACACCTTTTGATGATAAACAACTATTGTTTGGATACTTTAAATGAAATTTACCACACAAGTCTTAGGATTTTAAGACTACTACCTTGTACATCGGAAAATATAGAATTTTCTGGAGAAAACAATTTTATACGATTTCGAAAATGATAAACTAAAACACACATTCAACTATACTTGATTGGAAACAAGACTTATAACCATTTTGACATGGAAATATTGGATTTTCTGGGTTTCTAAACTATCACAGCTCTTATATAAAAATGCTTATGAACTCACCAACATATTTTATGTTGACGCTTTTCAAACGACTTGTATTCTCAGGAAATAAGTAAGCAAGTTTATGGATCGCGGATTCTGGATTATTTTGCTGTAGTTTGGAATTTACTTACCAATGTCTCTTTTGTTTAATTTTAGAACAAATCAATGATGTAAAAACAATGGAAGTTTGTTATGTTAGTGTATGATGTTTGGATTTACTATGTTTCATTTATATTCAATTGTTATAATATTGTACAATGACATCACCTGCCTCCGGACGTTTCCGCCGTTCTGGTCTGGGGGTGTGACAGATTGGTATCAGAGCATTGTTTATAGTGAACTACTATATCAAACCATACAAGATATACAACTATAAATACAATGAGACTAAAACACTCTGACTAAAAGCATACTTTAAAGATATAAGTGTTTTATAAAAGTATACATACTTTCTAGAACCATATCATAACAAGAACAAAAGAAAAGTACTTAAATGTTGAACACTACAATCAAACCTGGATAGTTATGTAATCATATATGGGATAAATATAGCATGATCAACTATATTTATGTGAGATATGGCCAACATGTGTTTGGGAGTGGTAATGGTGTTGCAACAAGTCTAAAACTTCCCAACTCATTATCCAAAATTTTTAAGAACCAAACCTAAAAAATTAAAAATACTATAGGAGTATTTGTTGCTTCGTAAAATTTTCTACACTCTTCTTACGCCCCTATTCTCAAACATACAACATGGCAGGATTTCATTTGCCAAGAGATCCCTATTTCCTTAATAAGGGAAACGGAGGGTGGATCGAGGAAGACCCAGGGGAAGAGCCTATGGAAGAACTTGAAGAAGACGATATTAACGAGGAGGAGGAAGAAGAAGAAGAAGAGGAGGAGGATGACGTGTCAGACACCAAGTCCAAAGTCATCGACCCTCCTTACGTGAATAGGGTACCTCCATACCGTTTGGGCCCCAATGGCCCTATACCCCCATGGGCCTATGAAATCGAGAGATGGAGAAGGCATCAACAACAACCACCTCCTTATGGGATGGAGCAAAGATTTTATGATCTTCTTCTGGGAGGACCTGCTGACCGCGCCCTTCCGGTCGTGGTCCAACGGATCAGAGATATTTGTGATCAGGCTCAAGTGATCACCGGTCGGATGGTACAAATAGAGCTGCCTCGGAACAAGCGAATGATCGCATCCAAGACCTTGAACAGGGGTATGTCCCAATGGAGCACATGATTGAAGACCTTGCCACTTCACGAGCAGAGGTAAGAGAGTACTAGGTGCGGAATGCTGCTCTCGAGGATAGAGTATGAATCGTTGACCGCCGATTAGTTGAACTTCAGGGTGCGTCCTCATCATCAGCCGCACCATCGGAGGCTCTTCACCACAAGTAGAACCCGCTCTACTTGCCGTCGTTGTACACATAACTCTCTTTTGCTTATGAATGTAGGATTAACTCTAAAACCTAAGTAACTGCACTCCTCATAGAATCTATATGCTAGCAGATTTCGCTTCCTCTATGCACCAAACGCCTTTCGAAGGAAAATTGTCATGTGTGTACTAAGAAATTATTGTTAATGAAATAGTTATGTGTTTTATTTGTAATGTGTCTGCTATGCTTTTCCATTATTGCTTCATGTTGTGTAAGGAAACCACGATGACCTCTAAACAATCATCGATATCTGAAATCATTATATACTCATCTTCCTTCTATTCTATGACAGAAAGATGCCTAAAGAGAACGATTCGTAAAAATAACAACACAACACCACCACTGCCGCGTTCGCTAGATATGAACTCTACCGTGTCTCAAGCAGTAGTTTCAGCTACAGTGACAACGGCTCTAACCCACATTCAAACTGGAATAAAAGTGGTAGGAATGTGCAAGGGATAGGAAACTCTCACCAAGGGATGAATCAACGGTCGGTAAAGGTCTGTACCTACAAGGACTTTTCTAATGCAAGGCCCTGCACTTTCAATGGTACTGGAGGAGTCATAGCCTTGAAACGATGGATAGAAAAGGTTGAGTCTGTTTTTTAAATATGCGAATATCCGAAAGGGAGTAAAGTGAAAGTTGCAGCCTGCACGTTCATCGACCAGGCGTTGTCATGGTGGAATGGTCACATTGAGGCTATGACACTCCCTGTGGCAAACACCATGTCATGGGAAGAACTCATGGAGATTCTAATAGCCGAGTACTGTCCTCGTGGGGAAGTATAAAAACTCGAGCAAGTACTGTGGAACCTTACAATACAAAACTCAGACATTGATGCTTACATCCTCGAGATTTAGTGAATTAGCGCTTTTGTGTCCTGGTATGATTACGCCCGAGGGAAGGAAGATCGAGTGATTCATTTGGGGATTAACACCTCCCATCCAAGGAAATGTGATTGCCTCGAAACCCGAGACCTTTGACAGTGCAAAACGACTAGCTAAGAAGCTTTGTGATCATAGTGACAATAAACGTACCAAAGCGACAAAGGGGGAAGACAAACAAGAAGGAAGTAACAAGAAGAACTAGGAGAGCAAACGAAAAGGGCGACAAAATTCAGGGTCGTCCAAGTAAACACAGACCGTAGCAGTCCATTCTACTACCGCTCCAATTGCACCATCTCCACTCGTTCCAGCCTCAACCACACCAGCGCCTGCTAAGTCATACGTGGGTTCCAACCCCAGATGCGATAAGTGTAATCACCACTACCTTGGGGCATGCAAGCATTTCCAATGCACAAACTGCAATAGAAAAGGACACACTGCCCGATATTGCACGATGCCCTCACAACAAAACTAGCATCCCAATGACAACAACGCCGGAGCCAGTCGTGCAAGTTACGGCTGTGGAGAAACCATCCATTTTAAACACAACTATCACAAGAGAAACAATCTAAACACAGGAAGGGTCCTAGCCATGGGACAAGGAGAGGCGGTGTAAGATCCAACTATAGTGATTGGTACGTTTCTCCTCAACAACTCTTATGCATGCATTTTATTTGATAGTATGGTGAGCGGAGCTTCATAGGTCAAGAATTCAAACATCTACTCAAACAAAATCCCCAAAAATTGAACGAAACTTTTACGGTCGAAATTTCCAACAGTTGTCAGACCCCGAAACCTGAACGGTGGAAACATTCGGGGGCGTAGGACGTCATGTACAGTATCATAACAAATGAATAGTAATGAAAGTACACACGACCATCATATACATAATTGAGTAGTATTACATGTTTGCAAAAGTCAATTACAATATGATATCCAAAAGATTAAACTAATGCCTGAGCGTAAGTCTTCAAAAGCAGTTGCTAACCTGGTTTAGCGATTTCCTGAGAATACAAGTCATTTCAAGATATGTGTCAACATTTAAGTTGGTGAGTTCCTAAGTAGTGTTTTGATAAAAGGTATGCCATTCGAAAGTTCGTGTATATTTTCCTGAAAATCTGATATTTTCTTAATAAAGCAGGTTGTGAATCATTGTTGTATAAAGTGACTGTTTGAACCAGGAAAATCCTATATTTTCCTAAATGAGATGCAGTCTTAAATGTCCAAGACCGTAACTTGTAAGCAAATATGCCATGATTAGAAATGAATATTTATAGTTTTATTATTAAGTAAAACTAGTTGTGGAAGTGTTTATCCTGAATTCTGAACGTGCTGATAATACCCTATAATATAGTTATTACCCCCCGAGCATTATTGAGTTATGTGTTACTACGTGCATGAGTCATTGTTTCCGCGTGTGGTGAGTTCCTCATAACCATACTAGACGTAGTACCTAATGTTGATATTTGTCACCCCGAGGACTGTAGCTAACAGTCAGGGTGCGGAGTCGTCAGCCCCGTGTAGATCTATACACACTTGTCCCACTCTCCCTCCAAGAGACTCTAGTTATAGGTGGGGACTTTCGTTTGGTACAAATAAAGCCATATGACATCACTTGATTGCAAACAACAAGCTCATGAGTAATATGATGAAAAATCGTTTGTATGAAATGATTTCCTTTTCTACCGTGTTACAAAGGCGTGATGATGAGTTGAGTTTTCTTGTAAAAGCATCATGTTATAGTTGAAATGGTTACCCTTGATATTAGGTAGTATGCAAATGTATAAATAAAACATATTTCTATTTATAAAATATATTGTATCCCAAGAGGGTAAAGTTGTGTTGTGAGGTGTTTTGCATGATACCAACATCATATGATAGTTAAAATAATAATACGAAAATTATAACATAAGATTGGTGTTTCCCACGATTTTAACCGTGTGTTTACTTGTATTCCCCCTTAAAATTGTTTCAAAAGCATTTAAAATTCATTTAAAGTTTGGTTGTACGGGTATGAACTCACTTGATAGAAGTGGTGAGTTGAAGAAGACGAGACTCAACTCGGGCAGTACTTCGATTGAAAATAAGCAAAGTTCTCGGGATCTTCGGGACTTCGTGACTTGCGTCATGTGTTAGAGGTGCTATCGGGGCTTTGGGGTGGTCTCGGGAGGCTTTACACAAAGTAGAAGTAGGAGAAAGGATGGAAATGAACAACCAAAGCCGGCTACTCTCAAACCTTATTTATAGGGTGAATTTTCTGGGTTCACGTCGTGAATCTCAAATATTCACGTCGTGAGTTCAGTCGTCATCAGGTGCGTCATCGCAACTTGCATCTGTCAGGCTCCAGAAGGCGTCAGAAGTCAGTTCACATCGTGAACATTGTTTTCACGTCGTGAACAATGACAGTTTTGGGGTTTCGTGTCGGAACTTCAGAAATTCATGACTTTTGCATACGAACTCCGTTTTCCACGTTCTTTATATCCACGCGTAAGTGAGATTATGCTCTACAACTCTCGTTTAGACTCTATTAGCTAATTTTTAATTTATTTTTAATATACTAGTAATATATTATTTTTAGTAGGCCGGGATAGGAAAACTCTGTTATAAATCCATAACTTCTTCGTCCGATGTCCGTTTTTGTCAGACTTTTTACCGTTGTAATAACATTGATGAGATCTTCGATTCTCGTTTAGGTCATGTTGGCAAAAAGTCACTCGATCTCGATTTCGAGTTTTTGCTGCCCACTACTATGTCCGAAACTTCGAAAAATCATAACTTCCTCATATGAAGTCAGATTTGGGCATTCTTTTTATGTATCTTCACGGTTTTGGGATATCTACGACTTTCATTTGGACACCTAAGATTGAAAAGTATTTTATTGAAACTTCTCGTTTTATGCTTAACAGTGTTTTACTGGTATTGTCGCGTATCTTCGATCAGTCATAACTTCTTCGTTATAACTCGGATTTTAGTGTTCTTTATATTTTTGGAAACCTAGTTACAATATCTACCTCTTATTATAATCAATCATGGTTACTGAGCAAATTTACTTTTGACCTAATTTTGTTGATGTTACATTATCCCCCCATCAGAGAGAATTTCATCCTGAAATTTGCATTTTCAATGGGACTTCAATCGTCGAGGAAAGATGTGTGTACTTCTGTTCCATTTGATCTTCTTGTTCTCTAGTGAATCCAGATCCTAGCATGGGTGGTCTAGCAGATCTTCATTATTCTGTCTACTGTTCTGATCGGTAGAGGTCGTGTGGATTTGGGTTTATTTGTCTATGTTCATCTAAATGTTAGTATTGATTACTCGTAATACAAGTCGGCTTTGTCTTGAACTTCATAGTTGAATCCATAACTGGTCCGTCTATCATCGCTTTGTGTATACCATTCGCATACACACTTTGTAGTGATAGGTTAGCCGTAATCATTCCTAGCCTCCGGGAATTAACTTGACTCGTCGTACGTGTGCTATTCCTAAATAGTTTGTCGGTAATACTTCGGGAAGGTCGCGAAGGATATAGTACTCCTCACATGAGTGCTATGGGATTTTGAAACTAGGAACGGTTTGGGAGTTGTGTCGGGTTTGTCGTTATAAATCGGTAGAGTTTCATTGGCCAACGGTGAAAGTGAAGGGTCTTTTCATAGCTCATGCAATTGGCATGGTGAAGACCAAGCCAATCCATTTCTAGTAGCTATTTGGGAACTTCTTATCGTAATAATTGTGAAGTCGATCAGGACAAGTGTTCGTTAGTGGGATAGTGCATTCTACATATGTGTTTTCAGTGCTTTTAGTCTATCTTTGTTATTACTACTATGAAGGTTTTGCTTAATGATTGGGGTGTTTGTTTGAGTAGATTTTTAAATTTGTGACTCAGGGAACTCCTCTCCGCTCTTATTGTCAAATGGAATGCATGTAAATGAGTTATCGAGGAGAAATGTAGTCGGAATAACCGTGGGGTCTGCAATAGCCTCCTCTTGGCCCATTGTGAATACTCGGCCTCCTCCACCAGCATTCATGTTGTTTGCCTTCGGGCAGTCCCTTCGGATGTGCCCCGTTGCTCCGCACTCATAACAAGTACGGTGTACTCCCATATTTGCGGCTGGAGTGGCTGGTTGGGTTGGTTCCCTATAATAGCGGACGGTATGTCCCTTACTATTGCACCTAGTGCAACGCATTTCACGGCAGGGTCCGTGATGGTGAAAGTTGCATCGGTTGCACTTTGGCTGGTTTCCGTTGTATGGCCTTGTGGGGGTGGTGGGGGTGGTAGGGATAGTACCAGCGTGAGCTGTCACTAACTGTTTCTTCTTGGGGTTCTCCTGCATGGTTTCCCCCTTTCTCTTATTCCAGGGCTTCCTCCGATCCTCTATATCCGTCGGTGGCTCCGAAACAACGGTAATAGTACACTGTTTAACACCACGATCAATCAATCGTTGAGCCAAGCACTTCGCATTGTCAAATGTGATTGGTTTAGAGGCTAGGACATGCCCCTGGATCTGAGGTGATAATTCCCAAATGTACCTCTCCACCTTCTTCGATTCCGGGTTTACCATACCTAGGTAAAAGGCTGACAAGTCACTGAACCTGTCCGTGTAAGCGACTAGGTCCGATCCGGTCATCCTTAGGTTCCATAGCTCATGCTCCAACTTTTGGATTTCGCCCCTCGGGCAGTATTCTTCCAGCATCAAGATTTTGAGATCCTCCCAGCTCATGGTATTAGCAACTGGGGGAGATAGGGCTTTCACATGGCCCTTCCACCAGGTGAATGCTCGATCAGAGAAAGTGCAAGCAGCAAACTTAACTTTGCTAGTCTCTAGGCATGCACTAATCTCGAAGACCGTTTCGATCTTCTCGAACCATTGCATAAGTGCAATGACTCCTCCTACCCCGTGGAAAGTATTTGGCTTCGTATTCGAAAATTCCTTGTATGTGCATTCCCTGATATGACCATGGCCAGTGCCATGATTAAAGTGGTTGGTACTGCTTCCAGTTCCACCAGCTCCATTAGTATTTATTTACGTAAGAGCAGCTGCTACTGCTGCAGTGATAGCAGCTTGCACCATGACGAGATCATAGTGTGGAGGTGGTGGAGGCGGCGTAGGTGTTGCGTTGTTGACACGGCGTGCAGATCTGCGAGGCGGCATCGAGCTGCCAAAGAAATAGCAATGAAAACAATAAGTCCTTAATGATTGAAGTCGTGTTTTAATGAGTTAGCTATCTTAAACATTTCAAAAATTGGACTTGACCTAAACAAGGTTTTGAGTTTGAATCATAATGATAGTTTATGTATAAATAGATAAACTTATGAATTAGAGAGATAACCAAGAAAATTTATACGCATGGAAATGCGATAGTTATATATATATATATATATATATATATATATATATCATGGATACATCAAAATGTTGGGAAAAATTTGACCTTATCAATAGGTCTATAGTACAAGAAGTTAATACCAGGGTCTATACAAAGACCTAAATTATCTCCAAAAGACGGATTAGAGTAGACTCTACTTGCATGGGGAATTGTTGTGACCGGTACTTGATTATGTTGGATATAGTGTCTAAGTCCATAACTTTATTTGGTAAGTATTTGACCCGGACGGGCATGGTCCATTTGGGTTGCATGGCATTGCAATATTTGGATAAACTAAATGAGAGAAAGGACACTTGTGATTATTAATATATTATAAGTTCTAATATATTAATAATAGTATTATTTAATTAGTATTGATCAAATATTAATTTAGAATTAATTTGGTGATCAAAATGAGACTAATTAAATATATAGGGTTGATTATGACAATCATCTAATCTTTTATGGTGGAATTATGATCCATGGTTTATGGAGTTGGGTTATAACCATTTGGAGCTCCATGGATAGTTCATGGGAGTTACAAACCCATGGATCATTAGAAATGAAGAGTCATGACAATTAAGGGCATTCATGTGTAAACCCTAATTGTGACAACACTATAAAAGGAGCCCTATAGCTAGCAAAATCGGACTACTAGTGAGTTCTTAGAGGGCATAACCGATTTTGAGTACAAGTGTAATCTCTTAAGTTATTCCAAGTCTTGTAGTGTTGTGTGAAGCATGTGAGCCACAGCATTTAGGGTGCTAGGCTCACAAAGTCTTCAAGGAATCCAAGCAACATCAAAGGTATCTAATTATATCTAGAGTTTTGTTATTTATGTACCTAGGATTGCACGCTAGATATGTAAAGGCTTTGGAAATCATTTTCCATGTATAATAGAGAAAACATAGTTCTAAATCTTCTAGGGTTGTATGTGCACCTTAAGGTTGTTAGGATGCTCAAAAGCCATCGGTGGTATCAGAGCCTAGGCTTGTTTTCTGTTATATTGATGTTTATGTGATTTTGCAAAGCTGAAATCTGTCCAGACTACAAAACTCGATGAGTTTCTGTAGAAAACTCGACGAGTTCATGACTTTGGTCATGAACTCGACGAGTTCGTCAAGGAACTCGACGAGTTTGTTGAGCAGAATGCATGATGTTCGAGCTTTTGGGCCAGAATTGGGTTAGAATCATTACCTATAACTATTTTGAATCATTTAAACTGTTTTTATGATATGGTAATGATTATCCTAATCCAATTGCAACATAGTTGTTATACTTTCAAGATTAGTGTTAATATGATTATGTTTGTTTGATTATTATGATTAGTGAAATCCATGATTGTATGTTTTAATGGAGTTCATAATTTGTCCTCAAGTTATGGATTACCAAAAGTCTTTTTCATTTAAAACATTTAAAGAACTCATAGGTTACAAAAAATGAAGAGTCTTCATTTTATTGGCCATTAGCTCATAAGTTATGAATTTGAAGAGTCTTGAATAGTTTCAAAACTTGCCCTCAAGTCTTGGAATTTGTAAAGTCTCACATATTAATACTTTAATTCCAAATAGATCCTTGGAATTTTAAAAAGTTTAAAATTCAACCCTTATACTTCTATAATATTAAAAGTTTAATCATTATATATATATATATATATATATATATATATATATATATATGTATAAGAATAAGTTAGTCTTACCGCAAGTAGGACTCATTCACGAAGCCGGTCTATAAGGGGGGGGGGGGGGGTATGTGGTTGCTGCCTATAAAATGGCAGCTTAATTGGTGTTCACTCTCACCCACCGCTTCCTTGACTGGTGGAGGGTCGTTAGCCGAACGGGTAGGATAGGACCTTAATCCTCGTTAAAAGTATAATGAAATTATAAAGTAACTAAACCTTTATTAATTCCCAATATTAGTTACTTTAGGAAAAATGTGAAATAGGTGCTAACCCATGAAATTACACTTTGTACCTTACCAATTCGTTAGTGGAGCGTGTGTGGTTAACCGACACACTAACAAGGACTAGTAAGAGTGGAAAAGGGTGAATTAAGTTTTATCATAAATCGGTGGAGCGTGTGTGGTTAACCGGCACATCGATTAGGTGTTAAAATTTAGGGTACCAAGTCAATTTGCATGGTTAGTCACACCTTGTTTGTGATCCTCGGCATCCCAGTCACAAACTTGAGAGGGCACAATCGAGATTCAAACATGCCATTGAAAGTTCAATGTATCTCAAAAGATCTAGGAGTTTCAAATCAAATTCAAACTTAATAATTTATTTTGTTTATAATGGTGGAAATTGGTAAATCGTCATTTACCTACCTTCAAATATTTCATAGTTTGGATTACGACGTCCCTCTTCCAAGTTATGAAATAGTTTGTGGGGTCCTAGCCTTAATATTTCATTTGGGTGATTTATTAAGGATTCTTCATCTAATTAAACTTGTCCTTATTTCTTTCAGATGTCTTCCAACACTACTACTGGCTCAAATCCTACAGGCTCCTTCTCCCTCATGAACTTGTGTGGGAAAGTCACTTTTGATGGGTCTAACTTCAATGAATGGATTAGAAACATCAGGATGATTACTCACTATGAGAACAAGGAATATGTCCTTGATAAGGAGCTTAGGGTCATCAATGAGTCCACTGCTACTCCTGAGGAGGTTGCGGAGTACACTGCGCATGAGAGGGATGCTACCAAAGTATCTTGCATCATGTTGGCTACCATGACTCCCGAACTCTAGAAATCCTATGAAGATTTCTACCCCTTTGAGATGCACTTGGATATGATGGATAAATACCATTAGAGCACGCGTCAAGAGACATATGAAATCATCTCCTCCATGATAACGGCCAGGATGAAGGATGGTGAATCCATCACCGGTCACTTGCAGAAAATGCAAAGGTTCGTGGACCGGTTGCTGAAGCTGAATGTGGACTTCCCTGAGGACTTGGCGATTGATATCATTCTCCATTCCTTACCTCCAAGTTATGATTAGTTTCGTATGATTTAGCATATGAACGAGGAGGAAGTCACACATAGAAAACTTCAAGGACTTTTAAGGACCGCTGAAAGTGGCCTTAAAGGTAAGTTGGATGTTACTTCTACTCCTACTCCTACAGCAGCCCCTGTTCTTGTAAGTGGGCAGGGAAAGGGTAAGAAGAGGAAAAACCCTTCGGAGGGTACCAAGGGTAAGCCCCTTAATGGTTCCTCTTCAAGTGGGACAAAGAAAGGTCCCATTACTCCTTCCTCAAACCCAAAGGAAGCACAATGCTTCTATTGCCACGAAAAGGGGCACTGGAAGCGAAGCTGCCCAAAGTAACTGCAAGATGTGAAGGATGGGAAAGTTAAACCCACCCATGCAGGTATTTATACAATATTGTCTAATAACTCCTCTAATGCTAATTCTTGGGTGCTTGATACAGGTTGTGGTATTCACATTTGTACTGATTTGTAAGGCCTAAGAAGAAGTGAGCAAGCGGAGCACGGGAAGATAAACTTAGTCATGGGCATTAGGAAAGCATCACATGTCACCAACATAGGAGTTTATTCTTTATTGCTTAATAATGGGCTAATGTTAGATTTGAATAAATGTTATTACTCGCCTGAGATGGCGAGAAATAATATTTCCCTTCATATTTTGTACAAACAAGGTTTCACCTCTTCGTTTGATAATAAAATTGGTGCTATTGATGCTTTTTATAATGATGTGTTTTATTTTAAAGCATTACCTTGTGATGGTGTATATGAAACTGTGTCGATTGTAGACAACTTAGGAAATAATGTATCTCATATTGATTCTTCGATACGCTTAGAAAAAGCATCCTTGTGGCATTGTTGTCTTGGACATGTTAACAAGAAGCGCATAGGCCAACTCTAGAAGGCCGGAGCTTTGGAATCATTTGACCTAAGGTCGAATGATAGTTGCGAGTCTTGTTTACTCGAAAAAATGACAAAGTCACCCTTCACTGGTACTTGTGAGAGGGGTGAGGGTTTGTTGGACCTCATACACACAAATGTTTGTGGACCCTTCAAATCAACCACAAGGGATGCTAATCGGTACTATGTGACTTTTACTGATGATTATAGTAGATATGGATATATCTACTTAATCAAGCATATGTCAGAAACCTTTGAAAAGTTTAAAGAGTTTAAACAGGAAGTCGAGAATCAGTTGGTCAGGAACATAAAGATGCTTCGTTCCGATCGTGGTGGCGATTATCTTAGTACAGAGTTCCTTGACTATCTCAAGGAATGTGGGATCGTCTCATAATTGACACCTCCTAGGAAACCTCAGATGAATGGTGTGGCTGAGAGGCGTAATCAAACATTGTTGGATATGGTTCGTTCCATGATGAGTCGACCTTCGTTGTCAATCTCTTTCTGGGGGTATGCCTTAGAGACTGCCGCCCATATCCTTAATCAAGTCCCTACTACAAAGGTTGCCAAAAAACCTCATGAGATGTGGACTGGGAAAGTTCCCAATTTAGACCACATCAACATTTGAGGTTGTGAAGCTTTCGTGAGGCGTGAGACTCATGATAAGTTTGAACCTCGAAGTGAGAGGTGTATTTTCATCGGCTACCCACATAGATCCTTTGGTTACCTCTTCTACAGATCCAGTGATAATGTGGTCTTTGTAGCAAGCAGAGGAGTCTTTTGTGAGAGAGTATTTATAAGCCAAGGGGACAGTGGGAGGCAAATTGACCTTGAAGAGCTTCAAGAGTCAAGTAGTGAAGGAACCTCAAATACTATCGACCAACTTGAGGAGGAAGCTCCTGTTGAGCCGATAGATAAGTCCGTACCTCCGAGGTATTCCACTAGAGTTAGGAACACACTTGAATTTTATTATTGTTATCACATCACCACTGAAGGTGATACATTTATTGGTGATAGTACACTAATAGATTTGGATGAACCTAATAATTACAAGGAAGCCATGGCAGGCCCCTAGTCTGCTAAATGGAAGGAGGCTATGGACAGCGAAATTCAGTCCATGTATGACAATCAAGTATGGAACTTGGTTGACAATGTACTAGGTCGTAAGACAGTTGGGTGCAAATGGATTTTCAAAAAGAAGACCGACATGGATGGGAAGGTACACACCTACAAAGAAAGACAGGTGACAAAGGGCTTTACTCAAACTCTAGGAGTTGACTAGATGAGACCTTTTCACCAGTAGCAAAGATTAAGTCTGTCAGAGCTTTGTTGGCCATAGCTGCATTTTATGATTATGAAATATGGCAAATGGATGTCAAAACCATTTTCCTTAATGGAAAGTTGGCTAAGGATGTTTACATGGCTCAGCCAGAGGGTTTTGTCGATGCAAAGTACCCTAATAGGGTGTGTAAGCTTGAGAAATCCATTTATGGATTGAAACAAGCATCTCGTAGATGGAATCTTTGCTTCAATGAAAAAGTCAAAGAGTTTGGTTTTTCGAGGAGCGAAGATGAGTCATGTGTATATGTTAGGGCTAGTGGGAGCATAGTCAGCTTTCTGGTGTTGTATGTGGATAACATACTACTCATAGGAAATGACATCCCAACCTTGCAGGAGGTTAAGTCCTGGCTTGGGAAGTGTTTCGCTATGAAGGATCTTGGAGAAGCTGCCTATATCCTAGGGATAAGGATAATGAGAAACAAGAATAAGAGACTGATTGGACTTAGTCAAACTACCTACTTGGATAAGGTATTGAAGACGTTCTGCATGCAAGAATCCAAGAAAAGGGAATTACCTATCCAGAGTAATGCCAAGCTGAGTAAGACTCAGAGAACGAGTACAGAGGCTGAGATAGCAGAGATGAGTCATATACCATATGCTTCCGCTGTAGGCTCTATCATGTATGCTATGACTTGTACTCGCCCTGAGGAGCGAAGATGAGTCATGTGTATATTTTAGGGCTAGTGGGAGCATATTCAGCTTTCTGGTGTTGTATGTGGATAACATACTACTCATAGGAAATGACATCCCAACCTTGCAAGAGGTTAAGTCCTGGATTGGGAAGTGTTTCGCTATGAAGGATCTTGGAGAAGCTGCCTATATCCTAGGGATAAGGATAATGAGAGACAGGAGTAAGAGATTGATTAGACTTAGCCAAAGTACCTACTCGGATAAGGTGTTGAAGAGGTTCTGCATGCAAGAATCCAAGAAAGGGGAATTACCTATCCAGAGTAATGCCAAGATGAGTAAGACTCAAAGTCCGAGTACAGAGGCTGAGATAACAGAGATGAGTCATATACGATATGCTTCCGCTGTGAGCTCTATCATGTATGCTGTGACTTATACTCGCCCTGATGTGGCTTTTGCTTTGAGCATGGTTAGTAGATATCAAGGGAACTCTTGCAAGGCTCACTAGACTGTGGTAAAGAACAGTCTCAAATATCTGCGGAGGACTAAGGACTGGGTCCTTACCCTCGGAGGCAGTGATGACTTGAGAGTGGAAGGATCTAGTGATGCTAGCTTTCAGACTCATAGGGATAATTTTCGCTCTCAGTCAGGCTGGGTCTTTATCCTAAATGGAGGAGCAATTACTTAGAAAAGTTTCAAGCAGGAGACAGTAGCTGATTCTACTTGTGAATCAGAGTACATAGTAGCGAGTGAAGCAGCAAAGGAGGCAATATGGCTAAAGAACTTCATCGGAGACCTTGGAGTTGTACCAGATATAAAGTAGCCAATGGAAATTTTCTATGACAGCGAAAGTGCGGTTGCTTTGGCTAAGGAACCAAGAGATCACGGGAGATCTAGGCACATTGACAGAAAATACCATTTTATCAGACATCAAATAGAAGAAGGACTACTCGTGGCAAAGAGGGTATCATCGGATGAGAACCCAGTAGATCCGCTCACGAAGGGACTGAGTAGGGTTAAGCATCTACAGCATGCGAGGCGCATAGGGCTGAAGGATGATATTAGTTTTAATAATTAGATAGTTCTATGAAACTTGTAAAATGTAATTGACCTTTTGATGATTAATAAAAAGTTGTTATTTATTTATGAGTAAAGTGTTACTATCTTATGTTAATTGTTTACTATGGTTTCAATTTTGCATGTTTTGACTTCCAGAATAATTTTATTCAAACTCTCCACAGTCGGTCATATGTCGGAAGTAGATATGAATCAAGACTGTCATGAATCTGGCTTGTAATATTTGTCTAAGGTGCATTAGACATAGCAATGTTCATGAGTGCTCATAATTCCTTAGTATTGGATTCAACCGACACTCAATTGCATCACTTCATGGAATTTATCTCGAGTGATCGTGAGACGGTAATATCATATAAATCTTCAAACCTAGAGATATGAGTTGTTGACTATGAGTTGGTTATCCATTGATTGTACGGAAACGCATTGGTAACTCGATGTTATAAAACGTGCTTTTGTGCATAATTCAACAAGTAGTCAGTACAAGCATATGAGTCGAAGTTTATCTGTTCCTTCTAGAAATAGAAGCGATATCTGGGCCCCTCGATGATTTGGTTTTGACTTATGTACTGTGCCCGGTCAGAACCTAATTGATGTGTTCAATTTAGTTCTATGTCGAAACAAATCATAGATCAAGAAACAAATGTTGGACAATGAGAAAGACCATGTTCCATGTGTTTGTCCGACTGATATCTTGAGAGCAGAGGATTATATGATCACTTATCTTAAATGGCGTATCATTATCATCTCAGTTCCCAGAGACTTTGAAAGAGCTACGATTGCTAGTCGGATCTTGAAGTCATATCTACAAATATAGTTATTAGACTTATGTAAGTGGGAGACTGTTGGATATAGTGTCTAAGTCCATAACTTTATTTGGTATGTACTTGACCCGACCGGGCATGGTCCATTTGGGTTGCATCGCATTTCAATATTTGGATAAACTAAATGAGAGAAAGGACACTTGTGATTATTAATATACTATAAGTTCTAATATATTAATAATAGTATTATTTAATTAGTATTGATCAAGTATTAATTTAGAATTAATTTGGTGATCAAAATGAGACTAATTAAGTATATAGGGTTGATTATGACAATCATCTAATCTTTTATGGTGGAATTATGATCCATGGTTTATGGAGTTGGGTTATAACCATTTGGAGCACCATGGATAGTTCATGGGAGTTACAAACCCATGGATCATTAGAAATGAAGAGTCATGACAATTAAGGGCATTCATGTGTAAACCCTGATTGTGACAACACTATAAAAGGAGCCCTATAGCTAGCAAAATCGGACTACTAGTGAGTTCTAAGAGGGAATAACCGATTTTGAGTACAAGTGTAATCTCTTATGTTATTCCAAGTCTTGTAGTGTTGTGTGAAGCATTTGAGGCACAACATTTGGGGTGATAGGCTCACAAAGTCTTCAAGGAATCCAAGCAACATCATAGGTATGTAATTCTATCTAGAGTTTTGTTATTTATGTACCTAGGATTGCATGCTAGATATATGAAGGCTTTGGAAATCATTTTGCATGTATAATAGAGAAAACATTGTTCCAAAGCATCTATGGTTCTATGTCACCTTAAGGTTGTTAGGATGCTCAAAACCCATCAGATTCTTCCCTGGCTTCAGCCAGCTGCTGTTCTGCTTCCCATATGCGTCTTTGCAGTGCCACCTGGTTCTGACAAAGATCCTTGGTCTCAGATCGACAGGCATCCACCTCCACTTGTAAGGCGTCAGTACGAGACCTTTCAAAGTCCTGGTCCTCGGTTAGATGACGAAGACGAATTGTGTTGACTCTAGAGTTAGCACAGTTCTCTATGACTTCAGTTTGAGTTGCAGTTAGCTCTCTCTGCCTAGCTTCATTTTGATTTACGACTCTACCCTGAGCTAATCCTAATTGTCGGATGCGAGCAGTATTGACTCCAGGGTTCGCATCATTGTCCTCGGTCTGTTGGATAGTTGCCCTTCCTTGCTCATCATTTCGAGAAATTCAGCGAACCATTATAGGAAGGACTCTGTCTGCTGAGTCTCCCTTGCTCAAATTGTAGAAGCTTCGGTCTCCATTTTATGTAAGGGGTTGACCTTGTTCGCGACTCCACCTATTCACGTTGGTTGCCCATAGAGGTTTCGAGCCATGAAATTCCGATCGAGGATTTGGATCTTGGATCGGAGTCACTAAGGGTAGGTTATTGTCCTCAGGATCTGGGTTTGAGTCTTCTTGCATTTCTTCATCTGGATCATCCTCTACCCAACCCCCACTGTCTTGGTTCGGGTAGTAGGGATCCCCTGGTAGATGGAATACGGCCATTACGTCTATACGAGAATAGGGAGATAAGGATTGTCTAGAACTAAGGCACATAAGGTTGAACATCAAAGTTAAATTATCGTATGCATAAAATACTCCTATAGTATTCTAAATGTTATGTTTAATTCTAAAGTTTATAAGTTTGGTAAGTTTTAGACTTTTTGTCCATTGTAGCTATCCACCAGCATATGTTGGCCGGCTCTTGGATAAATATAGTTGATCAGGCTATATTTGTCCCAGTCCTGATTACATGTCCCAACGCATACCTGTAGTGCACAACTCATTTATAATACTTCTATATTGTTTCCATTATGATACTGACCCTGATATATAATATATGCATGTATACTTTATAAAAATTTCATTTTAAAAGTATAATTCTCGCTCAAAGTGTTTTTCCCAATTGTGTTTATAGTTGTATATCAAAAATGGTTTTGATATATTTAGCTCACTATAAATAATGCTCTGATACCAATCTGTCACACCCCCAAATCTGAACGGCGGAAACATTTGGGGGCGGAGGACGTCATGTACAGTATCATAACAAATGAATAGTAAATAAAGTACACACGACCATCATATACATAATTAAAAATTTTACATGATTGTAGTATTACATGTTTGCAAAAGTCAATTACAATATGATATCCAAAGGATTAAACTAACACCTGAGCGTATGTCTTCAAAAGCAGTTGCTAACTTAGTTAAGCGATTTCCTTAGAATACAAGTGATTTCAATAAAAGTGTCAACATTTAAGTTGGTGAGTTCACAAGTAGTGATTTGATAAAAGGTATGTTTTCCAGAAAATCCGATATTTTCTTAATAAAGTGGGTTGTGAATTATTGTTGTATAAAGTGAATGTTTGAACTCTAAATGAGATGCAATCTTAAATGACCAAGACTATAACTTGTAAGCAAATATGCCATGCTTAGAAATGAAGATGTATAGCTTTATTATTAAGTAAAACTAGTTGTGGAAGTGTTTATCCTGAATTCCGAACATGCTGATAGTACCCTATAATATAGTTATTACCCCCCCCCCCCCCCCCCGAGCATGATTGAGTTATGTGTTACTACGTCCATGAGTCATTGTTTCCGCGTGTTGTGAGTTCCTCATAACCATACTAGACGCAGTACCTAATGTTGACATTTGTCACCCCGAGGACTGTAGCTAACAGTCAGGGTGCGGAGTCGTCAACCCCTATAGATCTATACACACTTTTCACGCTCTCCCTCTAAGAGACTCTGGTTATAGGTGGGGACTTTCGTTTGGTAAAAACAAAGCCATATGACATCACATGATTCCTAGCAACAAGTTCACGAGTAATATGATGAAAAATCGTTTGTACGAAATGATTGCCTTTTCTACCATGTTACAAAGACGTGATGATGAGTTGAGTTTTCTTGTAAAAGCATCATTTTATAGTTGAAATGGTTACCCTTGATATGATGTAGTATGCAAACGTATATATAAAACATATATCTATTTATAAAACATATTGGATCCCAAGAGTGTTGTGAGGTGTTTTGCATGATAACAACTTCATATGATAGTTAAAATAACAGTACGAAAAGTATAGCATAAGATTGGTGTTTCACACGATTTTAACCGTGTGTTTACTTGTATTCCCCCCCCCCCCCCCGTTAAAAGTGCTTCAAAAGCATTTAAAAAACATTTAAAGTGAGGTTGTAGGGGTATGAACTCACTTGATAGAAGTGGTGAGTTGAAGAAGACGAGACTCAACTCGGGCAGTACTTCGACTGAAAGAAGCAAGTTTCTCTGGATCTTCGTGACTTGCGTCGTGTATTAGAAGTGCTATCAAGGCATCGGGGTCGTCTCGGGAGGCTTAAAACAGAGTAGAAGTAGGATAAAGTATGGAAATGAACAACCAAAGCCGGCTGCCCTCAATCCTTATTTGTAGGATAAAGTATCGATAATATAGAGTCATTATTGATATATATATATATGATTCAAAAGGGGATTATTTTCAATAAACGAAACGAGACAAAACACCTAGTCAACGAGTACAACTATTGTTATTTAATAAATAAATAACGGAATTTAACTATTTGCGTAAAAATCGGTTAGTATTCTAGCCAGACGCATCTTCACTGTACCTATATAATAGTGTACGTTTGAAATTCGTGTAAGAGTTATAACCAGAGTCTGCTAGAGGGAGAGCAGGAATTTGTATATAGATCTATATGGAGTTGACACCCCGCACCTTTGATGTTCGCTACAGCTAGACCGACCAGTCTAGGGTGACAAATGTCTTCAACAAAACCAATGCCTGAAGAACGTTAAGACATACACTTCGTCATATTAGTATGGTTATAACAACTAACTTAGAATATAACAATATTATTTAGAGATTTATTCAAGTTACACCTTTTGATTATAGACAACTACTGTTTGGATACTTTAAATGAAATTTAGCACACAAGTCATAGGATTTTAAGACTACTACCTTGTACATCAGAAAATATAGGATTTCTGGAGAAAACGATTTTATACGATTTCTTAAATGATAAACTAAAACACACATGCAACTATACTTGATTGGAAACAAGACTTACAACCATTTTGACAAGGAAATATTGGATTTTCTAGGTTTCTAAACTGTCACAGAACCTATATAAAAATGCTTATGAACTCACCAACATATTTTATGTTGACGCTTTTCAAACGACTTGTATTCTTAGGAAATCAGTAAGCAAGTTTAAGGATCGCAGATTCTGGATTATTTTGCTATAGTTTGGAATTTACTTACTAATGTCTATTTTGTGTAATTTGAGAACAAATGCATGATGTAAAAACAATATAAGTTTGTTATCTTAATATATGATGTTTGGAGTTACTATGTTTCATTTATATTCAGTTGTTATGATATTGTAAAATGACGTCACCTGCCACCGGATGTTACCACCGTTCTGGTCCGGGGGTGTGACAATTTCCGCAATCTAACACTTCTAACTTATTATTAATGAGCTAACAAGATCTCTTGAGATTAACTTATTATTCCGCAACATTATCTTGTACTAACGTTTGTTTAAAGTTTTTCTCTCAACAATTGGTATCAGATCCATATTGATTGCTTTCTAAACAAACCTCTGATTTGAGAAAGCCTTCTATACCACTGAAGCTCATTCTTAAAAAAAACAAAAAAATATGGCACAAGCTTTATCATTGAATGTTTCCGATAGTGTTGGAGGCTCGAACAGAGCTTCAATACTTGTTCCAAGTGAATACCACCATTGGTCTCAAAGAATGGAAACATATCTAAAGAGGCTCGGAAGAGATGTATGGAGATCTGTGGAAGAAGGACCCCATATCCCTGTTCTCACTCCAGTTCAAGCCGATGGTGCTCAGCCCCGAGTAGACGTAGGTCCAATAGCCATGAATCGACAAACAAATGATGATCTTGAAAAAATGGAGAAAGATGCCATACCCTTCTTTGAAATCTCATGTGGTGTTGCTCCAAATAACTTTGACATCATTATCAACTACAAATCTACAAAGGAGATCTGGGATGTACTCAAAAATATTTACCGAGGGTCTGAACAAGCTCAAAACAAGAAACTCGCCACTGCTCTCAATGAGTTCAACAACTTTAAAGCCCTTCCTGGTGAAAGTCTTGAATATTCATTCAAAAGGTTCAATCTCATCATCACAAATCTGTCAAATGTTGGTACAGTTCAAAGTAATCACGAGACAAACCTACAATTCCTGAATGGTTTGGGAATACATTGGACTATGGATAAGATAATAGTCCAAAGCCATAGAAAAATACACACTCTTTTGCTGTTCAAACTCTATGGTGAACTACAAGCACAAGAATCAACAGTGTTAAAAGGTTGTGCAGACTTGGGAGGACCACTTGCATTGATCGCTCTAACTTTACAGTTCAAAACTCCTCAATACCCATATACCGCAGAATCATCATACCAACACTGATATGCAACCCACCGCATTCATATGAATCTGATGCATAACTAGATGATGAAGAAGAGTTTCAAAATGCCATTACCTTAGCCAGTCAACAATTCAATAGACTCCCACCACCATCCTTTTGCAAAACCAATAATTCACCAAACTACCTTTCAATATAAACTTCAACCGGCAGAATAACCATCCACGATATCTAAAAAACCCTCATCATCCTTCACAACCGCATAACACTTCTTCAAAGGACACGTCTTAGAACAACAAACCTTCAAACTCCGGTACCACTATAGAAGACAAAGATGAAGTCGTTATTTTTCATAACTGTCACAAGGAGAACCACTTTGCCAAAGATTGCAAATCAAATGTAGTGAAAGACAAGGCATTTTATCTCAAAATGGCTCCAGAAATGGAGTAAAAATAAAAAGTAAGAGCTTATGTTTCTCAAGTCAAAAGGGATCATCAAGTTTGGTCTTCGGGTGCTGAAGATGAAGAAATAGACAACGACAAGAAGAATGAGAAAATTTGCATGGTGGCAACTACTGAAGATAATGGATCGACAAACCTAAAGAAGAACTATTGCTACATGGAAAAAGATGTAAAAATTATGATTCCGTCTAATAATTACAGCTTGCATGATTGTGAACCGTACTTAGAAAGACTTAATGACACTTGTGATGTTATCCTTTTAGACTACAACAAAACCTTAGATGAAAAGAACATAGCTTCCCAAAAGATGTACCATGTGAGAGGAAGACTAAAAGAGAAAAATATTAAGGTCATTATGCTAGAGAAAGACTTGTTGTTAGAGGAAGATGCTAGGATGTTAAGTGAAACTCAGTTAGATATTGCTTTAAATCAACGAGATCTTGCTCGACAAGAGATTGTACATTTAAATATTTTAATTGCAAAACTATTTAACGAAAGTGAATCTATTGAGAATCTAGTTAACAATAGGTATATAGACAACACTTATAACCGGGGATGGTCTAATGGGTACTCAACTGATGAGACCACTTCTTCCTGGTTCAATGTTGAACGTTCCTATGTCCCACCAGAAAGAAATTTTTATTATATAGTCAATGACAAGACGTATCCCAAAAATATTCAATGTTACATTGGTAGACTTCGTGATCTTAGCCACAGTTTAGTCATCGAGAAAATTCTTCCGGAATCCTTGGGTAATTCAAACTAGTTCATACCCTTTATTGGCACAATTAGTCCTAGCTCTCAATCAAGTTCAAATGTGGATGAAGAAATCATTTTGGAAGGACCCAAATTAGTTGAAAAAGGTCCATCCTTGTCCTCCAAAACATGTCCCAATCAAATGTCACCTTTGACTTACTCTGCGGTGGTCCAATCTTCTCTACCGCAGACCCCCGTTCAATGCACAACCTGAGTTTAGCCCATTTTGCATGAATTGCCAATTAATATTTTTGAATCTGGCCAATGCACAAAATCATGAACTCTCTAGTTCCGATGACTAAATGTTTTTGATGCGATCTCGCAAAAAGTTCAAGCAAAACAAGCTTTACAAAATGAGATAAGATCCCGACGTGAAAAACAAGAAACTGATTTCAAGAATGATACTTTCAAAAATAAACTCAAAATCTCCAAAAAGAATTTTGAAAAATCCGTCACTGCAAAAAAAACTTTCAAAAACACACTGTAGTCGAGAAATCGAACAAAAAGGAAACTACCATGACAAAATCTTTTCAAAATGATTTTGCAAAAATGTCAAAAACAATTCCCATCACTTTCACAAAATACCTTAACAAATCCGAATTTTATGGGTATTTTTCCAACTCCAAAGCTTTCAAAACCACCTCAGTCAGTTAGAAAGTCAAAACCTAAGACTAGACCAAGTGACAAGCCTGTTTCAAGTCCCAAGGTCACTCCCATAAGACGCACCACAAAAACCGGTAGCAAGCAAAAAGTCACATCCTTCAAACCATTGACCAAATGTGGTTTCTGGTTAAACGAAAATTACCTTGAATTTGGTTTCTTCCCAATCGAAGAGTCACGTCCAACCGCAACGCATGACATTCCAAAAATAGTAAAACATCCTACACTTGGACTAAAATCAGAAACGAAACCTGTCCACAAGTCTCATGAGCAGGCATTTGTTAAGAAAGTGCCACACGTTACTCAGGGATCCAAACTTTTTTGGATGCCCAAACTAACCCTATGATTTGTAAGCAATATGCAAGGAGGAACAAGAGGAAAAATGGTTAATCGATAGTTCATACTCCTTGCACATGACGGGAAGGTTAGAATACCTACAAGATTTCAAGCCAATCAGCAGTGGTGGACATGTCACTTTTGGACACAATGCAAATGCAATCATTAGGGGTTAAGCAGTATTGACTACAGGAAGCTTTTCAATTCAAAGAGTTGCTTATGTATAGGGATTGAAGCATAACTTGATCAGTGTGGATCAATTATGAAAAGTTGGTCATCGTGTTGCATTTGATAACGAATATTGCTACATCATGACGAATGATAGAAACACCTGTTTGATCAAGTCCAAAGCGGAAGGAGTAATGTACCCATTGGACGTTTCTTTGATTGACCACAGTTGTTGTTTCTATCCAAAGTAGTGTTTGAAGTAAGTTGGTTATGGCACCGCAAACTAGCTCACCTCAACTTCAGATACATCAACAACTTGGTAACTGAAAAGTTAGTCCGTGGACTGCCAATCCTAATGTACAACAATGATACGTTATGTCCAACATGTGAATGTGGAAAACAAAGAAATAGTAGCAATCCTATGATAGTTGATTTTTCAATCATTTTAGAGCTACTTCACATTGATCTCTACGGTCCATCTACCGTAGCCAGTCTTCATCACAAGAATATATTTTGGTTATAGTTGATGACTTTACTTGGTTCACTTGGGTCTTCAATTTTAAGACTCAAATTAGACACATCATAGATCATGATCAACTTCATCAAGGAAATAGAGATCCAAATCAAGCTACTAGTTAGATGGATAAGAAGTGATAATGGAACGAAATTAACAAATGTAATCTTAAATAGCTTTTGGGTTTCAAAGGGCACCAATCACAAATTCTCGGCACCCTACACACCACAAAAAAACGGAGTAGTAGAGCGAAAAAATCGAACATCGGTCAAAGCAGCTAGATCGATGTTGAATTTTGGCAACATTCCTCTCTACTTCTGGGCGGAAGCAGTGACAACTACGTGCTTTGTTCAAAATTGAAGCATCATTTGCAAATGCCTCAACAAGACTCCCTATGAATGTCTCAACAACCGCAAGCACAACGTCCTTTTTTTTTCATATTTTTGGCTGCAGATGCTTTGTGATCAACAATAAGGATCATCTTATAAAATTTGCACTGAAGTCTGATGAAGTCATATTCCTAGGTTAGTCCACCAACAAGGTTGCATACAAGGTTCTCAAACGGCATACCAGACTGATAATCGAAAGCTTTAATTTTATGTTAAATGACTATTACGTCCGCAACACTGCTCCGTCCACCAAAACAAAGTACATTATGGAAAGTGATATCCCCATTTCCCTGAGTCCGTTGAAAACAGTTGAAGTTAACTATGATGATCGTTTCGATGCCACATAAATTGCGCACCTTTCAGAAATGTCGATGTCTCCAGTAGCACAACAACAACATGCAGTAGTATCTAGACCTATTTTCTCTGAAGGAACTTCATTCAATAGTTCCACCTCTTCGGTTAAGGGGGAAAGAACAGTTCCTTTGCAAGTAACAACCGCAGAGGTTCCAATACTTGAAGACAATGCTCTAGTGCCCAACCGCAGACCGGCAAATCAATAAACCGTTGCTGAAGACTTTGAAGGAGAAATTGAAAACATTGATACAAGAAGTGATCCATGGATTTTTCATCACTCATAAATTCAGAGGGAAACAACGCCACTTGTCCAGGGGGAACCATCCACAGTTCAGGGGGAACTGCCTTCATCAATCTCGGAGAATATCCTTTACCTATCGCAGAACCCATTTCAGAAAACCAAGATTCTTCTGCCGGCTATTCTCAAATCGAGGGGGAACTATCCTCTTCTACCATAGAGTCTTTAGATGTAGACAATATTCCCTTAACCGTAGCTGCAGAACGTCAACAATCACGACTACATGTTTGGACAAGAGACCACCCACCGAGTCAAATCATCGGCAACCTATCCTTAGGTATTCAAACTTGTTACTCGACTAATTTAAATAGCCATTGTCAATATGCAGCATTCATGCCTTCGGTCGAGCCCAAAACAACAAAAGAAGCGCTTATGGAACCTGATTGGATCATTGCAATGCAAGAGGAGATGGATGAGTTTGAACGAAATAATGTTTGGAAATTGGTACCGAAACCAATAGGTCACACAATCTTCGATACAAGATGGGTGTATAAGAACAAGTTAGATGATTCTGATGTGGTGGTGAGAAGCAAAGCCAGATTAGTCACCAAGGCGTATAGTCAACATGAGGATGTTGACTACGATGAAACATATGCCCTTGTAGCAAGAATGGAATCCATACGCATCTTCTTGGCATATGCTACTAACATAAACATCAAAGTTCATCAAATAGATGTAAAAATTGCCTTTCTGAATAGAGAACTGAAAGAGGAAGTTTACCTACAGCAACCTCTAGGCTTTGAAAATTTAGAATTTCCAAATCACTGCTACAAGTTGGAGAAAGTAGTAAACGGTCTTAAGCAGGAACCTCGAGCATTGTATGAGACTCTTTCTAAGTTTCTTGTCACCTAAAGATACATAAGATGTGTGACTGGTCCCACATTATTTAGACGAGCAAATGACAATCCACTTGATTCTTGTTCAAATATATGTGGATGATATTATTTTGGGATCAACAGATCAGGGTATGGTGGATGATTTTGTAAGGGTCATGACTAGCAAGTTTCAGATGAGCATTAATAGAGAGATCAATTTCTTTCTAGGACTTCAGGTTAAACAGGTCCCTCAAGGGATATTCATTCATCAAGAAAAATATACCATTCACTTGTTAAAGAAATTTTCGATGGAGAATTGCTCCTCAGCTAAGGTCCCAGTGGCCTTTGGATATAATGTGACAACCCGATATTTAGAGACAATGTAATGTAAAACCAGTCAAATTTAGGTCAAAACATAACTTTCCTAAAATCTTATTTGGGTTAAATCAAGTAGTAGGAATCGTAACAAGGTTTTCATACATATAAAGAACACAAAAATCCGAGTTATAACGAAGAAGTTATGACCATTCTAAGATTTCCGACAAAACCGGCAACACCGATTAAATGAAAAATGCGAAGTTTCAATACAATAGTTTTTAGCCTTAAGTATCTAAATGAAAGTTGTAGATAACATTAAAACGTGAGCATACATAAAAAGAACGTCCAAATCTGACTTCGTATGAGGAAGTTATGATTTTTCCAAGATCCAGATATAGCAGTAGACAGCTGAAAACTCGAAATAGAGCTTGAGAGGCTTTTGACCGAAACAAACTAAATGAGAATCGAAGGTCTCAACAATAGTAGCGCAACGGCGAAAAGTCTGACGAAAACGGACATCGGATGAAGAATTTATGGAATTTTAACAGACTTTTCGTGTCCCAGCCCGTTAAAAACAAATAATTAAAAATAAATTCCAAATTTGCCAATGAAGTCTAAAAGAGAGTTGTAGATCATATTTTCAGCTACGTGTGCATATAAAGAACGTCGAAAACGGAGCTCATACGCGAATGTTATGGAGTTTACAAGTTCGGGGTCCGAAATTCAAGGCTGTCAGGCTGGCCACAACGTGGTACAGATGGCCACGACGTGGCATAGTGACTGATGGGGTTTTCAGGCTTCGCAGAAGACGTCTCGTCCATGGAAGAGGATAAGGATCGACCCCACGATGTGGCAACCTTATGGCCACGACGTGGGACCCCAAAAATGACCCTATAAATAGATTTCAAGGGCTCCGAGTTCCATTGCTCAGTTCTCTTCTTTCTCGCGCCGAAACTATGCGTTTAAGCGCCCGATACCCTCCCAAAGCCCCAATTTTTTACCTTCAAGTCCCGAAGGAAGGTTTGGTGTTCCCGAGATTCCCGAGAATCCCAAGCTTTTCCCGCGTTTTCAACTCTTCCTGTCGAAGTTCTGCTCGATTCTTCTCTCGACTACTTCAAATCAACCACTTTAATCAAGTGAGTTCATACCCGTATAAACTACACTTTCAAATGCATTATAAATGCTTTTTATACACTTTTAAGGGGGGAATACAAGTAAACACACGATTATCATTGTGTGAAAAACATAAATCTGTTGTTATACTTTTTGGTTATAAAAATCAATCACATGTGATTTATAACTAACATACAATTGGACTTACTACACTTTTAGCCGTTTCACCATACAGATTACTTCAAATAGCTTTCTCAAACATTTTTACATGTTAAAACACCTTTAGAAACTTTCTTAAAAATTATATATTTCCTTTTTGAATCTGTTATAGTTGTGCTTCAAACAAAGGTTTTCTTACACATAAACTGTCTTGTCAACTGTTTTCGAATTGTTTTATAAACTGACATCAAGTCATAAATTCATATTTATTAAACTTTTCAAAGGTTTTACAAAACCTCTTTTATACTTTTATATTCTTAAATGGATGCCTATATATGTATAGTTAAATAAGAAAGGTTTAAAAGATTTGGAACGGCTAGCATGCCTTATTTCTTTTTCTGTTCTCGTTGGGATGTGGCCTTAGGGTATCAGTTATTTGTCGGAATGTCGTCTAAATGTTAGTTATATAGATCATGTATACCTATATAGACAAAAAAGTTCCATCAGTTAGTTCAGTTCTGACACTCTTGGGTAGCAAGGGTGTATAAACCTACTTGGACACTCATCAATTACATTCCAGTAAACTATTATAGGAATAGTTTAGGGGATAAGAAACATTATTCCTATTACAAGGAATCACGCAAGATTCAGTTCATTCATGAGTCTATACCAACGTTTTATTTACAAGTATGCATTCTTCATAACAAGGATAATCTTTTCATACAAAAGGTATTTCATTATATTACTCGTGAACTTGTTGTTAGCAAACATGTGAGACAATGGCTTTGTTAGAACCAAAACGAAAGTCCCCATCTGTAACCAGAGTCTCCTGGAGGGAGAGCGCGAATTTGTGTATAGATCTATACGGGTTTGACGAACCCGCACCTAAACTGTAAGCTCCAGTTAGACCGGTAGGTCTGGGGTGACAAATGTCGACATTAGTACCACGTCTAGTATGGTTATGAGAAACTTACCAACAGCAGAAACAACAACCCTTGTACGTAGTACTATACATTTAACTTAGTCATGCTGAGGGGGTAATAACTATACCATGGGATATTATTAGCATGTTCACAATTTGGGATAAACACTCTTTTAACCAGTTTTACTTAAACAAAAGACTCACAGGGAGTATTAAAAACATGTTCGATATAGATAAACTATTTTCCTTATTACCTTTATGTTGTGACTCATACACATAAACGACAAGGTAGACTATAACTTTTATAATAATAGTTAAACAAGGGAAAAACCGTCACATTTACAGTGATGCGTACTTTTAAAACATTCAGGTCTTGGTAGAAGACTACTTTCTAAAACATTCAAGTCTTGGTAGAAGACTACTTTCAAAACACTCGGGTCTTGGTAGAAGACTACTTTTTATACTAAAAGAAAATATAAGATTTTCTAGGAGTTTTAAAAACATATACAAACAATTACATTGAACGATTTCAAATGTTATCATCAAACTTATACGAACAATGACATTAAATACTTATGAACTCACCAGCTTAAATGCTGACCAACACTTTCAAAATAACTTGTATTCTCAGGTCACCAGTAGACAGGTACGACGACCATGTTTTGCGAAGACGGAGCAGTCAAGACTCGTCTTTTATTTTGATTACTTGTTGTAATGTCTTATTACTATGAAAGAACACACATGTATTAAACTATTACTATTAATACAATGGACGATGTTGTTGCTTGTTTACTACTTTACATTTGTTGTGATACATTACATGACGTCCTCTGCCCCAGAACGTTTCCGCCATTCTCGGTTTTGGGGTGTGACAGATTGGTATCAGAGCATTGTGTATAGTGAATTGAGTATATCAACCCATGAAAGATATACTAACTATAAATACAATGCGATTAAAATACTCTGACTTAGAGTTTATACTTCTAAATCATAAAATATTTATGTAAGTATATGTGCCTACATTCATACTAAAATCGGTGTCACAAAGACAAGAACAAAAGTATTACGATTGTTGAATATCACAAGTAAGCTTGGGGATGTATAGTCAGTCTTGGGAGTGGCATTGCCTGATCAACTATGCTGGTCCGAGGAGTGATTAGCATATGCCCAAGAATGGTTGTGATATGGCAACAAGTCTAAAAACTTACCAACATTACCACAATGAGAATATTATAACAGAACCTAAGTCTAAAATACCATAGGGGTGTTTTGGGTTACCATAATTACTTACTTGAGAACTAAAAGGGATCTTCATTACTAGGTTGATAGTTGCTAAGTGGATACACTAATGTTATATGTAACTGATGGGTTTTAGCCATAAGAACTTTCCTACGTGCGCATGCAAAACCCTAATGCTCGGATCTAGGCTTTCTAATAAACATGCTTTGAATCCAAGACTTCTAATTACTAATTAGGTTAAACAATAACATTGAAATAGATCTAGAACCATACCTTTGAGTTCCTTGTTGATCTTGAGGTCTTGGAGCTTCTAGAGTCACAAATGTCACTCCTCTGATGGCTTACAAACACCAATAGCAAGGAGGATGATTTAGGAGAGAGGAGAGGGGAGGAATTTCGACCAGAGGTTCCTTACTTTAGGTTAGATTTCGAATTCCCATGCCATAGGGTCCTTTTATACTTGTAGACTCCTTAAGGGTTACAACCTAAACCCTAATTGGATAATCTTCTCTTAAGGCTATCCAAATCCATTCCTAGATAAGCATATGGACGATTTTGGCTATCCCTAAGCTCTTAGAATCCGTCCACTATATATCTATAAGGATTTATAGTCTAAAGTTTAACTATCAAACAATTGACAGTTTATACCCCTTTATTTAATTAATCTCTTTAAGTCACCAAATTAATTCTAATTAATTCTATGACTTATATTAATCAAATAACAATATATTATTCATTATATTATTCCCATAATATATTAATAATATTTACTCTCTCTTATTAAATCATCCTATCAAGTTGCTATGGTGAAGGCAACCCAAAAGGACCATGCACAACCGGATATAGTTACAGCCTTAGACACTATTCCAACAGTCTCCCACTTGGATAAGTCTAGTAACTATACAAGTACAATTCGGTTTGCAATCGTAGCTCTCAAAGAGGCTGTCAAACTCTGATCTAATCAATCTTGTCCTTTAGATAAGGGATCGTACAGTCCTCTGTTAGATATCATGCTGACAATCCTATGGAATGGTTAGTCAAGCATTTAGGTTTCTCGATCTCTGATTTATTTGACATAGAACTTAATCGAACACATCAATTTAGTTCTGACCGGGCCCGGCACATAAGTCAAATCAAATCATCGAGCGGCCGAGATATCGCTTTTACCTTCTTAGATAAAAGATACAGATAAACTTCGACTTATATGCATTTACTTATTCATTAACCAACTATACACAACAATGCGTTTTATAACACCGATTTACTGATGTGTTTTCGCATTATCAATGTACAACCAATTAACAAATAACAAACCATATATCTAGGTTTTAAGACTATATGATATTATCGTCTTGCGATCACCCTTTTATATCTTATTCCATAAGGTGATTCCAGCAAGCGCGGGTTTGTTCCAATGCTCAAAACTAGTTCATAAGCACTCATGAATGTTGCAGCAACCCTTTGCTATGTCTAACACCATTTAGACATTCTACACACCAATTCATGACAATCTTCATTCATATCTACTTCCAACATATGAACGATTGTGGACAATTTGAACAATTCTATTATTCTTAATAATTTCAATTATTCTGGAAGTCAAAACATGCAAAGAGAAACAATAGTTAAACGATTAACATAAGACAGTAACATTACTTATAAATAAAACTCCTTTATTTAATCATCAAATGTTAATTACATTTATCTATTATACGTTTCTAATACTATCTAATCTATGCTAATATCATTCTTCAGCCCAATGCTCCTAGCATGCTGCAAGTGCTTAACCCTACTCAGTCCCTTCGTAAGTGGATCTGCTGGGTTATCTTCTGATGATATCCTCTTCACTACGAGTTGTCCTTCTTCTACACAATGTCTGATGAAGTGATATTTTCTGTCGATATGTCTTGATCTACCATGATCCCTCGGTTCCTTGGTTAAGGCAACCGCACCTTCGTTATCACAGAAAATCTCCATTGGCTCCTTTATGGCAGGTACGACTCCAAGATCACTGATGAAGTTCTTTAGGCATATTGCCTCATTCGACGCTTCGCTCGCTGCAATGTACTCTGATTCGCACGTTGAATCAGCTACGGTTTCTTGCTTGGAACTCTTCCATGTCACTGCTCCTCCATTTAGGGTAAAGACCCAGCCCGACTGCGAACGGTAGTTGTCCCTGTCGGTCTGAAAACTGGCGTCACTATACCCTCTCACCTTCAAGTCATCACTCCCTCCGAGGACTAAGAACCATTCCTTTGTCCTCCAAAGGTACTTAAGGATATTCTTCACCGCAATCCAATGTGCTTTGCCAGGATTCCCTTTATATCTGCTAACCATGCTCAAAGTGAAGGCTACATCAGGGCGAGTACAAGTCATAGCGTACATGATTGAGCCAACTGCGGAAGCGTATGGTACTCGACTCATTTCTGCTATCTCAGCTTTGGTACTCGGACTTTGAGTCTTACTCAACTTGGCATTACTTTGTATTGGTAATTCTCCCTTCTTTGAGTTTTCCATATTAAAACGTTTCAGTACCTTCTCCAAGTAAGTGTTCTGACTAAGTCCAATTAGTCTCTTACTTCTTTCTCTCACTATCCTTATTCCCAAAATGTAAGAAGCTTTTCCGAGGTCCTTCATAGCGAAGCACTTCCCGAGCCAGGACTTAACTTCCTGCAGAGTCGGGATGTCGTTTCCTATGAGCAATATGTCATCGACATATAGAACGAGAAAGCTTACTATACTCCCACTGGCTTTGACATATACACAAGACTCGTCTTCGCTTCGTACAAATCCAAACTCTTTGACTTTTTCATCGAAGCAAAGATTCCATCTGCGAGACGCTTGCTTAAGTCCATAAATGGACTTCTCAAGCTTACACACTCTATTCGGATGCTTCGGATCCACAAACCCCTCGGGCTGAGCCATGTAAACATCCTCAGCCAACTTCCCATTAAGGAAAGCGGTCTTGACATCCATTTGCCAAATCTCATAATCATGAAATGCGGCAATAGCTAGCATCACTCTAATAGATTTAATCTTCGCAACTGGTGAGAAGGTCTCATCATAGTCAACTCCAGGAGTTTGAGTAAAGCCCTTCGCAACCAATCGCGCTTTATATGTGTGCACGTTTCCATCCACGTCGGTCTTCTTTTTGAAGATCCATTTGCACCCAACGGTCTTACGTCCGGGCACATAATCAACCAAATTCCAAACTTGGTTATCATACATGGATTGGATCTCGCTATCCATTGCCTCTTTCCATTTTGTAGACTCCGGGCCTGCCATGGCTTCCTTATAGCTATTAGGTTCATCAAGATTTATTAGTGTACCATCACTAATATATGTGTCCCCTTCGGTAGTAATATGAAGACCATAAAACTGGGGTAGAACTCTAACTCTATCGGAACGTCTAAGAGGAAAGGATTCGTCAATCGGTTCAACCGGAGTTTCCTCCTCGGGTTGAGTGCCAGTGGTAGAGGTTCCTTCATCTATCGACTCTTGAATCTCTTCAAGTTCGATTTGCCTCCCACTGTCTCTTTGGCTTATGAGTTCTCGCTCTTGGAAAACTCCTCTCCTCGCAACGAAGACCACATTGTCCTTCGGTCTATAGAAGAGATATCCAAAGGATGTCTGCGGGTAGCCGATGAAAATACATCGCTCACTTCTCGGTTCAAGCTTGTCGTGAGTATCTCGTCTTACGAAAGCCTCGCAACCCCAAACCTTGATATGTGCCAACGAGGGAGCTTTCCATGTCCACATCTCGTGAGGTGTTTTGGCAACCTTCTTGGTAGGGACTCGGTTAAGGATATGGGCGGTAGTCTCTAAGGCATACCCCCAGAAAGAAATAGGTAGTGAAGCACGACTCATCATAGAGCGAACCATATCCAATAAGGTTCGATTACGCCTTTCTGCCACACCATTCAACTGCGGTGTACTAGGAGGCGTCAATTGCGAAACTATTCCACACTCCTTGAGATAATCGTGGAATTCAAGACTTAGGTACTCTCCTCCTCGATCGGATCGAAGCATCTTGATTTTCCTGCCCAATTGATTCTCCACTTCATTCTTGAACTCTTTGAACTTTTCAAAGGTTTCTGACTTTTGCTTGATTAAGTAGATATACCCATATCTACTATAGTCATCGGTAAAAGTCACGTAGAAGCGGTTCCCATCCTTCGTGGTTGATCTAAATGGTCCACATACATCGGTATGTATTAGGTCCAATAGACCCTTGCCCCTTTCACATGTACTCGTGAAGGGTGACTTAGTCATCTTTCCAAGATTCGCATGTGTCATCTTCCCTAAAGTCGAATGACTCCAATACTCCATCCTTTTGGAGTTGGGCTATGCGTTTCTTGTTGACATGTCCAAGACGACAATGCCACAAGGATGCTTTATCCATACTAGTGGAAGAATCAATATTCAAAACATCATTTCCTAAGTTATCAACAATCATAACGGTTTCATATATTCCATTACATGGTATAGCTTCAAAGTAAAAGACACCATTTAGATAAGCTAAAATAGAACCATTCTCATTATTAAAAGAAAATCTAAATCCTTGTCTATACATACCATGAAATGAAATGATGTTTCTAGCCATTTCTGGCGAATAGCAACAATTGTTCAAATCTAAAACCAAACTATTCCTAAGCACTAAAGAATACACTCCAATCTTGGTCACAGGCGACGATCTTCTGTTCCCCATGATTAGATTTATCCTTCCTTGCTCCACATCCCTACTTCTTCTTAGTCCCTGCACATTAGAACAAATGTGGTAACCACAACCGGTATCAAGGACCCAAGAAATAGCATGATTAGAATCGTTAGATTTAACTGTGTATATACCTGCGAAAGATGGCTTGATCTTTCCTTCTTTGATTGCTTGCAGGTACTCTGGGCAGCTTCTCTTCCAATGTCCTATCTTGTGGCAGTGGTGGCACTCTGCCTCCTTCGGGTTAGGATAGGGCTTAGCGGGATCAACTTTGGTCCCACTAGAAGAGGCACCATCTCGGGCTTTCGCCTTGCGATAGTTCTTCGATGAAGCTTTCCTCTTCTTTCCCTTTCCTTGACCAATAGCCAAGACAGGAGCAGCGGGCGGATTGGGAGTGGGTGCAACAGACTTGTCCTTGAAGTTGCTCTCAGCGACTCTCAAGAGACCTTGGAGTTTGCTTAGGGTGACCTCCTCTTTGTTCATGTGGTAGGTCATCCTAAATTGGTTGTACATCGGAGGCAAAGAGTGAAGCACCATGTCGATCGCCAAGTCTTCCCCGAAGTCAACATTTAACTTGCGAAGGCGGTCGACATACCTTTGCATCTTTTTCAAGTGCACGGTAAGAGATTCTCCATGACCCATCTTCGCGGAAATCATGTTAGTGAAAATCTCATACCGCTCTTGTCTCGCGTTTTGGTGGTACCTCTCCAATAAGTCTTGGTGCATCTCATACGGGTACATGTCCTTGTAGGACTTTTGGAATTCGGAGTTCATGGTGGCGATCATGATGCAATGTACCTTTGTTGCATCTTGCTCATGAGTTTCAAAGGCGGTGATTTCGGCTGGAGTAGCGATTTCGGTGTTGAAAGAACTAGCAGCAGCGTTGTTTGCGTTTGACATCTATAATTAGAAAAGGACAAAGATAGATTAGAATATAAATCCCTAATTATCACCCAATGAGAAAAATTAGGGCTAGGATCCAACAATGACATTTACATGTTAGAAAAGGGATGCCGTAATCTAACATGCAAATACATTGAAGGTAAGTGAATGACGATTCACTAATTCTCCATCACAAAACTTAAACTATTAGTCCTAAGTGTTTTTGAGAATTCCTAGGTTCGGATGAGATTCATTGAAACTATTCAATGGCATGTTTAAATCTCGATATGCCCCTCTTGTTTGTGACTGGGATACCGAGGATCACAAAGCGGGTGTGAATAACCATGCAAATTTACATAGTGCCTTCATTGTAACGATCACCTATTCGATGTGCCGGTAAACCACACACGCTCCATCGAACTATGATATACGATGAATCACCCTTTGCCACCTTCGCTTAGAACCAATTAGTGTGCCGGTAAACCACACACGCTCCACTAACTTCTTAGCAAGGTGCAAAGTGTAATTTCATGGGATTGCATCAATTCACTTTTCCTAAAGTAACTAAGATTGGGAATTTTAAAATATGTGTAGTTACTTTATATTTCTTATTATACTTTTAATGAGAGGATGAGGTTGCCCTATCCTACCCGTTCGGCTAACGACCCTCCACCAATCAAGCAAGCGGTGGGTGTGAGTGTACACCCATTAAGCGCCATTTTATAGGCCGCAACGTTATACCCACCTTATAGATTTGCTTCGTGAATGAGGCCTACTAACGGTAAGACTAGCATTTAGTTATACATATATATATTATACTAGTAATATCATATTAGTATAGGGGTGTATTTTAAACCTTTTAAAATCTAGGGTTTTGAAATTTAAGTTGTCTAAATTAAAACTTTTAATCATAAATATAAATTTCAAAACTTGAGGGCAAGTTTTAAACATTTAAAACATGGAGGATCAAATAACAAATAATTCCAATTAACAATTAATGTCCTAATTATCTATATTTGATTTATTCAAGATTTCTTTTAAGATAATTACCAAAATAATCAAAATAATTAATTAATTATCATATAAGGAAATTAAATATTTAATTAGTTGATAATTACCTTTGATTAGATCAAGATAACAATTATATTTATCAGAAAAATGAATTAATATTGATCTAATTAGTTTATGGTAAGTTTGGATAAGATAAACACAAAGAAATCTCGAATCTGGCCATTCCTGACGCCTGGACTCGCCGAGTGCACAAAGGGACTCGCCGAGTCCATGACTCAGAAACCTAAAAATCGAATTTTGCAGGTTTGTTTAAGTTAATCAAGCAACAATTTACAGAAAACCAAGCTAGGCTCTGATACCACTGATGGGTTTTAGCCATAAGAACTTTCCTATGTGCGCATGCAAAACCCTAATGCTCGGATCTAGGCTTTCTAATAAACATGCTTTGAATCCAAGACTTCTAATTACTAATTAGGTTAAACAATAACATTGAAATAGATCTAGAACCATACCTTTGAGTTCCTTGTTGATCTAGAGGTCTTGGAGCTTCTAGAGTCACAAATGTCACTCCTCTGATGGCATACAAACACCAATAGCAAGGAGGATGATTTAGGAGAGAGGAGAGGGGAGGAATTTCGACCAGAGGTTCCTTACTTTAGGTTAGATTTCGAATTCCCATGCCATAGGGTCCTTTTATACTTGTAGACTCCTTAAGGGTTACAACCTAAACCCTAATTGGATAATCTTCTCTTAAGGTTATCCAAATCCATTCCTAGATAAGCATATGGACGATTTTGGCTATCCCTAAGCTCTTAGAATCCGTCCACTATATATCTATAAGGATTTATAGTCTAAAGTTTAACTATCAAACAATTGACAGTTTATACCCCTTTATTTAATTAATCTCTTTAAGTCACCAAATTAATTCTAATTAATTCTATGACTTATATTAATCAAATAACAATATATTATTCATTTTATTATTCCCATAATATATTAATAATATTTACTCTCTCTTATTAAATCATCCTATCAAGTTGCTATGGTGAAGGCAACCCAAAAGGACCATGCACAACCGGATATAGTTACAGCCTTAGACACTATTCCAACAGTAACTAGGATGTTATAGACTTAGAATCGGTGAATTTTTTTGCTTTACCCCTATTCCTTGTGAATTTGGAGTTAAGGTCACGTATTCGAAGGTCTATCCTATCCTAAATACATATAACTGGTATGCACTAAACAAGTATTGAAGCAACTAATAAAGATCATCTTATAATTATCTTAGTTAGTTCTTAATATCCCTTTTCTCGCGTAGATATCATGGTTGGTTTCCATCCCCACGGCAACCCGTACTACCCTAACCACGACAATGCTGGATAGCTCGGAGAGGAGCCAGTGCTTGATCACCAAATCCCTATGGATGGTCACCAAGCTGAAGGCTTTGCTGATGGTTCTGCCTCCGAACCTGAAGTGGAGAACCTACCCCCGATGGCTCTTGTTCCAAATCCTAACCCTCGTCCCTCTTTTCATATCCCGACGCCTCCTTGGGTAGAATGCTTGGAAACATGGAGCGAAGAGAAAGATCAACCTATGCCATTTAAAGGAGACCGAAGCTTCTACCACTCAAGCGAAGGGAGCTCAGCAGACAGAGTTCTACCAATCTTGATCTGTAGAGTTGCCCGAAACGAAATTTAGGGCAGGACGGCTCTCCAACGTATCGAAGAGGTTAATACCAATGCAAGAATGCATACCATTTGCACCAATCGCCTTGATCACAAGTGAGAGATCTGAGAGAAATCATGAGACCCTGTTGCAAGCACTAGCTGAAACCCGAGTCGAAGTCATAGAGCTCCAAGTACGCCAGAGGGTGTACGAGAGATACCTGCTTGATATGGAATGTCAACTAACCAAACTAAGGGTTCACCATAGGGGTGGCCGTCGCCAGTAGGAGATACCTTACTTCCTTCTTAGTTTTAAAGAACCGTGTTCCTGTCTATGTTCTATGTAGTACGTTCTATGTAATTACCTTGTATTGTAAGTACTTTTATTTAAGTCTTTACGCTGTCGAAGACTTTTCTACTCCGAATATGATGTAAGACCTACAACAAGGTCAATTTCCGCAAACCTATTAAATCACAAACATCAATGTATCGACAGTCCGCTAACTTCCGTGTCGATCTTTGTTCAAATTCTTTCATCAAGCTTTCATTGGAGTCTATCTGAAACCCCATCTAGTCAAGTTATTTGACTATGGTAATTTAACTGCGGAACCATTTCCATGTCTCTTTCATAGGTTGGATCATGTTATCCACCAACCAATAATACCTTGGTTTGGACAATAAGCATTTTGAGACCATTCTATTAATTTACTTCTACTCCATACTAGGATTGCATCATAGGGATGTAGGTCACACCTTCATGAACATACTCCTATTCCGTACTGGGACTGCATCATAGGGATGTAGGTCAAACCTTCGAGAACATACTTCTATTCTTTACATGAACGATCGAACTACGTCTAGGTTGAACCATACTCGCTCACAAATTCATTTTTCTTTCCGTGTAACAGAATCATGTCGCCGAAGAAAAACGATCAAACCATCAACCAAACACCAACTCTTCAGATTGATGCAGCTACCTTTCAAGCTGCAGTCTTGGCTACCGTGTCAGCTGTTCTGAGCCACCTTAACGCTAACAACGCGAATGTTAGCGGGATTGTTAACAATAATTCCAATCCAAGTAACAATCAAGTACCTCAACGAGTAATAAACAACCACGACACCCCGAATCCCAAGCCCAAAAATAACAAAAGAAAGTTCTGGGCTAAAGCTAAAGGCAAATCACCCCAAGGGGCGAGCAAAAGACAACAAACTGTTGCAGCCTTCGCAGCCACGACGTCTGTACCTCCTACTACCACCCCTTCTAGTATCCTAGTTATCCCTAACCCGGCCAGACAGTATGCTGGCATTCTCCCAAAGTGCAACATATGCAACTATCACCATCATGGACCTTGTCGGGAAATGAAGTGCTTAAACTGCAATAAAAAGGGACACACCGCCTGTTACTGCAAGACTCGGATCCAACACATTACTTCAACCACCAACGTTGAAATTTCTCGTATATGCCATCTATGTGGCGTAATGGGACACTTCAAGAGGGGCCGCCCAACAGAGAAGAATGACGGTGGGATGGGAGGAGTGTGACCTCAAAATGGAAAGAGGCAACGAAGGACCCTACTATAGTATAGGTTCACTTCCAATCGTCAGTATTATGTATGTTTTTAAAACATGTTAAAAACAAGTGCAACTCGAGTCTTATCTTTTGTGAGATCACGTAAGCTAAGGGACCCTCGTGCTGCGTATACTCGCCTTTTGTAGTATACTTTGTTCGCAACAGTTATTCTTGTAGTTACTCTAAAGTATTGTAACTCTGTTAAAAAGTTGCACTATTGTGTTTTGTCTGTAACGCCTTTATGATCAAATCTAGTGCCTTTATTTCCAAGTGATTCCGATTACATCATACGTTCAGAGTCTATTTGATCCTCACAATACCAGTTCGTGCGTAAATCTCTTTCTCCGAAATAATCTTTCTAACGAAACTATCACTTCAGAACTCCGAAGTACTCATGCGTAGAGTACCTCGTGTTTCTTACCCTTTCCAAAGAAACCTCAGCAAACCTCCCCGAAGTACCACTCGTGCAGTACGTCAAGTTCAGTCCAAAGACCCACAGTTTCAATCTTAATTATATACAACTCGTATACCCGAGACTATGATTGATGAACCTGGTAGGGCTTCTACTATGAACTTCAGGACGGAGACTGCCTAAGACTGAGAGTGATCGTGCTTCCATAAGAATAAACTTATAAATACCTATCCTTTTCCCTAATTCATAAGTATTTATACTTTCTTTTAGATCTTCACGACATCTAATCCACCCCTAAGGTTTTGACATCATAATCAGTAGGAGTTGGTTAAGTCTACATCGAGCTGACATCAGGTGCTTTGATAAAGTAGTTCATCTTAACCTCCCTATCAAACAACCTCCTGTTATTTACAAAGACAAATCAAGTACGAACCTTCACATCATTTTGTGTATTTAAGCTCAAAAGTGCTTACGAAAGGAATATCAAACATTCCTCGCACACATCGTCGATACGAGCCAAGAAGTGAAGGACATTCAGAACATCCCAAAAGTACGTAACATTCCCAACACCTTTCCAGAAGAACTACCGGGATTACCACCACAAAGTCAATTCGAGTTCAGAATCGACTTAGTTACAAGGGCTACCCCAGTAGCCAAATCGCCTTATCGTCTAACTCCGACTAATATATTGGAACTTCCCAGATAGCTTAACGAACTCCTCAGAAGAGTATTCTTTAGGCCAAGTTTCTCACTTGGAGGAACACCAGACTTGTCTGTAAACAAGAAAGAGCGTTCCAAACGCTAAAGTAAGCCTGGTGTACCGCACCGATATTATCCCTCTCAAAGGGGATAGAAGATTTTGTGGTGAAAGGCGATACATCCAACCAAGGGCTTGGTTGCGTTCTTATACAAGAAGAAAGGCCACTGCCTATACCTTAAGATAGCTTAAGACGCAAGAAGTTAACTATACAACACATGATCTTGAGTCAGGAGCAATGGTAATTGCTCTGAAGATTTGGAGACACTACTTGTAGGGTACAAGGTGTAATACTCTCAGAGACCACAAAAACACTAAACACACATTCGACAAAGAGGAGTTATCATACCAGTGAAGTCAAACGAAAGAAGCACAATTGTATCTCGATAGCGAAAGGTTCGCTGGAATGCCAAGCGAGGACCTGAGTTCACTCAAGAACACGAAAAGCAAATAAAACTTCTATTCGTAGCATGTTTATCAATTCTGCTTAAACTCTAATTTCGGGACGAAATTCTCTCTAACAGGGGGATGATGTGACAAACCGATATTTAGAGACAATGTAATGTAAAACCAGTTAAATTTAGGTCAAAATATAACTTTCCTAAAATCTTATTTGGTTTAAATCAAGTAGTAGGAATCGTAACAAGGTTTTCATACATATAAAGAACACAAAAATCCGAGTTATAACGAAGAAGTTATGATCATTCTAAGATTTCCGACAAAACCGGCAACACCAATTAAATGAAAAATGCGAAGTTTCAATACAATAGGTTTTAGCCTTAAGTATCTAAATAAAAGTTGTAGATAACATTAAATCGTGAGCGTAAATAAAAAGAACGTCCAAATCTGACTTCATATGAGGAAGTTATGATTTTTCCAAGATCCGGATATAGCAGTAGACAGCTAAAAACTCGAAATAGAGCCTGAGCGGCTTTTGACCAAAACAACCTAAATGAGAATCGAAGGTCTCAACAATAGTAGCACAACGACGAAAAGTCTGACGAAAACGGACATCGGATGAAGAAGTTATGGAATTTTAACGGACTTTTCGTGTCCCGGCCCGTTAAAAATAAATAATTAAAAATAAATTCCAAATTTTCCAATCAAGTCTAAACGAGAGTTGTAGATCATATTTTCAGCTACACGTGCATATAAAGAACGTCGAAAACGGAGCTCGTACGCGAAAGCTATGGAGTTTACAAGTTCGGGGTCCGAAATTCGAGGCTGTCAGGCTGGCCACAACGTGGTACAGATGGCCACGACGTGGCACAGTGACTGATGGGGTTTTCAGGCTTCGCAGAAGATGTCTCGTCCATGGAAGAGGATAAGGATCGACCCCACGATGTGGCAACCTTATGGCCATGACGTGGGACCCCAAAATGACCCTATAAATAGATTTCAAGGGCTCCGAGTTCCATTGCTCAGTTCTCTTCTTTCTCGCGCCGAAACTATGCGTTTAAGCCCCCGATACCCTCCCAAAGCCCTAGTTTTTACCTTCAAGTCCCGAAGGAAGGTTTGGTATTCCTGAGATTCCCGAGAATCCCAAGCTTTTCCCGCGTTTTCAACTCTTCCTGTTGAAGTTCTGCTCGATTCTTCTCTCGACTACTTTAAATCAACCACTTCAATCAAGTGAGTTCATACCCGTATAAACTACACTTTCCAATGCGTTATAAATGCTTTTTATACACTTTTAAGGGGGGGAATACAAGTAAACACACGATTATCATCGTGTGAAAAACATAAATCTGTTGTTATACTTTTTGGTTATGAAATCAATCACATGTGATTTATAACTAACATACAATTGGACTTACTACACTTTTAGCCGTTTCACCATACAGAGTACTTCAAATAGCTTTCTTATATGTTTTTACATGATAAAACACTTTTAGAAACTTTCTTAAAAACCATATATTTCCTTTTTGAATCTGTTATAGTTGTGCTTCAAACAAAGGTTTTCTTACACTTAAATTGTCTTGTCAACTGTTTTCGAATTGTTTTATAAACTCACATCAAGTCATAAATTCTTATTTATTAAACTTTTCAAAGGTTTTACAAAACCTCTTTTATACTTTTATAATTTTAAATGCTTGTCTATATATGTATAGTTAAATAAGAAAGGTTTAAAAGATTTGGAACGACTAGCATGCCTTATTTCTTTTCTGTTCTCATTGGGATGTGGCCTTAGGGTATCAGTTATTCGTCGGAATGTCGTCTAAATATTAGTTATATAGATCATGTATACCTATATAGACAAAAAAGTTCCATCAGTTAGTTCAGTTCTGACACTCTTGGGTAGCAAGGGTGTATAAACCTACTTGGACACTCATCAATTACATTCCAGTAAACTATTATAGGAATAGTTTAGGGGATAAGAAACATTATTCCTATTACAAGGAATCACGCAAGATTCAGTTCATTCATGAGTCTATACCAACGTTTTATTTACAAGTATGCATTCTTCATAACAAGGATAATCTTTTCATACAAAAGGTATTTCATTATATTACTCGTGAACTTGTTGTTAGCGAACATGTGAGACAATGGCTTTGTTAGAACCAAAACGAAAGTCCCCATCTGTAACCAGAGTCTCCTGGAGGGAGAGCGCGAATTTGTGTATAGATCTATACGGGTTTGACGGACCCGCACCTAAACTGTAAGCTCCGGTTAGACCGGTAGGTCTGGGGTGACAAATGTCGACATTAGTACCACGTCTAGTATGGTTATGAGAAACTTACCAACAGCAGAAACAACAACCCTTGTACATAATAGTATACATTTAACTCAATCATGCTGAGGGGGTAATAACCATACCATGGGATATTATTAGCATGTTCACAATTCGGGATAAACACTCTTTTAACCAGTTTTACTTAAACAAAAGACTCACAGGGAGTATTAAAAACATGTTCGATATAGACAAACTATTTTCCTTATTACCTTTATGTTGTGACTCATACACATAAACGACGAGGTAGACTATAACTTTTATAACAATAGTTAAACAAGGGAAAAACCGTCACATTTACAGTGATGTGTACTTCTAAAACATTCAGGTCTTGGTAGAAGACTACTTTCTAAAACATTCAGGTCTTGGTAGAAGACTACTTTCAAAACATTCAGGTCTTGGTAGAAGACTACTTTCAAAACACTCGGGTCTTGGTAGAAGACTACTTTTTATACTAAAAGAAAATATGGTATTTTCTTGGAGTTTTAAAAACATATACAAACAATTACATTGAACGATTTCAAATGTTATCATTAAACTTATACGAACAATGACATTAAATACTTATGAACTCAACAGCTTAAATGCTGACCAACACTTTCAAAATAACTTGTATTCTCAAGTCACCAGTAGACAGGTACGACGACCAGGTTTTGCGAAGACGGAGCAGTCAAGACTCGTCTTTTATTTTGATTACATGTTGTAATGTCTTATTACTATGAAAGAACTCACATGTATTAAACTATTACTATTAATACAATGGACGATGTTGTTGCTTGTTTACTACTTTACATTTGTTGTGATACATTACATGACGTCCTCCGCCCCAGAACGTTTCCGCCATTCTCGGTTTTGGGGTGTGACATATAAGATCTCAGTTGACCCTACCAAAGAGTCAGTTGATCACAAAACTTATCGAGGAATGATTGGATCGTTGATGTACCTCACTGCCAGCCGCCCGAATATTGTATTTGCAAAGGGTTTGTGTGCTCGGTACCAAGCTGACCGTAACGTATCTAACTTGACCACAGTCAAGCAAATCCTCAAATATATAAAGAGAAGTAAAGCAACGGGGCTCTGGTACCCTGCGGGTAATGACTTCAGTCTTCAAGCATTCACAGATGTAGATCATGCCGGATGCAATCTAGATTGTAAGAGCACTTCGGGTGGATGTCATTTCTTAGGAGGAAGATTAGTTAGCTGGTCTTCAAGGAAACAAAAGTATGTTTCTTTGTATACCGTAGAGGTGGAACATGTGGCCGCAGCCAGTCGTTGTTCCCAAGTCCTTTGGATGAAGACTCAACGTGTGGACTATGGTTATAGGATGCTACGGGTGCCCATCTACTGTGATTCGGAGATTGCAATAGTGATTTCTCAAAATCCTTTTCATTACTCGAAGTCAAAGAACATTGAACTATGGTACCACTTCATCAAAGACCACATCCTCAAAGGTAACATCGAACTCATTTTTGTGCCCACTCACAAAGGAATAGATGATATTTTTACTTAAGCACTCGATGCTACAAAGTTAAATGCATTTTTTGAAATGCTAGGAATGATGAACTGAGACCTGCAATTCTTTTTGAAATGATAAGTACCGCAGACCGCTTCAGGTCTCTAGGGGTGAACGAACTGCTTCTTTTCTTTTCAAAAAAAAAAAACAAACAAAACTCTTTACGCACTTCCTTTACTGTGGTTCCTCTCAATAGATTAATATATTCTTCATATTTATTTTTCGATATACTTTGTATACTGAAATCACATATGATCAATATATTCTTCAAGTCATTTATTTATTCTATTTCTTACCTTCATTATAAAGTTTGGTTTCAACTACTGCCATTGTAGTTGTACTGAGTGTGCCTCTAGTCATCACTTCATAAACGCCTTAAATTGTGCGCTATTTAATGGAATTTAAAAAAAAAACCATTAATTTTGTCACACATGACATTTCAGTCCTTTTCAAATGACTTTCCTTAGTCAGACCCATTTTCGGATAATAAACAAATAAAGTGATTTTCCATAAACACAATCTTTTGAAGAAATCTATTTCTCAACCAGTCATGTCACACATTCATTTGGGGTCTAATCCGTTCTACTTCCCTAATTTTTACAATAGATAAACCCCCTCACCCCACGATCAGTCGGCGTGCCATCATGGTCCTATAACACCATAAATGCTCCTCTTTTCATGAAATTGTTTTAATTTTGATTTATTTTAATTTTAGATGATAAAGGTGAAAACCCAAGGGTTTTTAACTTCAACAGCTATAATTAAAGTAATTACATCTGTTTTTGAAATCTGGAGGTATAAAAACCCCTGATTTCTTTGCAAGATAGCTTTTACGCAATCGAAACTCTCTTTGACGAACTTTAATTTCCTTCACCTTCTTGCCAAAAGCCTTCTGCAAGTTCTTCAAACTTTCTTCTCTTCAAAGTGTTGAAATCTAGAATTTCCAAGAAGCAATCAAAATCTCTAGCCGTTTCTCATCTTACAATGTCGGAATCAAGAATCAAGGACCTCTCTCCTTCAATTAGAGGGATCTTTGAAGATCATCCATCCTACAATGAAGGCAATAAGCTAATGATCAAGTTCCTTCCCACTCATCCCTTATTTGGTACATTCGACTCTTTTACTGAAGAAGTTCCAATGGTTGTTCTCTTCAAATGTGCCTTCTCAGCTTTTTGACCTAGAAACAATCTCCAAGAGGTTCATCTGAACCTGGTTGATGATTCTTTTGTGGTTCTCACCATGGATAAATTACAGTCTATAATTAATCTCAGAATGATGCCTTCAACGAAATTTTAATCTCCCAGCACAACAGATGTATTCTCTACCGTTTATCAAATGGGGTACCAAGGAAAATTGAAAGGTGTTGGCGAATTCAAGAAGAACAAACTACTAACTGTCTAGAAATTCGTTTGCTAGTGCGTGATCAGATGTCTCTCAGGGAGGACTGCATGGATAGACAATATGGGAATCAAGCTACTAGAAATTGTGTGGAGCCTTTTCACTGGAAATGCAGTTAATTATGGTCAAGTAATCTCGGATGATTTCTTGCAATACATATCCAAGGACACTCCAAAGGAAAATATGGCAAATCTTACTTTTGCAAGGTTCTAGTCGATGTGCCTAGTTGATCTACACAAAGATGCCAAGCTGAGCATGGGCAACGACACCAATCTGTTCTCATCCTGAGATCTCAAAATGTATACTACTTCCAAATATCAAGATATTTTCAGTCCTATTCATAGACTGCCCATGTACATCTTAGAGTCTATTGGACTCACTACGGTAGAGGTGGCTAACCATATCGTGGCTATGAAATTTGTTTCCCCATATCACTCTTCCCCGTTCAGCCCACCAGAACACAGGAACCCTAGACTACCGTAGACCAAGATCCTCAACCGAAACATAAAAGAGTCAAATTTCTTGTTGTCAAAAAGAAAAATCCCAAGAACATTGTGAAAAAATGAGTTACTCCTTCAAAGAAAAGAAAAGTACAAACCGCAGAGCCTATCCCTACAGCTTCAGTTCATGACATTCCTATCAATGACCTTGAAGAAAAGAAAAACGAGGTATCAAAATGCCAAGACATGTTTAGGAGAAAGAAACTGAAGTTGAACTACAGTCAAACACAAATACATACCATGGCACATACCGGAGTCTATCAACAGACTCCTGTAGTCGTTCGAGTCACCGCAGACTCACCCTCTAAAACCCAATCGCATCACTCAGGTACAACAAGTGTATATGTTTAATTACATAATGTAGAGATGCCCACAGTTGGAACCCAAGTTGATCCAATTGTTTCGAGTTGCCCTAAGGTCTCTAGGGCACCACGGTTGCACGTATTTGATCCTGAGGAGTTGAACTCCATTTTGTTTCTTGTCACACAAACACTTGATACACAAGTTGCACATCAGGGCACCTCTTTCTCAGCCCTTTCTAGAACATAGTCAAGGCCACACTTGATTCTAGATCAAGGAGACCGAGGAATCTCTCGAAATTCTATTTCGTCATCATTACTTACAAGCGGTCTAGGCATGGGTTGCACCAATGTGCTAGGAACCATGAACCCGAGGGACACCTTGACGAGTCAGGGATTTGATGGCTACACATAAGATGAATCTTGGACCTGCTATTGTCCAACTACGAAGTCTGGAATGAGAAAATTTGAAGCATTGAAGAGGGAAGTGAAAGCACGAAAAACTCAACAAGTGCAACAACAACAACAGAAGTAGGAAACCATTCAACTTGTGGAAAAATACTGGGCTTCGATGATCAACAACACCAAAACATTCCATGATATCTTAGCAATTCAACAAAGGATGGATTTAATTGAACACGCGTTTCAACAAGTTCGCAAAATTGGAGGATGGTGTAGGTCCTTCAAAACATCCTCATAATGAAGAAGCTCACGATTCAAATGAAGATGAAACCGCAATTGAAATAAGCTCAACTCATATGTTCGGGCTTGATGATGATAACTATAATGATGTTCAACAACCCCTTCCTTTAGATGACTTCATAATGGTACTTGATGATGATGAATCTATTGGATTTAGTCTCTAGGAAAGAATTTCTCAACCTGCAAGCCAAGGTTGATCAAATTCTTGTTGCAGTAACTACCCAAGCACCGTAGAACACTAAAACTCTAACACCTCAGTCCCTTATTGATCGTATTGAAGTTTTAGAGACAAGAGAACATATGAATGCTTAAAGAATTCTTCTAAGAATTGAAATAGGAATTAGGGATCCTGATAACCGCATAACTGCTAATCACAAGGAGTTCATGTCAACAGTTGAAAATCTCATCAAATATGTAACTGAACTGAAGAATGACTTCAACCAAAATCTTGAAAAACAAGCAAGCCACTCTAAGCAACATGTTGAAGAGACCCACACTGCAAACGAATCAGGGCTTGCGGATCAACAAAATACCATCAATGGGTTACGACAATGACTCACTACAAACTCGAGTGTTGATGAAATTCTCTGCCTTACAAATGAGATTTATCAACTACTCTTCAATAAGGAGATCCCTAACAATCAAAAAATTTGTGAACAAATGAAGACCCAGTTCAATGAGACATTTTAGAAAATCGATGGGTTAAAGCAGTTGTTTGAGGAGCAACGAGAGCTTGTTTCCTCAGAAAGGGGAAGTGAAAGAGAACAAGAACAAGACCCTTTACAATCCAAGACTCCTTTAGTTCATCAACATCAAACTCCTCTACGAATTCAACATCCTCTTATCGAAAAATTGAACAAACAACCAACTACGCGGTCTTCACCAAAGTCTCCAAAAAAGTCTCCTCAAAATTCAATCTCTCAAGACTCTCCACAACACACTCTTCCTCATTTGAAAAAATTAGCACCTAAAATGTCTTCTGAACACTTCGATGACTCTCTGGCCACAGCTCAAAGAAAACGTGACTCGAGGGTAGCAAAGTTTGAAGAACAGATTTGGAGAGCTGATGGGTTCGATATAATGATGAATGATTCATTATTCAACTCTTGGGTAAACCCCACCAGCAAACTATTGGATGATGACTATCGTCCAATCCTTACTTACGGTGAACCTCCTTCAGATGCTTACTGGACATTCCTATCTCCCCAAACTCCAAGTTTTTACAGTCTTCCAATCTTTTGATCCAATCCTTCTGGATGACAAGAGAATCCCCATGGATTTTGAACGCCTGGACCTCTTTCATGCTAAGCATGGTTCAGAGTTCGAGAAAATAAGGTCTAAAGATAGACCAGACGGGGTCAAAAACTACAAAGTGAGAAAATTCATGAAGGTTGACTTCTATCAATTCACCTTGACCAAAAGAGGAGATGAATACATTTGAACCCAAGCAGACTTTGTGAATATGAACCCTAAAGAAATATTCTTAATAGCTCGGGTATTTCAGTTTAAATCTGAAAAGCATCCGAAGATGAATGTTTCTTATGAAAGAGCTTGTGATGTCCTCAAGAGATTTATTTTCGACTTTGGAAGGATTGATGCAGAAATTCATCCAATTCTTCCTAAGAAGTTTGATTTTCCAGAATTCTAACTTGTGCCAAGTTTCATTGACGGAATCCAAGGCATGTCACTCAGTGCAACAAATTTTCATGAGCTAGGGGTCATATACAAAAAAGCTCAAGATGGTCCCAAATACTTCATTTCGGTGACTGCAATCCATCGACTCACCAAGAAACAACTAGACATCACTTTGGCCTCAGTGAAAAAAATCGAAGCACACTACGTATGAAGTCAAATTTAAAATATCAAGGAGAATCCAGTGGTTTTTCGAAGTTAGAATGTTCTAGTGGATTCTCATCCGGTTCCTCAAGTTAAACAACTGAAGCAAGAAAGCTAAGAGGTCACTTTTGGGTGAAATTATGGATACAAAAAGTGACCCTCTTTAGCTAAGGAGCCACAATCTGGATTGTTGGTGATGCCATAGAAGAAGTTAACTACCGAAGTTGGAGAAGATCTTTTGTGAACTACAACCGCAAAAACTACCGCAAAGTTGAATGATGAATGAAAACTCTCATGTTACTTTACTGACTTACGATGTTTTCTTTGTTTTGTCCAGTGAAACTTGCATGGTCATTGAAGTCAATAGAATAGTATTTGTTTATTTCCAATGTAACTTTTCGGGACTCTATAAATAGAGACCCCCTCTTCATGTATCTTTACCACTCTTATCACTTCCAGAACTATTACTAAACTACAAAGACCATTCATCTCTATTCTATCTTAACTGATATCCCGAATTCCTCTTCACCTTAACTTGATCACATTTACTAACTTGTGTTTGCATGAAATCCTTGTTATGAATCAACTTGGTGTCTACTTGATATAACTTGCTGTAATTTATATTTCCTTTATATTCCGCAATCTAACACTTATAACTTATTATTGTTGAGCTAACAACATCTCTTGAGATTAACTAATTATTCCACAACATTATCTTGTACTAACATTTGTTCAACGTTTTTCTCTCAACACATTTAGTTCACAACTATAAGAATCTTAAAACATTTATCAAAGTATCATTAAAAGTTATCAAGTACACAAGTCCCCCATTGATGCGATGTAATCGAGCCGAGCCCCTCCTTAAATATAAGGAACACTGAAACATGTAAACCGCAAATTGTAAGCACAAACCACAACACAAATAAAAAGCTATGGGTTATCAGCAACCCTGGGGACTATCAACAGTCCTAGTGGGCTAACAGCACGCCTGATGGGTTATCAGCAACCCTGGATACTATCAGAGTCCCAGTGGGCTAACAGCATGTTTGGTGGGTTATTTGCAACCCTGGAGACTATCAGCAGTCTTAGTCCTATATAATCATCATAACACAATAATAATAGCTAGACCCAGCTGGTCAACACAGATACAACTATTCTACCACGTAGGCTTATACTAACATGCAAGAGTCACAAAGACAACTAGCATCCTACATACATAATTTAGTGACCCGGCATTGGTGCCTTCAACTCACGAGCACTGGGAGAAGACTCTCCTAAATCGAATAACCCTAAAAAACCACGACACGATCCCTTTTTTAACTACTTGCACCCGTAAATCCACTAATACTAGAACCAAATAAAATCTTATTTAATATTCTAGTCTCAGTTATTTCAGTAAATCCACTAATGTACATATGGAATTTAGAAATCAAAATACCCTTTTCTGCGATGTTTATATTAGGGAGTTTGTGGCACACCATGAAGTCCTAGTCTCAATTATTTCGGATTGAGATGTCGGTTTCAATTCTAGGTTCTGGAAGAATTTCATGACAAGTTGGGTACTCTTCTGCACTTCAGCACGACATTTCATTTGCAGACTGATGGATAGAGTGAGTAGTCTATTCAGACTTTAGAGGATATGCTTTGGGCATGTGTACTGGATTTTGACGATAGCTGGGATACGTATCTCCCATTGTCTAAGTTTTGTTACTACAATAGCTACCACACCAGAATTAATCGACCTCCTTCTGAGATGCTCTACAGGAGAAAATTATGGACCCTCATTTGTTGGGGTGAGGTCGGTCAACGAGTCATAGGTAGCACGAAGGTGGTGCTTCGTACTACCGAGTTGATCCAACAGGTATGTGGAAGATTGGAGTCCGCGTAAAGCCGAGAGAAGAGTTATGTTGATATGCGCCGATCAGATTTAGAGTTTCAGGTCGGGGATATGCTGCTCATGAAGGTGTCACATTGGAAAGGTGTCGCCTTGGAAAGGTGTCACCTTGGAAAGGTGTCATTCTGTTCGGAAAGTGTGGCAAGCTGGACCCTAGGTATTTTGCTCCCTTCAGGGTTATTTCTTGGGTGGGCATGGTTACCTATCGTTTGGAGCTGCCCGAGGATCTCAGACAGATTCACAACAATTTTCATGTATCTCAACTACGAAAGTGCAACGCCGACGATTCCATAGTGGTTTCATTGGAGAACAGTTAGGTGGATGAGCTCCTAAACTACATAGAGAGACTGGTTGCGATCCTCGATAAGAAGACGAAGACTCTGCAAAACAAGGAAGTGGGTTTAGTGAAGGCGTAGTGGTAGCACCGAAAAGGCTTAGAGTAGACCTGGGAGCCCGAGGAGGAGATGAGAGAGTACTATCCTGATTTATTTGTAGCAGCAGAATTCAATGACAAAGTCTAATTCAATTGGGGGAGAGTAGTAACACCCAGATCTTGAGGTACCCTTTTTTATACTTTTCAATTCTGCAATCTTTGGGTTTCCATGGCGTGGTGGAGGCACCACGACATGGAAATGTTGGATTCTTTCGCGTGCTTCATTAAAGTCACAACGATGTGGCAGCTAGCAGATGCAAAACCCTAACTTTTTAGGTATTTAAACGAAAGTGGGAGGCTAGGGTTGCTCATCCTCTGCCTCCATCACTTTCAAACCCCAGAAACCCTAACCCTATTCCTCATTGGTGCTCTTGTGCTCATTTTAGCAATCTTGTAATGGTTTTGAAGGGAGAATAAGAAGAGCTAACACCTTGATTCAGCAAGTAATCCTTTCCTACATTTTTCTGCATCTTTTGGACTCTTTGTAAGTCCTCATACTTCAACCTTTTTGTGTTCTACATCACATATGTAGGTTTTAGAGCATGTTTTGGTCCTTTTTAAAGGGGCTTGTGCGGCTAGAAGAGACAAAGGTTTCAAATTTATGGTTTCTCCATGTCCGTTGAATATCATATCATATAGATTTGGATTTTGTGCTAAGACGAGCCATGCATGGATTATAGGTATTATTTGATGGGTTATGAGCATAACATCATTCTTATGGTGTACATGCAACCCTAATTTCTTTGATCTAGGAAATTCTAATTTGAACATACAACATTGAATACCAAAGCAATAAACCCTAATCTAGCATGCATATTTCGAAATGAACATAATAAACAAGTTAGAATGATTACCTCAACTTGTTATGTAGTAATAACAAGAACTCCTTTACCTTTGAAAGCTTAGTGCCTTAAATGTTGCACCTCTAATGGAGTCACAAACACCATTAGCAACAAGGAAGAACGAGAGAGAGAGAGAGAGAGAAAGAAAGAGAGGAGATGCTCAAAATCGGCTACGGAATCCTTCTAGGGTTTCTAGAGGTCAATTTTGGCATGCCCAAGGGTTCCTGATAAAGCTGAGCAATTAGGGTTTCAGTCAAAACCCTAATCTAATTGCTTAGTCCTTAAGCAGCCCAAAGGATCCTTCCAAAAGGCCCCTTGGATGATTTCTATATGGACGGCCATATAGAATTCGTCCATTTCTTCCTTATGGATCCTAAGCCCAACTATGTAACTATCTTATAATTACAATATCAGTCCCCTTGATTTAATTAATCTCTTTTGACCACAAAACTAATTCTAAATTATTTCTTGATCAATATTAATTAAACCATATGATGTCTCTTTTAATATATTATTCACATAATATATTAATAAATCACAATTAATCCTTTTTCTCCATAATTCATCCTATCAGTTGCTAAGGTGAAGACAACCCAAAAGGGCCATGCTCATAATCAGGTCAAGTACATACGAAAATACTTATGGGCTTAGTGTAACGACCCAAAAAAATCTCATTGTTAACGAAGTTAGTCTTCCGTTATATATAAGATTAAGTTGTGCGTATATTTCGTGTAGGACTATATGCTTAATATATAATAACATGAACAAAAATATATTATTTATGATTTAAAAGATTTAATTAATATTTTAAATGATTATTTAGGATTTAATTGATACTTAAAGTATTAAAAGATCATTTATTGATAAATTAAATTATTAAATGATACGGTTGTAAAGTAAAACAAAAGGAAAATTATAGGGTTAATATTGTAATAAGTCTCAAAGATCAGGGGATATAATTGAAATTAGAATTCAATTTGTAAATTGAATTCTCTACGCTCATAACTCACGATTCTAAATTAGTTTTAATAAATAACCCTACGTGATCAAGGAAACTGCCGCATCCTATCTTTTCTTTTCGTTTCCGTTACGATATCGATTCGCATACTTCCCTTACACCCTAAATACACCAATCACACTCACTCCTTATGGGCTGCCATATTTGCGTCGACTAGAGAAAGAAACAGCGTTGCGTGTTCTGGAAATCAAAGCAGGAAGAAACAGGGCCTTCTTTGCACCTGGTAAGTTTCCTTCATAAACTTGAAAGATCATACAATTGCTAATGACTGTGAATGTATTAATCCGATGTAGCAGTTGCATAGTAAACGTTAGTTTGTTAAGCATATATTTGACACCATGTTGCTTTGCTGCCAAGTTATAGCCCTTCCTTTCCTTCCTTGTTCTTGGAACTTTCTGTCAACCCAATGCTCTTAATCCTTAAACGAGATACTGCTCATGGAACAAATCCAGATGGGATAATAGCCCATGTGTGTACTGGTGTGTTTGGGATGTTCTCCATGAGCAGCTGCTATTGAAGAAAGCTTATGTCAAAGCTTATACTTCTCTCTTTTCTTCTATAATTTTCTTCTGATTTCACGATGAGGGGCAGCCAATAAACATACATCTGTTTCACTTCTTTTCTTTTGTCTATCTAACCAAGTTGGTTTGCTGCCAAATCAAGTACCCTTAGCCATCTGAAGTGGGTAATCCTTCTGATTTTATTAATCTACTAGTCTCGAAACTACAGACAATCATATCCCTTTGTGTCCGGCCATAAAAGAAAATAGTGTAGTCGTAGCCTTCTTATGACAATATAGATATAAGTTGATTAATTAACTTATAAACAAGTTACAACTACCAAAACTTCACCGGATAAGGTCTTTAATTAGATTATGTGTGTATATTATTATTAGAACATGACCGGTTATCGTAATTACATGAAATTTTGAATTTGTTAAGTCTAGTTGAAGTTTAAGTAATCATCACATAAATGTCGTGGCTTATAATTTTGGCAATATCACGTGCTTTATTAGTAAAGATAAAATAATACTACAATAGTTACATGCTAATTCTAAAGTGTTAAAAATAATCTAATTTTCAGCAAATATTAAAAGCTATGTTTATGAACTTGTGATTCAAATAATGAAATAATGGTATATGTCTTAATAAGGAATTTTGTAAATGAACGTGTATAATTTATAAAAGAGTTTCTATCTGATCACAAATTATATATTACGGTGCATGACATGGAATAGTTAATTAAAAGCACAAGTTGATTCCAGATTAGTGTCAACGACTTTGTAATATAAGCTTCATTATGGTTAGTTAACATTGAAGGATACTAACATACAATTTAATTAAGTAATAAAGCAAATCAAGGCAATCGTAATTTATAAACAACAATAGACTAGTCTAATAAAGTAATATGAGATAAGCTAAATATACAAGTGTTAATCATGTTTATCATAGCCTAAACTAAGTAAATATATACTTTTTGTTTAGGTATTTGTTGAGTAGAAGAGCTACGAATTCACGTTTTGAAGTGATTTCACTGCCGAACCAAAGGCAAAGGTGAGTCGATAGACTTTTCATAAACCTTGTACATAATCGAAAACTACTTTCCGGAAACGGCTCGGTTAGTCAAATTAGGATATTATTAATTGTTGATTACGCCAGTAAATGCAATATGAGATATGTCATTGTTTTGCCTTCTGTGACATTTGTATGCTTAATAAATTTGGTTGATCTGACTAACTGGTACTTGATACAATTAATTGCAACTACGATATGCTAAATGAAATGCTTGATCTTGTTGAGTACCTTCTAGGTACATATGTTATGAATCTTGATTATGATAATACGAATATTGCATGCTTGTACTTGATTTACGATCGATTATGTGGGGTTATACGTAGAGGGAAAAGGGTAGAACCTAGCACTTAGCATGAAACCTTAATCCGGATACCTTCGAGCCTGGTTTGTTGAAAAATACCTCCTAGGAAAAGAGCTTAAGCCATTTTCGAGTTGCTCAGTCTTTCTAGATGCCCGTGCGACACATGGTACGTGTACACTTCGGTGTTTGCGGACTGGAGTGATGTTGGCCATTCGAACGAGGCCGGAACAAACATCATGTGCGAATCAGGAGTTATATCGTTGAATTGACATTGTTTGTACCGATCCCGAACGACACCGCGATGTACTTGTACATTGCATAGTCGGAGTACTGAAAGTGGAGTCTTGGGGTCGGTGTGACGGGTGGGAGTCGCGAATCACCTAAAGCATTTGGCTGGCCAGGCACACAAGGTAGTAAACGGGTTTTTCCCTTGGGGTTAGGTATCACTATGAGACTACCTACACCTATACGATTATGATAGATTCCTTTGGTATGATGATGTACGATTACCATATGATTATGCATGAAATACGATTGATGTTACACTAATGAATGATATGGGAATAGACGATACCAAATTGAATGATTGAATTGTATGCGAAAGATAATTGATTATTGATTGTTATGTGAATTTTGTTTATATGATCGTAATTTGAATGATTGACCCATTAGGGGATGGTATGTTTTCCCTTTGGTTGTGTACAAACTCCTATTGGCTCACGAAGCATTTGATGACACTTGTTTCTTTGCTTTGTGCCTTTACTATTGGTACAGGTAGCTTAGTAGCTTGGCTTGGTGAAATGAGGACACTTTTGGGTAGTTTATCCTTAGATAAAGATGCCACTTGGAGACGTTATTTAATTTTGAAACTTATGTTTCCGCTATAATTAAATACTTTTGATATTTTGGTTTTGAATTGAACGTAACGTTGTGATTTGAAATGTTTTTGAAATGAACGATGTTTACAATCTTCCGCTGCATTTTCCGTTCAAAGATTTTAGAAATAAATGAAACAAATTTGGGTGAAAAATCATGACGTTACACTTAGACACCTAATCCAATAGTCCCCCACTTGTATAAGTCTAATAACTATATTGGAAGTACGACTTTAGAACCTAATTAGCAATCGTAGCTTTCAAAAGCCGTCGTCGAACTCTGATCTTATCAGCAATGAGTCCTTTAGATAAGGTATCATATATTCCTCCATTCTAGATATCATATGAAATGAAACATGGATTTTAATCATACTCTCTGTTCATGTGTTGTTTCCCAATTTCCGATTTATGACGACTGACAGTAGAGTACAATTGAACACATCAACTTTGTGCAGGCTTCGCCAAGCGCTTAGGGTGTCATCACTAAATCATCGAGGGACACAAAGATATCGTTTTTATCTCTCTTAGGGTAAAAGGAACGAATAAACTTCGACTCTAATGCTCGCTTATACTTACTCATCAAATCACACAACAATATGTTTTATCACACGGAGTTACTGGTGCGTTCACATATGTCAATGTGAGACCGACTTGCAAACTACAACTTACATGTATCCGTTTCAAAATATAAGATATTATCGTCTCACTAACCACTCGTGATAAAATCCATGAAGTGATTCAAATGAGCGTGGGTTTAATCCAATACTCAAATCTTATTTCAGGAGCACTCATGAACACTTGGAGCAGCGATTTCTTTTGTTGAAGAATGAGTTCTTCCTCTGAATAGATGGCGAGAATATGTTCTTGGTGGTAGGGCATGGTTAATCTTTTAGTAGGCATAGAGTAGAAGAAACAGATCAATCAAGAGAATTTCCACTAGATGCCAGAAAGAGGAAGACAGAAGCAAGAGCCCCCAGGGGAGAAATGTGAGTTCATCGCCGGATTCGGAGTAGTTCAAATCAAAGAGTTCCGGATATGCGGATTAAGTGAGAGCGAGTTTGTTTGAGTCTTTCTTGGTTTTTGAAGCGTGAAATGCGTGTGTGAGCATTGTTTTTCCGTCTTTCTCTTATAATGTTCTCAAAGGATACGACAAAACCACTTTATGTTTAGTGGTTTTTAGGGAAGGATCAGGACTTTTCGAGAGCTATATTCTAAAGTATGATTGATTGTGGACATTTTAATAACCTAGTTATTCTGGAAGTCAAAACATACGAAGTGAAACACAATAATAATCGATTCCAATATGGTCTCAAAACTTTTGAGTATAGATAAAACACTTTTTATTTAATCACCATATCGATTACACATTAATCATTGTATAATGTTTTGGATAATCAACTTAATGCTTGAATTGAAAAACAATAGTTATCCCATGCTCCAAGTATGCACACTATGTTTACCTATGGTCCTTACATTGTGAAATAGATCAATTGAATACATTTCCAATGATGCTCATTTCACAACTCCCAATCCTTATCATAAGTGTAAGAATATGAAATTCTTGCCACTATTAGAATGTGTTAGATTCTAACATTTTACGCAATGATCCTTATGTAATGTCATAGCAATAAAGTCACAAAGACTTTGCCAATGATATTACAAAGTACTCTATGAAGTCTCACATTCAAAGTACATTCCTTTGAACATCCTTCTTACATAAAAGTTTCTAATCTACATAGATTCTTAATATCCAACTCCCATTATGGAAACATTTCCATATTTTCCATATGGCAACTCATTCTAAATAGAATCTTATCTATTCATAATAATTTCGATATGGTCCATCCATTACTATACTTCCAACTGCCCACAAGTGACCAATCCTCAGCGAACTTTAGATTATACTTGACAATTTTTTAACTTACTTTAGTCATATTTGATTTTTGTCCTTTTTCCCTCTTAACGCTCTAGGCATTTGGAATAGACAGAACGGCCGAATATTACAACGTATGTAATCGATCTTATACCTGAAGCATATGGGATACAATTATAACGTCTTAAATAAGGACATGATATTTTACCAGTCTCTTGCTATAATATTGCCATATGTAGAATTCCCTTTATGTTTAATCTTTTCAACATAACATTTATATATGTCCTTTGACTAAATTTGATTAAAATTTCTCGATCTAAGCTTTTAGATTTGAAATGAAGTATAAATTTCTCTCCCTTAATTATAGCAAAACAACTTTTCAACCTCAGCAACTTTTCGAATTGAAACTTTTGTTTTATATAATTAATAATGCTAACTTGCAATACATAAAATAATAATCATGCTCCCACTAACATGATAATTATAACACTTATGCTCCCACTAGCTTTGACATGTACTCAGAAAACAACTGGACTTCTAGAAATTAATACTTATTGACTTTCTTACCAAAGTTCATATTTCTGATACAAAAGGCTTCGATAAGACTTTATCTAATCTCATACACCTTTTATTAGAAAGCTCATATGTGTGTCTAATATTTCAAAACTTACAACAATAATTCTTAAATGTTAAACTAATTGCCAAATATCATAATTCGAACTATGAAGAGGGATGCCATAATCAAAATTCAATTTGAGAATGTATTTTACACAATCACTGTCTCCTTAAATCTTCCTAGTGAAAGAGTTTCCTCACAATCATTTTCATGAAGCGGAGAGAAACATTATCACTTAGATTTTATGGTTTATGCGTTCCTATCCATGTGAATTTGCCATAACCATAATCATAAGACAATGTTTGTGACAAATCAAAACTCATATGGAATGAACTTGTTCAATCTTCATTTTTGCCACCTGGCAGCACAAGGGCATACCATGTCTTCCAAGTTGTTGAGCAGATCACCCATACAAATCAATGAACTTTCATTGATTAAGGTGCTTTGCCTTTATGCATTCAACTGAGAACTTATATGACTAACATGCATAGTCAACTTTAAATGGAATGGGAATAGAAACAAGAATGTGTCAGCATGATAGGTTACAAACCTCAAGTCGTGTGCTAGTGATAAACAATAGGTTCACTCTTGATAAGTTCTTGAAATCTTTTTCAAGATCTTTAAGACTCTCACTGACCTCTTGACATATAAGAGTGTCTTGTCAAGAAACATTTACTTGACAACCAAATATTCAAGAGTCAGTGCGGGTTCTTATCAAGACAAACACTTCACACAATTGGTCTTAGTTTGTCTTTGTCTCATCCAAGACATCACAACTTACCAATTTCAAATGTGCAGGAGTAAGAAACTTTTCTAGTCCACATTTGATGAGTGTGTTATAAACCTTCTTTAAGATGTGTCACTCAAGTCACAATCTTGGAGTTCAACTCTAAGATTTGATTTTGGAACAAAGTATGATTCACCTTTTGATTTAACCATTCCAATAATTTTCGATTCCTCTTCTTAGCCATACTAGTGCACTAAGGTGTCCTAAGAGGATCAATTGTGACATGGTTTCATAATCACAAAGTTAATCATAAAGTGCGATACTTAAGTAGTCTTCCTTCTTTTCAAATTGGAGAAACTTTTATCCTTCTGCCTAATTGATTCTTCTTATTCGTTCTGCTATACATTGAAACTTTTTCAACGATTTAGAATTACACTTAATCTTGTAAGCATAACCATATTTACTAAACTTTTAACAACTCATTATGAATATTCTTATCATTCTTTGCGGTGGACTTGACCTAGTGCACAACAATGTGTACTAGAAGTCCTAGTCCTTCACTTGACTCACATACTTAAGTGAACAAGGAATTAGTCTTAATTTCCCAAATACGAAGGTTCTCATTCATCATACAATACCAGTTCCATGATTCCAAGTTTCTGTCTAATTGAAATTTAGGTGATGAGAGTCATTCCTTATTTGGTAAATTTCTGACACTACCATAAATAACATAACTAAGAATCACATACTTTTCAATATTGCTATCAATAGAAAGTTACAAACATCAATGTTCACAAATGCTATTGTAAGGATATATAAATAAGACAAAACAAAATTTATTTTATTTATAAAAGTACGGAAAAACTTATCCTTACAACGGAATTACAAATGAAAAATATGTTACTAAATATTTCTAAGCAATCTACCGTAACTCTTAAACAACAGCTCAAAAATCCGATCTTTAAACCATGCGATCGAAATCCATTTCTTCGTAATCAGACTCAGCTCACTCTTCTTTTAAGCATCTTTTCTTTTCTTCGATCCTAAAAAACATCAAAATGCAATCTTATCACATCATGTATTAACAATCTACAAATAGGAACTTAATAGAGTTATATAGTGGATTTTACCTAAAGCAGAGTCATACATCTTGACTTTCCCATCTTCGCGATCCTTCAGGTAGATACGACAGCTTCGCATCCAATGGCCCTTCTATTTGCAGTAGAAAAAAACGAGCTCTTTCGGAATAGCACACGGGACAATCTTAGATTCAGCCTTTCTCTTTACCATCCGGTCAAACGGTTTGACCTTCGCCAATCCCTTTCAATTGAGGAAAGAAGACTTTTCTGGACTTCCAATGTTGCTATCGTCGATATCCATGGAAGTTTGGGAAGTTGACTTACTGGTCAAATTTGCTTTACTAGTGCGCCAAATCATTGTTGATTCAGCGACAATTAGCAAATAGGTAAGATCAATGAGGGTCACGTCGTGGTCCATCATATAGTAATCTTTTATGAACTCACTATATGATCCGGGAAGTGATTGAAGAACCAAGTCAACATCCAACTTCCTTGAGACATTGACACCCAACATTCCCAACTTGTTAATATGCAACTTCATGTCCAAGACGTGAGTACATACAGACTTTACATCTTCGTGTTTGCTAGCCAATTGGGCTTGAGTGACCTTGAACTTTTCAAGTCGTTGAACACGTGGGTCAAGGAGAATTATTGGAGGAGGTGGAGGAAGTGAAGCATGATTTCCATTTCCATAATCCAATCGTGAAACATCATCTTCATGTGGAAAACTTTTCCAAAGGATTCAGGAAGACCATAATTGTTAGATTTTGACATCTACAAAACGGGAGAGATTCAAGTTAGTTGATTCAATCCTTAATATAACACCCAAATGAAATATTAAGGCTAGGACCCAACACAATATTCTACAACCCGGAAGAGGGATGTCGTAATCCAACTGCAAAATATTTTAAGGTAGGTAAATGACGATTTACCAATTTCTACCATGAAAAACGAACATTGAAAATTAGGTTTTAGATGAATTGAAACTCGTAGATCTTTTGAGATTCATTGAACTTTTCAATGGAATGTTTCATCTCGATTATGCCCTTCAAGTTTATGACTGGGATATCGAGGATCACAAACAAGGTCTGGATAACCATGCAAATTAGCTTGGTACTCTCGAAGATGTCTATCACCTAATCAATTTGCCGGTTAACCACACAAACTACATTGATCTATGATAATCTATGAGCTACCTATTGCCATCCTTCATTGGCCCCATATTAGTGTGCCGGTTAACCACACACGCTCCACTAACGACTAACACGGTGTAATGTGCAATTTCATGGATTAACACCAAATCCACATTTTTCCTAAAGTAACTAAGATTTGGGAATTTATAAAAGTGTTTAGTTACTTCGTATTTCATTATACTTATAATAGAAGGTTGTGTCCTATCCTACCCGTTCAACTAACGACCGTCCACTAGTTAAGGTTGCGGTGGGTAAGAGTGGATACCCAATGGCGGTCATTTTACAGGCCACTTCCTTAAACACACCTTATAGACCAGCTTCGTGAATAAGGCCTACTAACGGTAAGACTGACGGTTACTTTTACATACATAATATATTAGACTTTTAATTTTATATAGTATAAGGGTGTATTTTATATTTTTAAAATACTAGGTGGTTTAAACTATAAATTAGACTTTTAATTTAATCAAATTTAAACCATATTTTTATGGATTTATTAATTCTCTCTTTTAATTAAACACTTAATTAATTTAATAAAACCATAAGGATGAAATTTTTACTATTCAAAATACTAGGGTTCTAGAATTTAATATTTCAAAACTAATGATTTTTAATTAAATTTTAAATTCCAAAACTTGAGGACAAATTTTGAAACCTTTCAAAATATTAGGGTTTAACTATTTAAATTTCAAAAAGTAAAACTTTTAAGTTCAATTTTAAACTATAAAACCTAAAAGGTGTAAACTGAAACTTTTCAACCATACTAGGTCAAATATTTGAATCATAATAATCCTATATTATCCATATTTAACCAAATCCATTAATTTAGATAAGGATAACCATACCATTCATGAAAAATCGATTTTAGGCGATAAAAAAACGAGTTTTGGTAATTATCCTCATCAAAAACTACTCAATAAATCGAAAATCCCGGCAACAGCACCCTGGACTCGCTGAGTCCACTGTGGAACTCGTCGAGTGTAACACCAGCAAAATTAGGGTCCAAAATTTAGCTTTTAGAAAACTATAATTGGGTTATACCATGTGGTAGATATCGTAACAAGGTTTTCAAAAATATAAAGAACACTAACATCCGAGTTATAACGAAGAAGTTATGACCAATCGAAAATCTGCGACAATACCGGTAAGACACTGTTAAGCGTAAAATACGAAATTCCAATAAAATACTTTTAGCCTTAGCTATCTAAATGAAAGTAGTATATATCCCAAAACCATGAACATACATAAAAAGAACGCCCAAATCTGACTTCATATGAGGAAGTTACGATTTTTCGAAGTTTCGGACGTAGCAGTAGACAGCTAAAAAGTCGAAATAGAGATCAAGCGACTTTTTGCCAACATGACCTAAACGAGAATCGAAGATATCATCAATAGTATTACAATGGTAAAAAGTATGACAAAAACGGACATCAGATCAAAAAGTTATGGATTTTTAACGGAGTTTTCCTGACCCGGCCTACTAAAATTAAATAATAAAAATAAAGTCAAAATTAGCTGACGGAGTCTAAACGAAAGTTGTAGAGGGTAGTCCCACCTATGCGCAGATATGAAAAACGTCGAAAACGGAGTTCGTATGAGGAAGATATGAATTTTTGAACTTTATTAAATAATTAAAATATTAAATTCAATTATAAATACCCGATATTATCCGAAGGAGGAGGAGTCACTGGTCTGATCCGGATTACGCCCAACGTAATGCCTCAGTACGCACAGCGTAATCTGAGGATTCAGACCCTATATAAAGGGTGCGAGGGTTCCGGGCATATTTGCTCATTTCTTCTCTTTCTCGTGTCGAAGCTCTGCGTTTAACCCCCCGAAGCCATCCAGACATCCCGGTTTTCATATCCAAGTTCGGAAGGAAGTTTTGCGCTCCCAAGATTCCCGAGAATCCCGAGAAAATCCGCTTTCTCCTGTCGAAGTTCTGCTCGATTAGTGCCTTATCTCCTTCAACCCGCCTCTTTAACCAACTGAGTTCATACCCCTATAACTACGTTTTAAAATGTTTTGTGAATGCTTTTATACACTTTTAAGGGGTGAAATACAAGTAAACACATGATTAAAATCGTGTGAAACACCAACCTTTTTGCTATACTTTTTGCATTGTTATTTTAACTATCATATGAAGTTGTTATCATGCAAAACACCTCACAACACAACTTTACCCTCTTTGGATACAATAGGTTTTATAAATAGAAATATGTTTTATTTATACATTTGCATACTACATCATATCAAGGGTAACCATTTCAACTATAACATGACACTTTTACAAGAAAACTCAACTCATCATCATGCCTTTGTAACACGGTAGAAAACGAAATCATTTCATACAAACGATTTTTCATCATATTACTCGTGAACTTGTTGTTAGCTATCATGTGATGTCATATGGCTTTGTTTGTACCAAACGAAAGTCCCCACCTATAACCAGAGTCTCTTGGAGGGTGAGCGTGACAAGTGTATATAGATTTATACGAGGCTGACGACTCCGCACCCTAACTGTAAGCTACAGTCCCCGGGGTGACAAATGTCAACATTAGGTACTGCGTCTAGTATGGTTACAATAACGATTTACAACATCATTCTTTTGAGCATGTCGTAGTTGCTTACAGGTTACGGTCTTGGTCATTTGAGACTGCATTTCACTTTTAGGAAAATATAAGATTTTCCTGGTTCAAATACATACAATTTATACAACAAACACTCATACTCATTTCGTACACTCATAAGAAAATATCGGATTTTCTGGAAAACGAAAGTGAACTTTCGAATGGCATACATTTTATCAAAACACTACTTATGAACTCACCAACTTAAATGTTGACACTTTTTCTTTGAAATAACTTGTATTCTCAGGAAATCGTTAAATCAGGTTAGCAACTGCTTTTGAAGACTCACGCTCAGGCGTTAGTTTAATCTTTTGGACATCATATTGTAATTGACTTTTGCAAACATGTAATACTACAATCATGTAAACGTCTCAATCATGTATATGATGGTTGTGTGTACTTTCTTTACTATTCATTTGTTATGATACTGTACATGACGTCCTTCGCCCCCGAATGTTGCCGCCGTTTAGGTTTGGGGGTGTGACAGATTGGTATCAGAGCATTGTTTATAGTGAACTAAGTATATCAAAACCATTTTTGATATAAAACTATAAACACAACTGGGCAAAAACACTCTGAGTGAGAGTTATACTTTTAAAATCAAATTTTTATAAAGTATACATGCATACATTATATAACAGGGTCAGTATCATAATGAAAACTATATAGAAGTATTATAGACGAGTTGTGCCATACAGGTGTGCCTTGAAATATGTAATCGGGACTGGGATAAATATAGTCGGATCAACTATATTTGTCCAAGAGCCGAACTGCGTATGCCAGGGGATAGCTACAGTGGACAACAAGTCTAAAACTGACCAAACTTATAAACTTTAGAATCAAACATAACATTTAGAATACTATAGGAGTATTTTATGCATACGATAGTTTAACTTTGATGTTCAACCTTATGTGCCTTAGCTCTAGACAATCCTTATCTCCTATTCTGATATTCGCAATGGGCCAAGAGGAGGCTATTGCAGACCCCACTTTTCTTCCGAGTACATTTTGTTGGATTAATGTCTAAGTCCATAACTATATTTGGTATGTACTTGACCCGACCCAGCATGGTCCATTTGGGTTGCACTTCAACGACACAATTTATATGGATAGTCTTTTGAGAATAGTATATTTATGATTATATTAACATATTGTAAGTTCTAATATATTAATATGGAATCATATTATTTAATTAGTATTTATCAAGAATTAATTTAGAATTAATTCAATGATCAAAATGAACTAATTAAATAAGGACTCTTAGATATATGTGTGTGATGGGCCAAGTTCATTTAGGTAGGGCTAAGCTTTCATGGATAGTCCATGGAGTGTTTAACCCATGGATCATATGAAATGAAAGGTCATGGGTTTAACTCTAGTCTACACACTATATAAAGATATCCTTGATTGGTGAAATTGGCACTAGTGTAGGTACACTAAGAGGGTTAGCCGATTTATAACGACAAACCTGACACAACTCCCAAACTGTTCCTAGTTTCAAAAACCCATAGCACTCATGTGAGGCGTACTATATCCTTCGCAACCTTCCCGAAGTATTACCGAAAGACTATTTAGCAATAGCACAAGCACGACGAGTCAAGTTAAAACTCGGAGGCTAGGAATGATTACGGTTAACCTATCCCTACAAAGTGTGTATGCAAATGGTATACGCAAAGCGATGATAGATGGACCAGGTATAAATTCAGCTATGAAGTTCAACACAAAGCTGACTTGTATTACTAGTGAAGAATTCTAACATTTAGATGAACACAGAAACCCAAATCCACACGACCTATACCGGTCAAAACAATAGACGGGATAATGAAGGTCCAATGAAACACCCACAATAGAATCTGGATTCACTAGAGAACAAGAAGATCAAATGGAACAGAAGTACACACATCTTCCCTTAACAATTGAAGTCCTAGTCGAAATGCGAATTTCGGGACGAAATTCTCTCTAACGAGGGGATAATGTAACACCAGCAAAATTAGGGTCAAAATTTAGCTTTTATAAAACTATAATTGGGTTATACCATGTGGTAGATATCATAACAAGGTTTACAAAAATATAAAGAACACTAAAATCCGAGTTATAACGAAGAAGTTATGACCAATCGAAGATCCGCGACAATACCGGTAAGACACTGTTAAGCGTAAAATACGAAATTCCAATAAAATACTTTTTAGCCTTAGGTATCTAAATGAAAGTAGTAGATATCCCAAAACCGTGAACATACATAAAAAGAACGCCCAAAGCTGACTTCATATGAGGAAGTTATGATTTTTCGAAGTTTCGGACGTAGCAGTAGATAGCTAAAAAGTCGAAATAGAGATCGAGCGACTTTTTGCCAACATGACCTAAACGAGAATCGAATATCTCATCAATTGTATTACAACAGTAAATAGTCTGACAAAAATGGACATCGGATAAAAAAGTTATGGATTTTTAACGGAGGTTTCATGTCCCGGTCTACTAAAAATAAATAATAAAAATAAATTAAAAATTAGCCGACGGAGTCTAAATGAAAATTGTAGAGCGTAGTCTCACCTACGCGTGGATATAAAGAACGTCGAAAACGGAGTTCGTGTGAGGAAGATATGAATTTTTGAAGTTTATTAAATAATTAAAATATTAAATTAAATTATAAATATCTGATATTATCCGAAGGAGGGGGAGTCACCGGTCTGATCCGGATTACGCCCAGCATAATCTGAGGATTCAGACCCTATATAAAGGGTGCGAGGGTTCCGGGCATATTTGCTCATTTCTTCTCTTTCTCGTGCCGAAGCTCTGCGTTTAACCCCCCGAAGCCATCCCGACATCCCGTTTTTCATATCCAAGTTCGGAAGGAAGTTTTACGCTCCCGAGATTCCCGAGAATCCCGAGAAAATCCTTTTTCTCCTTTCGAAGTTCTGCTCGATTATTGCCTTATCTCTTTCAACCCGCCTCTTCAACCAAGTGAGTTCATACCCCTATAACTACGTTTTAAAATGTTTTGTGCATGCTTTTATACAATTTTAACGGGTAAAATACAAGTAAACACATGGTTAAAATTGTGTGAAACACCAACCTTTTTGCTATACGTTTCGTACTATTATTTTAACTATCATATGAAGTTGTTATCATGCAAAACGTCTCACAACACAACTTTACCCTCTTTGGATACAATAGGTTTTATAAATAGAAATATGTTTTATTTATACATTTGAATACTACATCATATCAAGGGTAACTATTTCAACTATAACATGACGCTTTTACAAGAAAACTCAACTCATCATCACGCCTTTGTAACATGGTAGAAAAGGAAATCATTTCATACAAACGATTTTTCATCATATTACTCGTGAACTTGTTGTTAGCTATCATGTGATGTCATATGGCTTTGTTTGTACCAAACGAAAGTCCCCACCTATAACCAGAGTCTCTTGGAGGGAGCGCGTGACAAGTGTGTATAGATCTATACGAGGCTGATGAGTCCGCACCCTGACTGTTAGCTACAGTCCCCAGAGTGACAAATGTCAACATTAGGTACTGCGTCTAGTATGGTTATGAGGAACTCACAACAAGCGGAAACAATGACTCATGCACATAGTAATTGTGACATCCCCAAAATCTCGGCCAGAAAAGACCGATTTCATTTATGCTTTTTAAACATTTTCAAAGTAAATCCTTTTGATTTTAAAAGAGATGCAGAATTCGTTCCCAAAAACAAAACATGATAAAATAGATATTTATCAAAACATTTCATAAAGAAATATGATTTCATTTCATAATCAAAAGTCGGGATGTCATGTTCCGATACAGATCATAAAGCATAAACAATAACATTACAAGTCGTTCAACAAATATATACATATACAGACTTGTAAACAAAACAACTTGATGATTCGCCCATCTTAAGCTCTTCCGCCACTTCCTGTAATACAAATAAACTGAGTGGGTCAGGCTTGGAAGCTGGTGAGCATATAGGGTTTTCAACCCACAATAATTATATTTAATTTCAACAATCCATAATAAACCCGATTACCCATTCCCGTTATCCTCACTTTACGTCCCTAAAATAACTTTTATTATAAGGAACCTAATTCAGGATTTACATCGGGACGGACATTACTGCAAAGGGGCTTCCTCAACAATAAGTGCCCTAAAGGCAACCATGTGGGGGATAGAGTACACCGGTGAACACGTCGTTCACAACACCTACAGGTAATGAGCCTGCTAGTGTTCCAAAGGACAGTCTAGAATAGTCTGTGGTCGTCATCCATACTCTGTTGAATGACTAGAATAACACCAATAACACCGAGGCCTCTCATTTGTTTATTACACACCAATTATCTACCCATGTTCTACCCAACATATTAGTAGATAAAAATATACATTTTTATACACTATTTAAAAAAAACCTGTATAGCATGCTTTAATCAATACATATTCCACATAACAGATGAGGCATACACACATAACACGTATTTCATAGAGAATATATCAGATCTATGAGATAGAAGAGAGTGAATATACATTCACACATATAACCACAAAATATATACACGTAGCACGTATTTTATATTAAATACTTCATAATATTGCATTGGAATAAAAATAACTACACACTCACATTCCGTATTCTTAAATACGTTTAACGATTACTTGTATAATATTGCGTATTGAAATAGGACTATACACTCACCTGATCGGAAGACGATCGGGCAGCACTACGGCTTGCAGAAGTAGTGTCTCTCCGTAGATCTGGAATATCATCACAAAAACCGGGCTCCTCGCGGGCAGGGCTTCGGCTCGGGAATAACGCTCTTCGGGATCCTCGGGGCTTCGGATCTTGATTCGTGGCTCGGGAATAATAACGGGGCTTCGGGATATGATTAGCACGCAAATCGAGGCAAAACTTAGAGAGAGGGAAGAGTTTGAACAAGAGAAAATGGCTGATTTCGAGTTCTATTTATAGGTTGAGGGTCTAGGATTACACGGGGCGTAATCTCAAATTACGCAGGGCGTACTCAGTACGCGGGGCGTAACTTGGTTACGCGGGGCGTAACTTGGTTACGCGGGGCGTAACTTGGTTACGCAGGGCGTACTTTGACGTCACTGCATGCGTCGATCTATGGCACTCGAGTATTGGTCAGGCAACTTGCATCCGCCTGAGTACGCGGGGCGTACTCAAATTACGTTGGGCATAATTGACTCGTCGAACTTCTAAATTGCGTAACTTTTGCATACGAGCTCCGTTTTCGACGTTCTTTATATCTAAGCGAAGGTTAGACCATACTCTACAACTTTCATTTAGACTTCGTCGGCTAATTTTGAATTTATTTTTATTAATTATTTTTAGGAGGCCGGGACAGAAAAACATCGTTATAAAATCATAACTTCTTCGTCCGACGTCCGTTCTCGCCTATCTTTTCATCGTTTCGCTACTAACAACGAGATCTTCGATTCTCATTTAGATTGTTTCGGATAAAAACCGCTCGATCTCAAATCGAGTATTCGGGCTGCATACTGCTAAGTCGAAACTTAGAAAAATCATAACTTCCTCATACGAAGTCAGATTTGGGCGTTCCTTTTATGCATGCTCTCGGTTTAACGAAATCTACGACTTTCGTCTAGATCGCTAAGGCTAAATATCGCTCTATCTTAAATTCATATTTTACGTCACTCAGCGTCGTGTCGGTTCTGTCGCAAAACTTCGACAGGTCATAACTTCTTCATTATAACTCGGATTTTGGCATTCCTTATATCTCCGGAATCCTTGTTTCAACCACTACAACTTTATGCAAAGATATCGAGCTTATCTCATACTTTAATTTTGACGCTTATTTTATTCTTAATTTAATTATATCACATAATTAAGCAAATAAACACATAACTCACATAATTCACAAATTCACAAATAATACATTTTTATTATTTCAAATTGGGTTACAAAGGTTAACCTAGACTATTACATTGCTAAAAATGGCAAGCCCAGAAACACGGGCGTTACAATTCTCCCCACCTTAGAATGATTCTGTCCCCGGAATCACACATCAGCAAACAAATGCGGATAGCGACTCATCATGTCACTCTCCGTCTCCCAGGTGAGATTTGACTCATTCGTGTGTTTCCATCGGACAAGCACTTACTAAACCATCTTACGTCGCAATTTATTAGTCTTTCGGTCAATGATTGCCTCCGGTTCCTCAATCAACCTTTTGTTCTCATCGATCCTCAACTCCGAAAGTGGAATTATGTCAGGAACTTCTCCCGTGAACTTCCTCAAGTAACACATATGAAAAGTGTTATGAATTCCATTCAGTTCTTCTGGTAGTTCGAGCTTGTAAGCTTGGTTCCCAATTCTCTGAAGAACTTTAAACGGTCCAATAAACCTTGGACTTAACTTTCCCCTTTTACCAAATCTTATAAGTCCATTCCACGGCGAGACTTTAAGCAAAACCGAATCTCCAACTTCAAAAGTCATCGGTCTTCGCTTTTTGTCAGCATAGCTCTTTTGACGGTCCTGAGCTGCTAACATTCTTTCCCTAATTATTTTCAACTTTTCAGCAGTTTGATGGACTATCTCCGGCCCCATAAACTGCTTTTCCCCAGCCTCAAGCCAACAAGACGGCGTACGACACTTCTGTCCATACAATGCTTGATAAGGTGCCATCTTTATGCTCGAGTGAAAACTATTATTATAGGAAAATTCTACCAAAGGTAAATGTTCATCCCAATTACCTAGGAATTCCCAGGTACATGCTCTCAACATATCTTCAAGTGTTTGTATCGTCCGTTCGCTCTGACCATCAGTCTGCGGATGGTAAGCTGTACTTAAACACAACTTGGTACCCAATTCCTCTTGTAGACTTTTCCAAAATCGTGAGGTGAAACGACTATCACGATCCGACACAATCGTTAGCGGAACACCGTGAAGCCTCACAATTTCCTTCACATAAGAATTCGCAAGCTTTTCCATAGACCATTTCTCGTTGGCTGCTATGAAATGCGCACTCTTAGTGAATCGATCAACGACCACCCAAATCATGTCGTGACCACTTTTTGTTCTGGGTAGTTTAGTGACAAAATTCATAGCAATGTCTTCCCACTTACCCATAGGCACAGGTAAAGGTTCTAAACTCCCGTATGGTTTCTGATGTTGTGCCTTGACTCTATGCACAAGTCACACACTCGGCCACATACTTTGCGATGTCGAGCTTCATCGTCGGCCACCAATAATAGGGTTTCAGGTCCCTATACATTTTTGTGCTACCGGGATGAATCGAGTACATGGTTTTGTGAGCTTCTTCCATCAGAAGATCTCTGACTCCTCCTGTCTTAGGTATCCAAATCCGATCTTGGAACACCTTCAATCCGTGACTGTTTACACCGAACACCAACGTTTTGCCCAAACGTTCCTCCTTTCGGTCATTCTTCTCAGAAGCTTAGCTTTGAGCTTTCTTGATACTTTCCAAAATATTCGAGACAACTTCAATTCTCAACACTCTTGGCCTTCTCCTTTCAAGATTGACTTTCCGACTGAGAGCATCAGCAACAACATTGGCCTTACCGGGGTGGTAAAGTATCTCACAGTCGTAGTCCTTAAGTAATTCCAGCCAGCGTCGTTGCCTCATATTTAATTCTTTCTAACCAAAAAGATATTGGAGACTCTTATGATCAGTGAAAAGTTTGCACTTCGTGCCATAGAGGTAATGCCTCCATATTTTCAGTGCGAAAACTACCGCTTCCAACTCCAAATCATGAGTCGGGTAGTTCTTTTCATGCTCAGCTGTCGAGATGCATACGCGATCACCTTATCCCTTTGGGTCAAAACACAACCCAATCCAACCCCAGATGCATCGCTATAAACAGCGAAGTCTTCAACCCTATCGGGTAGAGAAAGTATCGGTGCCTCGCATAGTTTCTTCTTTAGCTTCTCAAATGCTTCTTTATGCTTATCACTCCAAGCATAAGTAGCTCCTTTGTGGGTCAAAGCTGTTAATGGACTAGCGATCGAAAAAAAGCCTTGGATAAACCTTCGGTAATATCCGGCTAATCCTAAAAAGCTTCGGATCTCCGTGGGACTTTTCGGTTGTTCCCACTTCATCACAGCTTCGATCTTCGCTGGATCAACCATTATCCCTTCTTGGTTGACCACGTGACCCAAGAATTGGACTTCTCGAATCCAAAAATCACACTTAGAGAACTTTGCATACAACTTCTCCTTCTTCAAGACTTCTAACACTTCTCGCAAGTGTCTGCCATGCTTCTCTTGGCTTTTCAAATAAATCAGAATGTCATCAATGAACACTATCACAGATTTATCAAGGAACGGATTACAAACCCTGTTCATTAAATCCATGAATGCTGCTCGGGCATTGGTCAGTCCAAACGACATAACCAAGAACTCATAGTGTCCATATCGCGTTCTGAATGCAGTCTTCTCTATATCCTGCTCTCTTACCTTTAGCTGATGATATCCTGACCTCAGGTCGATCTTTGAAAAATAACTTGAACCTTGTAGCTGATCGAATAGGTCATCAATCCTCGGCAACGGCTATCTATTCTTTATTGTTGCCTTATTCAGCTCTCGGTAATCAATGCACATCCTCATGCTTCCATCTTTCTTCTTTACGAATAACACCGGAGCTCCCCAGGGTGATGAACTAGGTCTTATGAAACCTTTGTCCAATAACTCCTGAAGTTGCATCATTAGCTCCTTCATCTCCGTCGGTGCTAATCGATAAGGTGCTTTTGCAATCGGCGTTGTTCCGGGCAACAAGTCGATACGAAATTCTACTTGTCGATCGGGCGGTAATCCAGGAAGATCTTCGGGAAATACTTCCGGATAATCACACACAACAGGAATATTTTGCATCACCTTCTTTTCCTTCTTAGCATCGATCACGAATGCTAAGTATGATGTACACCCCTTGGTTAAACATTTTCTGGCTTTCATTAGAGAAATGATTCCAAAACTTACTCTGCGTTTATCTCCGTACACCATAAACGATTCCTTTCCAGGCGGGTTCACTTTCACTATTTTCTTCTTACATAAAATTTCGGCATCATTGGCGCTAAGCCAATCCATTCCCAAAACGATGTCGAAACCGTTAAGTTCAATAGGCAATAATTCCTCGTGGAGCTTATTCCCATTCAGATCAATTAAGATGTTTTTCGTACAATGGCTAACAGGTACAAACTTGCCACTAGCAACTTCGACTAATAAGGCATTATCTAGTCTATCAACAGGCAAAGCTAGTTTTCTACCAAATTCATGCGATATAAAGGAGTAGTTGGCTCCAGAATCAAATAAAATTTGGGCAGGCAATTTGTTAACGAGAAAGGTACCTGAAGCGACATCAGCTTCATCTTTAGCAGCTTCCAGTGTCATCTAGAATGCTCTCGCCTTTCGCTTTGGCGGAATGTTGGGTCTTGCTGCTTCCTTCTTTTTCGGACAATCACTTGAGATGTGCCCCTCCTCACCACAACCATAACAAACATTCTTGGTGAAGGTGCAGTCGTTGGCATGGGCTTTCCACATTTGTAGCATGTGGTTTCCCCGCCACACTTCCCATGATGCTTCTTCTTGCACTTGTCGCACCATTTCGCCTCTACCTTCCCTCCAGTTCCCTTTGAACTAGACTTCGAGAATTTACTTTTCTTGCTGGACCCTGAAAATCGATCGATTTTCCTCTTTTCACCAACCTCTGACCTTTCCAGACCTTTTTCCCTGATCTGGGTCTCAACATTTCTAGCAGCCCAGATGGCGGCTTTCAATGTGGTTGCTTGCTTAACCATTGGACCATAGTCCGCTGGTAGTCCAAGGGAAAACTTGTTGACCTTAGAGAGTTCTGTAGGCACCAAATATGGGATAAATTTCATCTTTTCTATGAAACTTGCAGCGTATTCAGTAACGCTCAATTTCCCTTTCTTCAAATTCTGAAACTCATTACTGATTTCCAGAAGGTCCTGCTCGGAGCAGTATTGCAGTTTTAGTTGTTCCACAAAGTCTCCCCAAGACATTTTGTTTGCTTCTCTCTTGGGCATAGAGTCAGCTAACAGCTTCCACCAACTCAACACGCCAGATTTTAGCAGAGGGATCGCAAGAGCGGTCTTCTGCCTGTTGCTGCATTCGTAACTTTCAAACATAGTCTCCATTTCGGAGACCCAGTCCATAACTTGTACCGGCGTCGGGCTTCCGGATAGACATGGTGGTTTGGATGCCATGAAATCCATATACTTGCACCCACGACCATCATTTCCTCCATACTGGTTATTGCGTCTAACCACTGGTTGTTCGTCTTGACCAATGATCCCACTAAAGTTTTCTCCTTCGGACTGCCCCCCATTCTCCTCAGGCTCTTCCGCTTGAATTGACAGTTCTTCACGATTCTTCCTAAGTAGGCGTCTTGTTTCTTCCATCTGACGATCCAACATCGTTTGAATCATCATTTGTACAACAGCCATTGTTATCGGCTCAGGTGCATCAGCTACAACAGGTACTTGTTGATTTACAGGCGGTTGATTCCTGTTTTCATCAGCATTTCCAAATCCGCTTCTTGTTCTCACCATTTTTGATCTACACACCGAATAATTTCACCTTATTACTCCAAACGATTACATGCTAGTTCTAATATCGTATAGATACGCTTAGAATCCTAAACACATAAACCTTCAGATCCGGTTGGCAACAAACCGTAGATCCGAACAAACAATATCATATATGGCAACATATAACATTTAACACATAAAAGCATTTTAGGCAACTTTCCTAAAATAAACTAGTGCTCGTGTCTAAAATTTATCAGACACACATCTCACAATCTCCACTTAGCATACTAAGTTTAAGTCTAGAAATCCTACAAATTCCTACTTCGCTTAAAGTAATGCTCTGATACCAACTGTGACATCCCCAAAATCTCGGCCAGAAAAGACCGATTTCATTTATGCTTTTTAAACATTTTCAGAGTAATCCTTTTGATTTTAAAAGAGATGCGGAATTTGTTCCCAAAAACAAAACATGATAAAATAGATATTTATCAAAACATTTCATAAAGAAATATGATTTCATTTCATAATCAAAAGTCGGGATGTCATGTTCCGATACAGATCATAAAGCATAAACAATAACATTACAAGTCGTTCAACAAATATATACATATACAGACTTGTAAACAAAACAACTTGAGGATTCGCCCATCTTAAGCTCTTGCGCCACTTCCTGTAATACAAATAAACTGAGTGGGTCAGGCTTGGGAGCCTGGTGAGCATATAGGGTTTTCAACCCACAATAATTATATTTAATTTCAACAATCCATAATAAACCCGATTACCCATTCCCGTTATCCTCACTTTACGTCCCTAAAATAACTTTTATTATAAGGAACCTAATTCAGGATTTTCATTGGGACGGACATTACTGCAGAGGGGCTTCCTCAACAATAAGTGCCCTAAAGGCAACCATGTGGGGGATAGAGTACACCGGTGAACACGTCGTTCACAACACCTATAGGTAATGAGCCTGCTAGTGTTCCACAGGACAGTCTAGAATAGTCTGTGGTCGTCATCCATACTCTGCTGAATGACTAGAATAACACCAATAACACCGAGGCCTCTCATCCGTTTATTACACACCAATTATCTACCCATGTTCTACCCAACATATTAGTATATAAAAATATACATTTTTATACACTGTTTAAAAACCTGTATAGCATGCTTTAATCAATACATATTCCACATAACAGATGAGGCATACACACATAACACGTATTTCATAGAGAATATATCAGATCTATGAGATAGAAGAGAGTGAATATACATTCACACATATAACCACAAAATATATACACGTAGCACGTATTTTATATTAAATACTTCATAATATTGCGTTGGAATGAAAATAACTTCACACTCACATCCCGTATTCTTAAATACGTTTAACGATTACTTGTATAATATCGCGTATTGAAAAGGGACTATACACTCACCTGATCAGAAGACGATCGGGCAGCACTACGGCTTGCAGAAGTAGTGTCTCTCTGTAGATCTGGAAGATCTTCACAAAAACCGGGCTCCTCGCGGCCAGGGCTTCGGCTCGGGAATAACGCTCTTCGGGATCCTCAGGGCTTCGGATCTTGCTTCGGGGCTCGGGAATAATACCGGGGCTTCGGGATATGATTGGCATGCAAATCGAGGCAAAACTTAGAGAGAGGGAAGAGTTTGAACAAGAGAAAATGGCTGATTTCGAGTTCTATTTATAGGTTGAGGGTCTGGGATTAAGCGGGGCGTAACCTCAAATTACTCAGGGCGTACTCAGTACGCGGGGCGTAACTTGGTTACGCGGGGCATACTTTGACGTCACTGCATGCGTCGATCTGTGGCACTCAAGTATTGGTCAGGCAACTTGCATCCGCCTGAGTACGCGGGGCGTACTCAAATTACGCTGGGCGAAATTGACTCGTCGAACTTCTAAGTTGCGTAACTTTTGCATACGAGCTCCATTTTCGACGTTCTTTATATCCACGCGAAGATCAGACGATACTCTACAACATTCATTTAGACTCCGTCGGCTAATTTTGAATTTATTTTTGTTAATTATTTTTAGGAGGCCGGGACAGAAAAACTTCGTTATAAAATCATAACTTCTTCGTCCGACGTCCGTTCTCGCCTATCTTTTCATTGTTTCACTACTAACAACGAAATCTTCGATTCTCATTTAGATTGTTTCGGCTAAAAACCGCTCGATCTCAAATCGAGTATTCGGGCTGCAAACTGCTAAGTCGAAACTTAGAAAAATCATAACTTCCTTATACGAAGTCAGATTTGGGCGTTCCTTTTATGCACGCTCTCGGTTTAACGAAATCTACGACTTTCATTTAGATCGCTAAGGCTAAATATTGCTGTATCTTAAATTCATATTTTACGTCACTCAGCGTCGTGCCGGTTCTGTCGCGAAACTTCGACAGGTCATAACTTCTTCGTTATAACTCGGATTTTGGCATTCCTTATATCTCCGGAATCCTTGTTTCAACCACTACAACTTTATGCAAAGATATCGGGCTTATCTCACACTTTAATTTTGACGCTTATTTGATTCTTAATTTAATTATATCACATAATTAAACAAATAAACACATAAATCACATAATTCACAAATTCACAAATAATACATTTTTATTATTTCAAATTGGGTTACAAAGGTTAACCTAGACTATTACATTGCTAAAAATGGCAAGCCCAGAAACATGGGCGTTACAGTAATACATAAATCAATCATGCTCGGGGGTAATAACTACATTATAGGGTATTATCAGCATTTTCAAAATTCAGGATAAACACTTCCACAACTAGTTTTACTTAATAATAAAACTATACATTCCCAGTTTAAGTATGGCATATTTAATTACATTCACGGTCTTGGTCATTTGAGACTGCGTTTCACTTTTAGGAAAATATAGGATTTTCCTGGTTCAAATACATTCATTATGTACAATAACAATTTACAACATCATTATTTTGAGCATGTCGTAGTTGCTTACAGGTTACGGTCTTAGTCATTTGAGACTGCATTTCACTTTTAGGAAAATATAGGATTTTCCTGGTTCAAATACATACAATTTATACAACAAACACTCATGCTCATTTCATACACTCATAAGATAATATCGGATTTTCTGGAAAACGAACGTGAACTTTCGAATGGCATACATTTTATCAAAACACTACTTATGAACTCACCAACTTATATGTTGACACTTTTTCTTTGAAATAACTTGTATTCTCATGAAATCGCTAAATCAGGTTAGCAACTCTTTTGAAGACTCACGCTCAGGCGTTAGTTTAATCTTTTGGACATCATATTGTAATTGACTTTTGCAAACATGTAATACTACAATCATGTAAACTTTTCAATTATGTATATGATGGTTGTGTGTACTTTCTTTACTATTCATTTGTTATGATACTGTACATGACATTCTCCGCCCCCGAATGTTTCCGCCATTCAAGTTTGGGGGTGTGACATTGAGTTCCTGCAACTCGTCGAGTCCACTGATGGACTCGCCGAGTCGGCTTCGTAGACAACAAAAATTCGACTTTTTGATCCTTTGACAGTTCACTTTTGCATCTAATAACCTAGAAAAACGACGTAGGCTCTGATACCACTGATGGGTTATGAGCATAACATCATTCCTATGGTGTACATGCAACCCTAATTGCTTTGATCTAGGTTTTTCTAATTTTAACATACAACATTGAATACCAAAGCAATAAACCCTAATCTAGCATGCTTATTTCGAAATATACATAATAAACAAGTCAGAACGATTACCTCAACTTGTTATGTAGTAATAACAAGAACTTCTTGGCCTTTGAAAGCTTAGTGCCTCAAATGTTGCACCTCTAATGGAGTCACAAACACCACTAGCAACAAGGAAGAACAAGAGAGAGAGAGAGAGAGAGAGAGGACAGGCTCAAATTCATCTATGGAATCCTTCTAGGGTTTCTAGTGGTCGATTTTGGCATGCCCAAGGGTTTCTTATATAGATGAGCAATTAGTCCTTAAGTAGCCTAAAGGATCCTTCTAGAAGTCTCTTTGGACGATTTCTATATGGACTACCATATAGAATTCGTCCATTGCTTCCTTATGGATCCTAAGCCCAACTTTGTAAGTACCTTATAGTTACAATATCAGTCCCCTTGATTTAATTAATCTCTTTTGACCATAAAACTAATTCTCAATTACTTCTTGATCAATATTAATTAAACCATATGATTTCTCTTTTAATATATTATTCACATAATATATTAATAAATCACAATTAATCCTCTTTCTCCATAATGTATCCTATCAGTTGCTAAGGTGAAGGAAACTCAAAAGGACCATGCTCATAATCGGGTCAAGTACATACCAAAATAGTTATGGGCTTAGACACCTAATCCAATAATATTTATCCCCTTTCTGACCTAGTTTGAAGAAGAACATGCATGTCCACAAAGTTTGGACTTTTATGGACCATTAGGGGTCCTAGAAGCATTCTGAAGAAGTTGGATAAGGACCTATCCGGATTAAGTTCTTAATGGTTGAGTCTTTTCCATTTTAAGCCTTATGTAACCTAGGGTTTGAGATTTTGTCCTTTTGGGTGGTCTTAATGGATAAAGTTGGAAACTTTATAATTCTAGACCATATTTCAGACCAGATTTGAGCCTTGGAGCTAAAGGAAACAACTTAGCCCAATAAACTGTTTTGAACCCAATGCCCACGATTTAGCATCAGGTCGCCATGTTGTGGTGACTAGGGTTGGATCAATTAGTTTGTCCTGATCCGATGCCACGACATGGCCAAGGATGGCCACGACGTGGCGAGTCGCTAAGGTTAAATGATTGACTGTTGACTTTGAGCTTTGACCGTTGACCTTGAGAGTTGACTTTTAATTTGTTGACTTTGGTTAAATGTCTAGTTTTAGAAAGGTAGACTAAGGGTCTTCCTTGCATATATCTAGGTGGCGGTTAGCTTAGTTTTGGGATTTTTTGAACCTATTGATTTAGAGTTGTGTTTCGAGGTGAGTCTCTTCATTGTACTCGTGGGTCGAAGGTACCAAAGTCGCCCCTCTGGATTTTGTTTGTAGGATGCTAGTTGTCTTTGTGATACTTTTATGTTTGTATGTTAGGCAGGGACCGTTATGAGAGTCAGAGTGAGACCCGTTATACTTGTTGGGCGGGGCCCGTTATGCAAGTTAGGGTGAAGCTTGTTAAACTTATTGGATGGGGCCCATTATACAAGTTAGTGTGAGTCTCGTTATGCTTATTGGGTTGGGCCCCTCATGCGAGTTAGGGTGAGGTTCGTTTTAGTCATTGGGTGGGACCCATTGCTTGTATGGTATGTGGTATTCTTGGAAACTCACTAAGCTTTGTGCTTACAATTTATGTTTAAATGTTTTTCAGGTTCTTTTGGTTCGTAAGGGAAGGGTCCAACATGAACACATCATATCCACAAGTGATTAGTGTTAATGACTTTTGGATTGTACTATGATAACTATTTTCCACAATGTTATACTTTTGATGGTTTTGGTTGTTTTAAAAACAAAAAATTTTGTATTGTACTTTTGAGGGTGTTCCCACATCCATAATTTCCAAAAGGATTTGTTACACCCAACAAGTCATTAAAATCATTGCTTTGTAGACATGCATGTCCAATGTATGTCTGCCCCAAGCTAGGTCACAAGAATGATGGAAATTCGTTCAAAATTCCATGCATGAACTAAAACCCAACTAAAACTTTGGATTTGCATCAATAAACCCAAAAGAGACCTCAAATATCCATGAAGTTGCCAACTTTACGGAATACATCCACTTAAACTCTCCCAAACATGAAGGAAAATGCATAAAAACCAATATCTTGAAGCATAGCACATAAAGTTTAGAACTTGAGGACTTACAGCGATTCAGAATATGTGCTACAAGGTGGTGATGGAGCTTGCTTGCTCTCAAGGGACCTTATTCTTCTTCAATATCACCAAAAACCACCAAAAAGCTTCAATAACTCAACAATGCAAACTAGGGCATGATTATGTTGAAAGGGATGTGATGGACGGTGAGGGTGAAAAAAACCCTAGCCATCATATCTTTTAAATAAGGCTTAAAGCACAAAAAAATGGATTTTGCATGCTGGCGGCCTCCACGTCTTGGCGCTCTAAATGAAGGCACATTTCCATCGGGTGCCGCCACATCATGGTGTTATCACCATCACGTCAACAACACGACGTGGCCACCAAAAACCATATATTTTTAAGTCTTAAATGTCTAAAAGCACAAAAGTAATTATGCATGGAACTTGGTATTACATTTTGTTTTTGGAATTTTGTGTATTTTTTAAAACTGAATGTTTAAAAAACGTTTTAGATGATTTGGAGTGAAATATTTTTTATAGTGAGTAAGAACTATTAGGAAAGTATTGAAACTGAAATGGTGTTGAGGTGCAACAAATCTTGAGTGAATAAAAACCTTATAGACCACTCTTATAGCTTTAATATGCACTACCTAAAAAGTTTAACCAATTGTTTATTCATAGATGACATAATGTTTGTCTTCAACATTAAATGAAACGTGTTGTCATACTCTTTTTTGATACAACCTTTGCATGCCCATGTTCCATTATTGAACTAGTTTCACCTCCATCTGATTTTTTCCCCAAACAATCATTTGTTTGTATCCCTCATTTTATTTTTGATAATTTCTCAAAAATGTCTAGCTTTTGTGACCCATTCATTATTCATGAAGATCATTTGCCTGTGCAATCCTTATATATTTCATCTTACTTAGAGACATTCTTGATTTATATAGAATAGTGGTGTAGCTGGATTCAGAGAAGGATTTTACGAATGTTAAATAAAATTAGATGTATCAGATATGGGATAACCGTTACAATAACTATTACACAAATTACAGAGAGAAACTGTTTTATTCAATTCACACAATGAGCACAGCTCTTACAATGCATATAATGAATTTAACAGATAATATAGGAATATACAATATTGACCCCTGAGCTATTTACATATGTACAATATTATTCCTAATACCCCCTTCCTCAAGGTGGAAGAGGGGAATATATGTTCTTCAATACCATCTTATTCATAAAGAGTTGCAGCTTTGGTGATGGAAGAGGTTTAGTAAACCTATCACCAAACTTAAATTGAGATCGAATAAGCATGAATCAAATTGTTTTATCAATGAAATTTTCAAGAACAAAATGCAATTCGATTTCTATATGTTTAGTGCGCTCATGGAAAATTGGATTAGATGCAATCTTAATTGCAACATCATTGTCACATAATAGTAATGTAGCTTCTTTCGGAGGACAATCAAAATCTCTCAAAAGTTGTCTTAACCAAATAATTTCAGAAGTGGTAGAAGCAATTGCACGATATTCAGCTTCAACTGAAGAATGTGAAATAGTAGGTTGCTTCTTCAATTTCCAAGACACTAAAGAATCTCCAATGGATATATAGAAAAACCAGTGATGGATTTTCGATAATCCAAGCATTTTGTCCGGTCAGCATTGCATAATGCTTTGAGTGTCAATGAAGATCTGGCAGAGAAGAAAATACATTATCCAGGACTCTGTTTCAAATATCTAACCAGATGGCAAGCTGCTTGATAATGTTGAATACAAGGATTCGACATGTATTGAGATAATTGTTGAACATAGTAAGAAATATCAGGTCTGGTGATATTTAGATAAACGCAATCGACCAATTAATCTTCGATAACAAGTTAGATCATCATATACATCACCCACATCACCTTTTAAATTGTTTCTTGGAACCATCATAGTGAAAACAGGCTTGGCACCTAAGAATCCCAAATCTTCAATTAGTTGAAGGGTGTAATTACGTTAGGAAACAAAGATTCCTTCTTTAGAAAGAGCAACTTCCAATCCCTAGAAATATCCCAACAATCCCAAATCTTTAATTTTAAATTGATCACTCAACTTATGTTTCAAGGAGTTGATTTCATGAATGGATGATCCTGTAATCAAAATGTCGTCAACATAAACCATAAGAGCAATATATTTGTCCCTGGTACCTTTAAAAAATAATGAATAATCAGATTTGGATTGTGTGAAACCAATCTGAATCATGAAATTGGAAAACTTCTCAAACCATTCACAAGAAGGCTGTCTTAATCCGTAAATGGATTTATTTAGACGACATGCTAATTTGGTACCATTTGAACATTTGTGATCTTGGACATTTAAGACAGGGGGAATGTCCATATAAACTTCTACTTTTAGCTCTTCGTTTAGGTAGCATTGTTTACATTTAATTGAACCAAGTTCCATGATTTTGCAGCAACTATAGCAAGGAGCAGTTTAACAGTAACCAATTTGGCAACAGGGGTATAAGTGTCAAAAAAAAATCAACCCCTTCCTGTTGACTGAATCCTTTGGCAACAAGTCTAATTTTATGGCATTCAATCTGACCATTGCTTCCAATTTTATGCTTGTATACCCATCTACAACCAACAATATGTTTGTTGGAAGGTAAGGATACAATGGTCCAAGTTTTGTTAGCATGCATTGCTTTTAACTCATCATCCATAGCATTGCACCATTCAGGATATTTAGCAGCTTGATTATAATTGTGAGGTTGAAAATTAGCAGAAATGTTCATCACCATGGCGTTATGAGAAGTAGACAATTTGTCATAGTTAATGACATCCTCTAAAGGATACAAAGAAGAAGTGGTTTTGGATAGTTTCAAAGAATAACAATGAAAATCCTTTAAGTATGTCGGAGGATTTTTATTTCAAACTGCCCGTGTATTGGGTAAAGGAATAGGTTTAGGAATGGGTTTATGAATTTGAATTAGTGAATATACAATTGGAACAGGATCAGATTGAGTATTATTAGAGGCAACTTCAAAAGGAATGTCATCAGTCATTGGAGAGGGCAAAACAATTTTGTCAAAAGGACCTATATCAGTGGAAGCGGTGTAACCATTTTTGAAAGGAAATATAGTTTTATGAAAGACAACATCTCTTGAAATAAGAAAAAATTTAGTAGATAAATCATACAATTTGTTACATTTCATATTAGGAGGATAGCCAACAAATATGCATGATTTTACTCTTTGACTGAATTTAGTTCTTCCTGCTTGTAAGGTGGATGCATATGCTAAACAACCAAAGCTTCTCAGATGGGAATTAGAAGAATGTATGCCGTATAATCTGTAGAATGGAGTTTCCTTTTGAAGAATCTTGGATGGTAATCGATTGATAAGATATGTTGTAGTTAAAATGCACTCACTCCAAAGACCAATGGGCAAATTTTATTGAAAACACAATGCTCTTGCAACATTAAGTAAATGTTGATGTTTCCTCTCAACAATGGAGTTTTGTTGAGGTTTGGAAACACAAGATTTTTGATGAATTATTCCATTAGCTGCAAAAAAAATCCTAAAATTCGAGTTCCTTAGCATTTTCAGATCTGAAAATTTTGATTTTCTTTGCAAATTGAGTGACAACCATTTGATAAAAGGAAGGAGTGTTTGAATAATGACATATTTGTTTTTGAGCATATATACCCATGTATATCTGCTATAGTCATCCACAATAGTAGCAAAGTATCTTAATCCTTGATAAGAAGGAATGTGATACGACCCCAAATATCACAGTATATAATGGCAAAACAGTCTTTTTGAAGAAGATTCATGGAGACTAAGGGTAATTTTTTTTTGTTTGGCAATAGGGCAAACATTACAATGAGAAAACAAAGTTCACATTGCTCACTCTATCATGTTTTTTGAATTTTTTATCATCCAACACATACAACTCTTGATACAAATCAGCATTACCAATCATCTTCATTGCCCTCATATCCTGAATTAGAGCATAGTAACATGTAAACCGAACCATTAAACTATGTTTCTTGGTTAAAGAACTAACAGAAATGAGGTTCTGATCAAAAGAAGGAACATAGAGAACATCTTTAAGAACAAAAAGATGATCAATGTTAATGTCTCCAAGAAGAGTAACTGGAAGAGTAATTTTGTTAGGCAATGTAACTATGTGATGATAAACCCTTCTAGGGTTAAGAAACATTACAATTTTGTGACAAACATGCTGAGTAGCTCCTGAATCCAATATCCATTTGTGTGATTTTTGCCCAGAATTAACAGATAATGAATAACATTTACCTGTAGTAGTTTCTTCATGAGGATTAACAGTACTCATGTGATTGGATAAAGCCGACATCACTTGTTGGCATTGTTCTTGAGAAAAATCCTTTGAACATGTTGGAAAGATCATTGTTGATAAAGGATATTTGATCTGAAGCATCACCACGATTTTGAATAGCAGCAACTCTCTTCTTGGATTTATATCCAAGTGGATATCTGTGAAGCTTGTAACATTTATCCATAGTGTGACTCTGCAATTTGCAATGAGTACAGTATGGTCTGTCTCTATTATTAGATCTGGTATTTGTTGCAGGTTTGCGAGTTTGAGAAGAATAATAGGATAAAGTTTTAGTAACAAACGCCATTGATTGTTGAACATTAGTGTCACGACTGAGAGATTTTTGTTTTTCTTCTTGAACAATTAATGAGAAAACACGATTGATTGAGGGAAGAGGATCCATGAGAAGAATTTGTCCTCTTGTGTGAGAGAAAGAGTCATCTAAACCCATTAGAAAATTCATAATGTGTTCATTATGAAATTATTTGTTGATTTTCTCAACACCACCACAGTCGCACTTGTCACATGTACAATGTGGCCTGAAATTGATGAGTTCATCAGTGAGCGTTTTGAGTTTACTACACCAATGGCTTCATGATTTTGATTGAAATTCGAAAGGTCTCTTCTAATTTGAAAGATGCGTGGACCATTACTTTTTTAAATTGCTCTTTCAAATCGTTCCAGATCTCAAGTGCAACATAATGAACATAACACTAGCAAAAATTCCTTTAGAGATAGAATGTAGGATCCAAGATATCACCAATTTGTTGTTCCTCATCCAAGCATTGTAATTAATCGCCTAAGAAGGATTTGGTTTAGGTAGAGAACCATCAATGAATCCAGTCTTATTCTTAACAGAAAGAGCAATTTGCATTGCGTAACTCCAAGAATTATAGTTTTCTCGGGTCAATAATTGTGATACTAGAACAAATCCAGGGCCATCAGCATGCTGAAGATAATATGGATGCATACGATCATCCATAGGTGAAACAACCGAGCTGGAATTGGCAGAATTAGATGTTGACATTTCGAAAGAACAAAATTAGTGAAAACAATAACAAAACGACTAATTGAAATCGAAATGATAAAATGATCATAGAAACGATCGAAGAAGATGATCGGAGAAACAATCGGAAAAGATGATCAGAGAAATGATAGGAAAATTAACAGAACGGAAAACAGTTACACTCTGATACCATATTACACGAATTAGAGAGAAACTGTTGTATTGAATTCACACAATGAGCACAGCTATTACAATACATATAACGAACTTAACAGACAATATAGAAATATACAATATTGACCTCTGAAACTATTTTCATATGTACAATATTATTCCTAATAATAACCCTTTAAAATAATATATATAGGAAGACCATGATAAGTTCACCCAACTCTGTGTTCGTCGGGCTTGTGTAATGTTTCAGTAATTAAAATTAATCTACGAATACAATAATCACCATGTGGGGTTTGATTAATGTAATTTACTGAAATTAACTAAAAATCATTATAAAATAGTCAATACATGGAGGTACTTTGTAAAATAATACGGAGAAGATAAAAAGTCTTTAATTAATGATTCATTAAATTTTGAGATCTCGTTTAGGACATTAACTAACCATGCATATATGTTTCCTGTACTATCATCCAATTAACACTCCCAACTTGAACTAATAACTTAATTTAGAAACTTGTCGACGAGTGTTGTTCTAATGTGTTTGGTCTGTAATGGTATCTTTCCAGCAAGCTATTAAACACATACAGTCGCATAAAACAGTTTCTTAACCACTGCAAAGAAAACAAAACCTAGAGAAACACGATGACAGTCGATGTATGGTTGACGGCGGTGATAGGAGTGGTGCCACTAGTAGGGTGGTTATTGTGGTGGTGGAACGACATATGGTATGGATTAGTTATGACAACCCTCCGGCCATCCAAAGGAAGCAACAAGCTGCCTCCAGGACACATGGGTCTTCCGTTCTTAGGTGAAACGCTCACATTCCTATGGTACTTCAGATTCCTACGTCGCCCCGATGACTACATCAATTCAAAGCGTCAAAAGTAATTGTGTTTTACTTCATTATTCTTTGTGTACTAATAAATGCCGCTTTATATTTGTTTGCTATACTAAAGGCTTGGTCATTTTGATTATGTAATCGAACAGATATGGCGATGGGATAGGGATGTATAAGACATACCTATTTGGTAGACCATCAGTGATTACATTTTTACCAGAGACCAATAAATATGTACTTCGAACTACCGAAAGCTTCATCTTGAAATGGGCAAATCCCGATCTTGTAGGAAAGATGTCACTGGTTGCTGTTCATGGAAAAGCGCATCTTAGGATTAGAAGTTTTGTTATTCGTAGCATTAACCAACCAGATGCTCTTCGTCGAATCGCCATTGCTGCGCAACCACGCATGATCTCGGCCCTCCAATCGTGGGTCAAACGTGATAAAATTACTTCCTATGATGAAATAAAGAAGGTTAGTTTTGAGAATATTTGCAAGTATTTTGCTAGTTTCGAACCTGGCCCTACGCTCGACCAGCTTAAAGAACACCTTGCCGGGATGCTTACTGGATTCAGAGCTTACCCGTTGAATATACCAGGATTCACATTTCATCGTGCGCTTCAGGTATTTATCACGTTGAACTTAATGTTTCTTCATGTATATATGTCGTTATTAGAGATGGTGTAGATAATGTATGCTCCATTTAGAAGTGTAAAGATGGTTGTTTGCAATTTTCTGTGACAGAGTCGTAGAAAAGCCCAAGCGATTTTCAGGGAAGAGCTGGATAAAAGGAGAAGGAAGAACGATGGAAGAAATGATGCTATGAATGATCTACTGGATGGTTTAATGAATCTAAAGGATGAAGAAGGGAATAATTTGAGTGACACTGAGGTTCTTGATAATATTACTGGCATTCTTCTTGCTGGCTATGAATCAACTGTCATCGTCACAATGTGGGCTATTTATTATCTTGCAAAATGCCCAGAGGTTTTAGAAAGGCTTCGGGTACGCTTATGTCTGTCTCTTCTATCTTGGAGTTTTGACTTTATCTTAACGCTTATCATCATGATATATAGGACGAAAACATGGTTCTCAAAAAGTGTAAGAATGAACAGCTTGTGACCAGTGATGAGATTTTGAAGTTAGAATACACCATGAAGGTATAATTAATCATCTTTGTTTCGCTAAAACATCTCCTTTGAATAAATTTTGATGTTCGATTTAAAAATCATTGGTTCAGGTTGTGGATGAAAGTATCAGATTGGCTAATGTCTCTACTTTTATATTTCGTACAACAACACAAGATATCGAATATAAAGGTAATTAAACAATCTCCAATACATTGAAATCATATGAATTCAATGGATTGGTATATATACATTTCACTAATATACAATATTACTTATTAAACTCTATATTCCATTACACTTTCTACATTTTAATTGATTTCCACATCATTTATATATATAAAAGAGAGAGAGTGTGTAGAGTTCAATGAGCATATTCTAATATTCTATTGAGTGTCGTGCATTAAGCCATAATGAAGATTTTGATTTTAATATGTTCAACTCCCCATTCAAACTTCCCATTAAATTAAACTACTGTTAGAGATATGTTCTTAATATTTTATTTATGCTTTTGTTTTATGTTTGTATTGCTTACTTTTATATTATAATGCAGGATACACCATACCAAAAGGATGGAATATGGTTGTATGGCTTAGGAATGTCCACGTAGACCCTAAAAACTACAACGATCCATTGTGTTTCAACCCTGATAGATGGGATGTAAGTCAGATGCCAAGCTTAATATGTTTGCTTTATGATTTTTCTTCTTTTTTTTTTTTTTCAAAACTAAATCTGTATACGTATATGTTTTCAGGGATCAATTCTGCCAGAAAACTTCCAAGCCTTTGGCGGCGGCCCAAGAATCTGTGCAGGAAATATGCTTGCTCGTTTACAAATTGGCTTGTTTCTTCATCATATGTCCACAGGATACAAGTAAAGTTATAGTCATTTGAATTTATGGCATTTCATACGTCAATTAGTAGACACATAATTTGACTAAAAAGAAAAAATTTCCTATTGATATTTACAGTTGACCTTTTAAATGGATTTCAGATGGGAACTAGTGAATCCAGAAGCGAAAGTTAACTATCTCCCAATTCCAAAACCAGAAGATGGTCTTGAAATTACCATTGCAAAACTATAAAAACATCTTAGAGAGTTTACTTAATTGATTTATCGTTTTAGTTATTTCTAATTCTAAAACTACTAAAGAGCGGCATATGTTGGTTGAAAATTCATATCATTGTAACATTATGTTATTATACCGAGTGTTATAATATTATTTTTCTCACGTCTTATCTTTAAATATTATTAAAAGGAAACTTTGTCACATCATCTTCAAAAATGAGGGTCATTGATTGTCTTTTATTCATATTTTTCCAGCTTTAGATCATTACGTTGATATCATCATTTGGTCAACCTTATTTTTTTTTGTGCACTAATTTTATGAAATTTATTAATGACAATTACGTTTCAGATTAAGAAAATTTATTAATGACAATTAAATTTCACCAAAAATACAATTACTTTTAAAATTATGAAATCTATTAATGACAACTAAATCTCACAAAACTAAAATAAAATAATACACCGCCCCACCCCTTATTTTCCGTTTCTTTTGTTCTGATTTGAAAATCACAAACACAAACATTATTTTCTTTTCAATTTATTTATTAATGACAATTAAATCTCACTAGAAATACAATTACTTTTAAAATTAGGAAATCTATTAATGACAACTAACTCTTACAAAAAGAAAATAAAATAATACACCATCCCACCCCTCATTTCCCGTTTCTTTTGTTCTGGTTTGAAAATCACAAACACAAACATTATTTTCTTTTCAATTTTACAGGGAAGAAGATATGAAGATTAATGGTGTTGGAAGATATATATATATATATATATATATATATATATATATATATATATATATATATATATATATATATATATATATATATATAAAATAGATTCTTCCACTAATTTCAATGATGCGATACGTCTTCTTTCACAATGATTCAATCAATTCTCCTTTCTACGACCTCGAAACCAGATACAATTTCTCTTCCCATGTCTTTATGCGCAAACAATCCATAATCTTATCTCTTTGATTCCTCCTTATGTAACCTCGAATCATTTTCATCTTATGATTACAACCGCAAACACTCATTTATTTTGTCTCCTTCTCTTTCTTCATATTTCTTGCGTTTCACCTTAGGGCTCTCCTTCTTCAAGTCAATTATTTGTTTCTCCGCACAACGACTTATGACTGATTTGCTATGTTTCGATTTTTGGTGTTTATTTATCAATTTTGATGAAAAAAACCTAATTTCTACACTTGCTTTCAGGAATTAAGGGAATTGTCACTCCTTCTCCGCATCCCTCTTTCTATCTGTTGTAGAAACCAGAAAGATGACATACACATAGTTAATGCGTTCATCTTTTTGATTTGTTCATATGTTTGTTTTCTACACCACTCCAACTTCTTGTTTTACATTTTATACGATTTTTATTTCTATTTTTTTCCTTTCCCTCAAGTTTTTTTCACCATTCTATTTTTTTATTTAGCTTTTGTTGTGTTTACTTTTTTCTTCAGGGCTATCTTGATGTTGATTTTGTGTTTTTGTTGAACACAATTATGATATGTATTCTTGATGTCAAGTGACATTTACTCAACATCTCAAGAACATCTAACACCGTCTTGAAAATACCTTTTTTGTATTTACTTTTAGTTTTAGAAAATGATAGAATAGAAAGAGATGTTGTCGTCAAAAGATAATAGGTGAGTTATTAGTTCCAGAGTTTAGATTGATTGAATAGTTGGTAAAATAATATAAAAAAGTGGTCAATATTTATTTGTATGATCATAAAAAATAGAAGTGGTCAAATAATTTTATAAATTTGCCTCTAAAATAAAATGAAAAATTTCTTTTGGACTAAAAAAGAGTATATTGGGGAACAAAACTTAGAAAAACTCCCAAAATAAGACGTCCAACACAATGAACACGCCCATTATAAAAAATAAAAAATGCTTTTATTTTCTACTGAAGTTTTAATATTTTTTTTTCCTATTTTATTTAGATACCAACTAGTTTTTTTCATGTTGATCATCATCCTAAAAACCTTCCAATTGGCTTGGATGAATCATGAATCATTAATATACTATGATTTTGGTATGATGATGGAGATTAAATCATTGACTAGAAAAAGATTGATAGATCATCTTTTCATGCAATTTATGAAAAAGTTGCAAAAAATTTATGAATTTTTATTTATTTATTTTTCTAATACTGGAAAGCAGGGATACCATAATATAGTTTTTTAGCTACTCGAATAGAATTTATAATTGGATTAAGATTAAAAAGTATTATGTTATCATTGCAGATTATGAACAATTTCATAAGTCTTGAAGCGCTTTAATCTATTGGAGACATGTCGTCAATATGTAAATGTTGAGAGAAGAAGTGTGAGAAGAATATCTGAAGCTCTGGAGCATCTGAGGTTATTAGGTATGTATTGTATGTAGTTCTTTAGTTTATATTCATATCCTTAAGCCGTTATTAGATGCTTAAGCTATTGAGACAAAAAAAAAATGTAATGACCGTGTACTATCAAAGTTTATCATCGGGAAAATTTGAGATTTTTATGTATAGAAGGTTGATCATCAAAACAGAATATATCCACTTCCTAGAATTTATAAAATTTATAAAACTTTCTGTATATCCTACGAAAGAATGGCGTTTTGACATCAAGTTCCATTTAGCGTTATTTGTTACTTTCTTAGATAATATACCATCGAGGTAATGAGATACATTCCCCTTCACTGAAATAAAAAACCAACCGTGGGACACTATACTTGGTCTTTGTAGTTTGGTCATTCTTAAGATTCTTACATTTGAAGACAAAAACATGTTCTAACCTTCCATAATATGCATGCTTTTTAAAAGTACAATTCTTATCTAGTTTGTATTGTTGTATAACTTTGTATTTTTTAATAGAAGCAAGAATCGCACATGATGAGAATAAAAGTATGTGTAAAACAGATATGAAAGTGGATGTTACCCAAAAATAGTTGTTGGAAAATCCATTCCATATCATTCACTTGGATTAACCGATACATTTTCTTTTCAAGATCCAATGTAGTTGAGTCGGATGCATATGTTATCAAAAAGGATCTCAGGTTCGGTTTATTTATTTATTTGCTTATTTATTTTAAATTTATTTATAGGTAAATTGACATTTGCTTTATTAAAATGATGTCGAAGTAAGTATGAACAAAGATTGTTTCTTTTTTTTTCAGTCATCTAAAGTTTGGTAAATGACCCTTTTACCCTTCTTTTTTAGGGCGTTTTATTTTCATTTTTTTGTAAAAATATTTTATTTTTTGTGATATATTGATTACGGACTGCACATCTATACGGATAATTCTAACTTTTTAACAGCTCAATCTGAAGTCACCTCATAGGTATTCGATATTCAAAAGCTTTTTAACTTGCCACTAAAGGAATTTCTCATCGGTGATTTTGTCATGCTCTCTCATAAGAAAATTAGCCATTTAGATATATTCGGGCGGTTGAATTTGATTACGGACTGTACATCTAAAGAAACAGGTTACTTATTATAATTTCCAATTTCATTTTTGACTCTTCCTATATTCAAAAACTGTTGAGTTTTATGCCAACTTATTGCGACACAAAACAAGGTTTTCATTACAGCTCCTTTTTTATTATTTTATTTGTTATTTTAGTGTATGATACAAAATTAGATGAGTTAGGTCAATGTTATGAACTATCATTGTTGGGTTTTATACTAATTGTAGTCTTATACTCCAAATTTTTTTTCATACAACATTATGATGTTTTTCCTTTTGTTTAAACCCAAAAAGAACTTAAATGAAAATGAAAAATGACAGTTAATTCAAATAAAAAGACAACTTATGACATTTCAGATTCTAGAAGACATTTGACAGTTTTCATATAGGTCGCATTTGTGTTCTCAAGGTTAAAGTTTTTTGCCAACTCAAGAAAAAGGAGCATTTTGCCCTTGATTAAAATTGACTTATATTTGGAGATATGTATAAATTAATACTAATACCCTTAGTAAATGTTATGATAAGCACACGACTAACAAACACAAGGGTATTGTCGTACTTTAGTTAGAAACAGATTTACCTACAGGATTCTTGAAAAATCATTTATGTTATTTACTAATGTCTAATGATCATCAGCAATAGTCATTGGTAACTTAATCATCTTAGAAAGTTGAACAATAACAATAGAGGGGTGAAGAGTGTAAACATCATGTATGTCTGGAACTAAGAAAATCAATGGTTGTAATAAAAAATGTCAAAGAGCTTGAAACAATAATTCTTTTTGAAAGGTTAATTTAAAAATAATAATAATAATAATAACCTGTTGCAATGTGTCAAATGTAATTCCTATAAGTGTTTGAGGATCTCCTACACCAATCATATTATTATTATTATTATTATTATTATTATTATTATTATTATTATTATTATTACAAATCAATAATAAAACATTAAATCGAAGAAAATATGAATCGTTGTAATTTTTTTGAAAAAAAACATGAACCTACTGGAAGATCATTAACAAATCAACTGATAGTACTACAAGCTCCAACTGTCGCACCAATTTTTATTGCATTCATTGATACGTCAACAAGAAAGAAAAAAGACAACTGACATTGGTTCCTGAACCTAAGAAGAGTATAAATTAAAAATATATAGTCTTGAATGTATTTATATGTGATAATGAAGGTCGTTCAACTAATAAAACAAAAAACATTGTTTACAAAGAGATCCTCAATTCCTTTATTGAATATAGATATTCAAGTATTTCATTATTTTTTCAATGTTACCAATAACGCTAATTCTATTTCTGTTACTTTCTTTTTAATTATTGTGCCAACTTTTTATACTTTTAGATGTATTTTTTTATATGTTCCTTTGCGTTTTATGCATGTCATAACCTAGTTTGGTATATCATAACAAGATTTAAGGGCAACAGGAGCTCCGTAAATACTATCAAAAGTTAATGTTATTGCTTTTAGCCGCGATATGATGTTTCTAACGCTAAGTCGCTAATACTCAGTACTAGTCGCCCATAGTGTATTGTTGCTAATAGTGACATAGCTATTACGGTGCCGCCCTAATATTTTTGCCCCTAGTTTTTTATAGCATGTAGTAGTGTCACCTCACCCATATCAAGGTGATTCGAATTAATTTGATACCACTTATCAGAACTATTGATTCTTCATTTTAAATTTTAAATTTTAAATTTCTTATTTTAATTACAATAAATTAATAACATTAGAGTAAAAGTTAAAATAAAATTATTACACATTATAAGGTCATATATTTATTTAAATCAATAATTATAATTTTATATAACTAAAAAAATATCTCTTAATTAATAATTTATTTAAAAATTTTAATTAATAATTATGAGTTTTTACTATAAAAATTTAATTAAGTTTATAATCATGCTTTCTAGGTGTTATAAACTACTAAGTTATATAAAAACATTTATATGGACACGCATAGCTACTACAAAATGGACACATGTGGTAAACCAAAAGCAAAACAGAAACATAGAACAATTTTTGGAATTTTTTATATATTTATGAGGTTAAGGTGAAAAAAGAGCATTTCTATAAATACAACAAACGATTTATAATCATTCAAAGCACAAGACAAAATATTATCTATGATAAGTAATAACATGAGAAGAGTGAAAAAGACCCTACAAATAAAATTCACAAATTTTTTGGATTATTTGAAGTCGCCACCATCTTTAATGTTCGTATATCGCTGTTAATTGATTGTTGTAACTGCCGGTAATCTCAATTAACTCGCTGTCGATTTCTGTTGATTCTTTGTTGTCGCTGGCCAGTTCATATGTTCTGTCCATTTTCCACCGATCTTTTATCTCTCCATTTTTTGTTGCGACCAATTTTTTATCTCAAAATTTTCCTGCGACTGATCGTTTATCTTTTGGTACATGTTTCTTCCTTATTTTCATATTTGGTTTGTGTGGTTTAAGATTGTCAAGATCAGGATTTTACGTAAGATCGTTTTTAGGTTTGTAGGATCGGGACCGAGATCCGATGATCCTACAAAATAAAACATAATTTTAACATATAATTTTAAAACAAGAAAATAATCCCAAACATTCAGTTTTCCGTTTAAAAACTATAAAAAAATCCAAAACATTAGTCATACTTCACAACACAAAATGATAAATGGTAAATGAATAAATCGCAAAAGACATGAAGTGGTAAATTCATTAAAAAATTAAGGGAATGTTGAGCGGATCAGATCCCGATTCTACGATCCTCCCTAGACTCTAACTCAGATATGATCAGTATATGATCCAACTCGTTTTTCCTACCTATGATCATAAGATCATACGATCCTATAATCAAGATCGCGATTTTGACAACTTTGGTGTCGAAGTAATCAATATAAAGCGATTATCATTATAAAAATGTTAAACCTATAAGTGTAGTATAAAAAATTAGATGAAATGTGTTACTCTATTGCTACTGACAACAACAAGACAATTTTTTTTACTTTTTATACAAAAATTATTTTGTTAACTTTTTAACATTTTATTGCTTTCGGTTTTCATTAATATTCGAAGTCACGTTCATTTGATTGGTTATTTTTTTATTAATATATTCATAATTTTAGTTAAAGAGTTTGGAATACTTTCACATATTTCTTATTTCTTTATGTGCTAGGACCATAAAAATTCTTCGGTTTTAGGTTTTTATCAGTTTTACCGAATGTTGGATTTTATGTCCATTAATGCCTCAAACTTCTTTTAGTTTGTTCGTTTATACCTTTTCACCGGTTTCCCTTAAATTAGCCGGTTACCATTACTTAGTTAGAAGATACGTGGCCTGCTCATTAATCATACATGGATGTGAAGATTCAAACACATCTACATCTCCATTATAAATCTTCGACCCTAGGTGTTAGTCTCACAGCTTCTCACTTCTCCAACGATAAAATGACAACTTACTCTACAAGATCAAGCTTCAATGGTGGTTTAAGACGGAGGAACAAGAAGGTAATAAGATGTAGGTGTGGTGATGTTTGTGGTATATCAGTCTCAAGGACCCTTGATAAACCATGTCGAAAGTTTTGGGGATGCCTTAATTATCAATTAAAAACCTATATATTTTGTAGTTTGGGATGCCTTAAGTTTCCAAAGAGAAACATATGTTATTTCTCCTATAATTTTTTTTGTTGTAAGTGGAAGGACGCAATTGTGATTTTTTTCAAATTTGTAGATGAAGAACTAGGTAGAGAAAGGAAGATGTATCAGATAGGGCAGATCAATCCATAGTTAGAAGTGATCATAGGATTGCTAGTGGTTATATTGTTTATGTTAGCAATAGAGGTTATTAAGATGCAATTTTGTTTATTTTGCAATCAGTTTATGATAATGTATCAAGGGTAATCAAGACCTTTTTCATGTATTAGCAATATATTAAGGGTAATAAAGAATTATTACCTCTTTATAATGTATTAATGGTAATCAATTACTCTTTCATGTATATGTTGCACTTGTTTTGTAGATATTGTTATTTACTTGTTAATGGCATGGGTATTAAGGGTGAAGTACACTTGATTACATTGATAATGAAAAGTAGACTTTATAGGAATGGAATGTACGGACAACTTACAGAAAAGGAATTGCACTAATGAAAGTACATTGTTACTATTTATATAGTAATGAAATGTAAGGGTAAATTGGGCACATTCTCAATGTAAGATTATGCATAAATTGCACTAATGAAAGTACATTGTTAATGTGTAACATATACTTCTCATACAATGGTAAGCGTATTAATGGTAATCAATTATAAAAACACCATACCATAGCAAAAAACCTTAACACCTACAATAAAAAAAGACTGTATCATATGATATTTGGGGGTATCCATTATAAACCATAATAAAAATCATCCATTACATAAGTTTCACTAGCATGTAGCAACCATCGATTTATATACCAAAAGATGTACCAAAAAGCATGAAAAATATCCAAAAAAGACAACCCACAATATGACATTAAACAAATGGATGTATGTTGCATGTAATGGGAGCATATCAAAAGATATACCAAAAAGGGCTGCCTATACAACTGCACAACTATACCATCCCAACTTCCCCCCCCCCCCCCCGGCCCCGCTATACATATTTAACTACTCCAAATCTACAAGATAGGTAGATATGGAACCCCTTCCATCTTTGTCAAAAGATGGCTTATTCAGATTTTATAGGATGATCCTTTCTGAGGGTTTTTTTTGTCCTTTTGAGTTGTATATGCCCTTCAACATCAACATTATTTCCCTCCATATGTGCTTCATACTACAGTTGCTCAATACTATCACCATTACCACAATTTATAACGCTATCACCCTTATTTCCCTCCATCACACCATCATTTATAAGACTATCATCCTCATTTCCCTCCATGTTACCATCATTTATAACACCATCCTCAACATATTGAATATCGATCCCTAACTTCTTTTACATCTTGTTAATAAAAAATTGAAAAATATTTATTAATAAATGACATAAAAGGTTTTATACTTGTCATTACAACTTAGAAAATGATAAAGTGACATTAACCATCCTAACTGGTGGCATATCATCCACTTCAAGTTGTACCCCTCTCATGCACTTTATTTTTATCATGTTATATCCTGCCTCAAGTAGGTCAGCTACACCTTATAAAGTCAACACTACCATCTTTTGAAGAACATCGCTTGCATTTCCCTTAGTGAATTCAAGTTCAGGATTAGCCTCATTCTCATATTTACTTTTTTCATCATTACCTTGAAAAATATCATACATTACATCTCTAACATCATCAAGTGTTTTATTCAGGCCAAGTTCAACATCCTCATCACCTTTTTCATCATTACCTTCATGAAATTGATCCATTTCATTTATACTTTGTAGAATTTGATCAATTGCATCCACAACCTCATCACATTCATCATTAGGCTTTAGTTGTCTAACACGAACTTCTGAGTTGGTTAACACCACTTCATTCATTGTAGAATCTTGTTGTTGGTCTTCATTATCAACGCCTTTCTCTTCATAATTAAACATCATCTCAATCAAACTGTCATCATTAATATATTTATTGTCAAGAAAATCTTTCATTTTCTTTTCAAATACCTTACGTTCAACATGAGCATCTATGTTACCTGCTACAATACCAACTTGGTCATCAACTACAACTCTACCTACTATAATACCACCACCTCTTCTAATACCCAAGTTCTTTTTTCTTTTAACATATTTATAACTGATGCTTGATTTAGGTTAGATTGGACCTTTTTCCTCATCTTCTTTGGTGGCTTTGGAAAATGAACTGGTTCCTGCCTCTCAAATGTATCAACTGATGCCTTAGTTGGTTCACATTGTTCCTTCTTTTTCCCTTTGTTCTTCTTTGTTGGCATAGGAATTGGTTCCATGGTTGCATTCTTGTATCCTTTTTTATAGTTCTTGGGGTTTGTACTCTTATTGTACCAAACTTTCCTTCATTTAGACTAACATGCCTCATTGTATTGGCCTTTGGCCCACCATACATTCTCCTTAATACTGGTGGTGGGGGGTTTATGAAGTCATTTTGAGGCCATATATTTAAACCATTCAATTGGAAAAATGTTACTAGAGTAACACTTAAGGAATTTATCCTTGGAAAACATGTTATCAATATTTCCTCATTAGGTGTTTGATAGATATAGTAGATGACTACAATGGCATGGATACATGGGATCCTGGCCATATCCTATAGCATGTAGGTACAATGCCTCTCATCCAAATCCACCGGCCATGTAGCTATTACATTCTCTCGAATTAAACACATGTTCTTGAATGTCATGAGAGCCCTTCAAAGTCCTAGATCTGGAAGTATACTCACTTGGGACGTCCATTTCCCAAAGACCATGCTACTTGGAGTAAAACCCCCTTAAGCCTCTCCTTCTTCCATAAGCTTCAACAATCTACTTCTTGAGTCCTTAAGGCTCTCCTTCTTCCACAAGCTTCAACACACAAGATTTCTCTCAAAAATGGCTTACAGGCATTAGGGTTTCGAGATATAGGGTTTGGACAATGGAGGCTCGAAATGGAGCCAAACCCTAAGTCATAAAGTGTTTAAATATGGTGTAAAATCCCAGATCTAGGGTTTCCCAAAACCCGTCCAACTCGTCGAGTTGGCCTTCCAAAAACACGCATGAAAACATTTCTACTCGTTGAGTTCTCACCCTTGAACTCGATGAGTTGCCTTCTTGATTGGAGGTTTTTCTTTCCTTAATTGGCCTTCTGGTTTATGGGTGTTACATGATGCCTAAATAAGAAAAAAAAGATGAATGGACAATGTTATAATGATATAAAAGGGAACTGTGTCGCTATAATACAAAAGAATTGAAATGTAACTAAAATTTACATTTTTTTTGTTTTCCTTACACTATAGTACATATATTGTTTTTTTGTGTGAATATATATATATATATATATATATATATATATATATATATATATATATATATTGTTTTTTTTTGTCTTCTATATAGAAGAAATTATCTATTTAAGTTAACCCATCTTTATTGTTAATAACACAAGATACACTCATCACACCATCATGACAAAACATACCCAAAGTTGGTGGGTTTTTTCATGATTCTAAAAAGCGCGCCATGGCACGCCTCAAGGCGTGCCATGGTGCGAGATGTGGTGTAGCTGTTACAAAAACGTCCAATGCGAGTTTGTTAAGCGTGACATTCAAATAACGTGTCAAGGCACACTTTATCGCGTTGTGATGCGAGTTTTTTCAAGGCGCAGGTTTTTTGTTTTTTTTATCGGGCCTAAAATAAATGATTTTTTATTAACTTTTTTCTATTAGATATTAATATAAAACTTCTAAAAACTTCATATATTTGATAAAATTCAATAATTATATGATTTATATCTTTTAATGTATATAATATAGTTCCGCCTTGAAAAACATCATGACTCACCAAGGCTTGCCATGTCTTAACTTTTACCTTGTTGTCAAGCCACGCCTTACGTTATTTAGAACCATGGTTTTTTTCATTATTATAGATTTTATCTTTCTACTTTTTCATTATGGCATTTTACCTTAAAGCTGAATTTACCAATATCGAATGCAGGAAATTTATTTTCAGCATGATAAATGATTTTGCCAACAATATTTGAAGTTGTGTAGGGGCGACTACGAAACAAGCGAACGAAAAGTTGGTTGCCTAGGCATTCAAACTTTCTTATACTAATAAAGAGCACATATGTCATATGAAATTTTGAAGAGTTGTGATTTGTTCTTGCGTTTTCAACTTTTCAGACGTTAACTATATATATATATATATATATATATATATATATATATATATATATATATATATATATATATAATGAATGGTCTTCATGTGTGTCGTGTTAATGTCATTAGTTTATAACATGGACACAAAGTGACATACGACATTTGTTGACATGTGTACGTAATCATCAAAACATGATTGTCTAAACATTGTTGCATAAAGTGGTCGGTTTTGTAAGTGCGCCATGATTTCACACCCAAGTTCGAGTCTGCTGGATGTAGTAACAACTGTTGTGTATGTTCTATCATGCTACAATCAAAATAATTATTAGTTAGGGATTTTTGTATGTGTGATAGTTAATGAAAAAACTCTCTGTTGTAGATACACGAGAGTTACGATGATATATAGGTTAATAAGTTACAAGAACACCCCTATAACTAATAAATAACTTACATGAACACCCCTCTAACTAATGAATAAATACATAATGGCACAAGAACTATATTTGTTTAATATCCCCATTCAAGCGAATCGGTGGCGGTCCAAGGCGAAGCATGTGACGAAACTGTTCAAACTGTTGTCGTGGAAGGCTCTTAGTAAAAATGTCTACTACCTGAAGCTTGGTAGGAACAAACATGGTAACAAGTTTCCCAGATATAACGAGCTCCCAAACAAAATGGTAGTCAAGATCGATATGTTTGGCGCGCTTATGAGACACTGGGTTTTGTGTGAGAAATAGGTGCATTTTATGCACCTATTTTGCATGTTTATTTCCGTCCTTTTATAGCATTCTACTTCATAATTCTTGCATTTAGTTAATTATTTGGGCAATTGCATATTTTATTAAGAATGCCTGGTACTTCACCATTTTTGATTTATTTTGCAGGCATTATGGAGCATGGAACGTGGAGCATGGATGCATGGATCTTGGATGCTTGGAGCTTTGGAGCATGAAGAGAAGATGAACCAGTCATTCCATGGCAGAAAACATGAAGATGGAACCCGAGTCAATGTTACATTGTCATCATAGCAAAGGACTACATTTGAAAAACGGTTCTTGTCACACCGACACGAGTCGTGTTTGTCCTTTGTCATCTTATATTTGAGCAACATGACCCGTGGTGAAGCTAGATTGAAGATGGAGCCAACAATGAAGACTTTTTGGAATTTTAGCAAAAAGCATGGGCCATGCCAAAAACACATGGTCAAGACAAGTGGCCATGCCAAAAACACATGGGCAAAAGGCATGGCCATGCCAAAAACGCATGGTCTTATGGAATGCACGTGAGAACTTAATAAAACAAAGGAGGTCAACATTTTAGAGAGCAGAGATGGTTTTTGGAGCAGTTTTGGGCGATCTTGGATGATTTTGGGAGAATTCTTGGAGTTTTTTAGAAGACCTAATCATTGCAAACACTTTGGATTTCTTTTTTGTAAGAATTAAACATTCCAATTCCATCTTTATTCTTGTTTGATTTGTTCTTAGCCATGTGTGGCTAAGAAACCCTAGTTTCTAGTTCTTGTTCAAAACATGTTGATTGCTTGACTTGAAGCATATGATTTGATGTTTAATTTGTGATTCTATTCTAGTGATTATGTTTTTGTTTAAATTAGAACCCTTAGATTTGATTTGTTTTTGATTGGCCACTTTCATGAATTGAATTTTTGTGCAGTTAATTAACTTTTAGGGCACCTAATCGTTCTATTAAGTTAGTAATTGGTAACAAGCAATAAGTTTTCTTATTGTAAAACATATATCACATGTCTTCACACTTTTGAGCGTATGAGAAGAAATGAACATTGTTGGGAAGCATGTACAAAAATTAATGTTGTTTTTCAATACAATCTAAGAGCATGTTTAGGTTGAATTAGTGAAACTAGGTGTAGTCAAAGAGCATATTTTGGTTAGATAATTTAGCAAGCGAGAGGTATTAGAGTGAGTTAATATCTTTCAGTACCAACTTAGAATAACAATCTTGAATTACATCAAGTCATAATGAAGTTGAACAACAACATTGAGAACTAGAACAGGAAGCACTTTTACAAATTGTTTACAAATCTATTTCATTTTCTGCATGTTCCAAAGTTGATTGTTATTTTATTATTTCACTTTTGCAAACAAACCCCCTTCTTGTGATCAAAGTACCTTGCGCAAAGAGGTATAGAATTTTGTCCCGTGTCTCTGTGGTTCGACCCTGCTTGCCTTGTACTACTCATTAGGGCATTAAAGCAGTGTATTTGGAGTATGTTGTACCCCTATTATTTGTTGGGTTTGACACGCCTAACAAATTGGCGCCGTTGCCAGGGACATGGTGTTACTAATTTTTTATGTCAAGATTTTTGTGAGTAGGTACATCTCTATAAAAAAAAACAAAAAGTGTGGCTCGAAAATGAACGCTCCTTACATTGAAGACCAACTTTCTGAGTTAGCCCAGATAGTTACGATGATTGAAAATGACCAAAGTGTGCAGCCTGCACCCATTCCTTGTAATTTTTGCACTCAAAATGGACATCATAGCAACATGTGTCCATATTTAAAAGGGGAATGGGAGAAAGTGCAGGAAAGGGGAATCTACTACTGGCCAAACCAATGGAGTTATGATCAACCTCAACATGATCGATGGTGGGAAAACAACCAAGCTTGGAGAAATAACCAATTCCAGAACCCATACCAAGCTTGCAGAAATGACTAATACCAACTAATCAAGAGTTCCAAGAACCATATCCTCCACCTCCCAAACAAACTGAAACTTCGAGCATGTATTTGGAAGACATTCTGAAAAGCATTGCCACTACTACCCAAATCTTCCAAGAAACAACCAAAGCTAGCCTCAAAAGCTTAGAGAAACAAACTGAACAACTTACTCAATCTGTGAGTATATTGGAAATTGAACAACAAATTGAACAACTTACTCAATCTGTGAGTAAATTGAACAACAAATTGAGCAACATATTGGAAACTCAAGGAAAATTACCATCGAAGACAAGAGAGGACCCAAAACATCCCATTTCTTCCATCACCTTGAACGGTGGGAATTTTTTGATGACCTAAGATTGCAGTTTGAAGATGGGGAAGAGGAGGAACAAGTAGAATTGGAAAAGGTTATCGAGAATACATAATCATTGCAAACACTTTGGATTTCTTGGAGCAGTTTTGGGCGATCTTGGGTGATTTTGGGAGAATTCTTGGAGTTTTTTTAGAAGAACTAATCATTTCAAACACTTTGGATTTCTTTTTTGTAAGAATTAAACATTCCAATTCCATCTTTATTCTTGTTTGATTTGTTCTTACCCATGTGTGGCTAAGAAACCCTAGTTTCTAGTTCTTGTTCAAAACATACTGATTGCTTGACTTGAAGCATATGATTTGATGTTTGATTTGTGATTCTATTCTAGTGATTATGTTTTTGTTTAAACTAGAACCCTTAGATTTGATTTGTGTTTGATTGGCCACTTTCATGAATTGAATATTTGTGCAGTTAATTAACTTTTAGGGCACCTAATCATTCTATTAAGTTAGTAATTGGTAACAAGTAATAAGTTTTCTTATTGTAAAACATATATCACATGTTTTCACACTTCCGAGCGTATGAGAAGAAATGAACATTGATGGGAAGCATGTACAAAAATTAATGTTGTTTTTCAATACAATATAAGAGCGTGTTTAGGTTGAATTAGTTAAACTAGGTATAGTCAAAGAGCATGTTTTGGTTAGATAATTTGGCAAGCGAGAGGTATTAGAGCGTGTTAATATCTTTCAGTACCAACTTAGAATAACAATCTTGAATTACATCAAGTCATAATCAAGTTGAACAACAACATTGAGAACTAGAACAGGAAGCACTTTTACAACTTGTTTACAAATCTATTTCATTTTCTGCATGTTCCAAAGTTGATTGTTATTTTATTATTTCACTTTTGCAAACAAATCCCCCTTCTTGTGATCAAAGTACCTTGCGCAAAGAGGTATAGACTTTTGTCACGTGTCTTTGTGGTTCGACCCTGCTTGTCTTGTACTACTCTTTAGTGCATTAAAATAGTGTATTTGGAGTCTGTTGTACCCCTATTGTTTGTTGGGTTTGACACGCCTAACAAATTAGCGCCGTTGTCAGGGACACGGTGTTACTAATTGTTTATGTCAAGATTTTCGTGAGCATGTACATCTCTATCAAAGAAAAAAAAGAAAAAAAAACAAAAAGTATGGCTTGGAAATGAACGCTCCTTACATTGAAGACCAACTTTCTGAGTTAGCCTAGATAGTTACGATGATTAAAAATGAGCAAATTGTGCAACCCGCACCTATTCCTTGTGATTTTTGCACTCAAAATGGACATCATAGCAACATGTGTCCATATTTACAAGGGGAATGGGAGAAAGTGCAGGAAAGGAGAAGCTACTACTGGCCAAACCAATGGAGTTATGATCAACCTCAACATGATCGATGGTGGGAAAACAACCAAGCTTGGCGAAATAACCAAATTCCAAAACCCATATCAAGCTTGCGGAAATGACCAATACCAACTAACTCCACAGTTCCAAGAACCGTATTGTGACAACCTGATATTTTATTCCGTCACTGTAACCCGTTGCCGCTAATAAAATAAATTTTTATTAGTATCTTCGTTAACATTTGGGTTAGGCAAAAACAATAAATGTTTTATTTTATTTTATTAGTGTCGTAATGAAATAAATAAAAACATGTGAAATACCCTCCAATTTATTTGGAAAAAGTTTTAGTTACGATCATTTAATCGGGTAAAATTTTAAACTCCGTTTAACGTCGGTATGGGGTGGATCCCCACCTGGCCACCAACTCAGACCCTATATAAGGGTTGGGTGGCCTCCATTTGAGGCTTTCACAATCCTAAAGCTTTCTCTCTCTACACTCTCTCTCTAGAAGTTGGGTTTGTTCAAGAATCACCTCATTCAAGCTCCAGAATCGTAAGTAATACTCCCTAGCTTGTTGTTTAGCTTTTCATTCGTACAAACCCGGGGTTTAATCACCTAAAACCCTTAAAAACTCGATTTTACGGTTTGGGAACACCTCCCAAAACCGTAAACACCCATAAGGAGGTTTTGAAGCCCCAAAATCCCTCCAAACCCTTCTAATGCTCATCTTTGACTTAGAAACTTACATGCATGAAATTAGGAACCCAAAATCGTGCCTTTAGGAGTGTAAACATGAGTTTACAGTCCATGAATATTCATGAACCGTAAACACCAAAACCATAAACACCATAAATGGTGTTTTGGTGTCCCTAACTCCTTCCTTAGCATGTTAAATCGACTAGAAACTTGTATGATTGAGCTTAGGATCACGAAACACGAAGGGAATAGTGAGCCAAAGGGTTTATGGCCGTAAACCCTAGTGTTTACGACCGTAAACTCCCAAGGAGTGGTCCAAGGACCGCAAACTCCAAGGGAGTGCCCCTTTTGAACCCTAAACACCCATCAAGCCTTGGAATTGACCTTAGAACCCTTCCTAGTGATACAAGAAACCTTAAGGCACACAAATACACTCCTCCCATGAGTTTACGGCCGTAAACTGATGGGGTAACTGGTCCTTCAACCGCAAAGTCACCTAAGGTGGGTATTTGAGGAGTAAACTCCATAGTGAGGTCATATGCTCCTTAGATGCAACCCTTGGCACTCCTAGCACTTAAAACAAAGTTTTTTCATGCATTAGGGTGTAATTACTTACTTATTTAGTGATTAGATAACTAATTAGACACCATTACGTGTCACTACATGTTTCATAGGATCTGCGTGAGTGTTCATATTCTCATTTGGCACCTAGCATTCTACCCGGCAATTTCATTCGCTCAACTCACTACATGTGAGTTCATACCCCTTAATTAACCTTTTCAAATGTTTTTACATGTTTTAGGGGGGGGGAATACAAATTAAATGCAACAAGTTTTAGAATCACATCATATGTGATTCATAACTTACAACCAAAAAGGATTTTCTATACTTTTAGCTATTTGTCAATAAAATTGTTTTAAATAATTACCAAACACATTTTCTAGGTTAAATTGTTGTTAAACTATTTTCAAACTGTGTTTAAACTACTTTTCTTTTAAACTATATCTAAACCAATATATTTATATAAGTAAGACTTGAAGGACTTAGGACCGATAGCTCGCCTTATTTCCTGTTCTTGTTTGATTGTGGTCTTAGGGTATATTGTTATCCGTCCGACTGTTGTTGATTTCTTAGTTATATATCATATATATTTGTCTTAGATATGAAATTCTTCATCTTATTCAATACCTTTGTAAATCAAAGGCATGCAATCCCACACTTTATTTAACTATAATAGGTATAGTTAAGACTACTGCTCGTTACCTCTATCACAATGATACTTACTATAAATACTACTATTACGAGTTAAGGCACGTTAAATAGAACACTCTCTATACTATACTAAAAGTTACTATACTATAATACAAGAGAATACACTAATCCAGAACATGACACACTATCCCTCTATACCACACTCTACTGCGCAAATACCATATAACCAGAGCTCCCCGGAAGGAAAGCAACACTACATGTATAGATCTATACAGGACGGACACTATTACATCCCGACTGTTAACTACAGTCCGAGCCGACCAGGCCCAGGGATGACAAAACATCTCTACACTACGTATGACCGGGAAGGTCATCAGGTGTAACGCCCGCAGATCCAGGCTAGTCAATTTAGAGGCAATAGGGGTCGAAAATGACTTTTTGACAAAAGCTTATTTAGAATAAATAATCTTAACTAAGTTTTGGAATATGTCACAAGGTTTCCGTACAAATAAAGAACGTTGAAATCCGAGTTATAATGAAGAAGTTATGGCCCGTCGAAGTTTTACGGCAAAACCGGCACGGCACCGGGAAGCGTAAATAGTGAATTTACAATAGAGTGAGATTTATCCTTAGAAATCTAAACGAAAGTCTTAGAATATGTTAAACTAAGAGCGTCGATAAAAAGAACGCCCAAATCTGACTTCGTATGAGGAAGTTATGATTTTTCGAAGTTTCGGATTAGCAGTGTACAGCCCGAAATTCGAATATTAGATCGAGCGGTTTTTAGCCAACACGACCTGAACAAGAATCGAAGATTTCGTTAAGAATAGCGTAACGAGAAAAAGATGGGCGAAAACGGACATCGGATGAAGAAGTTATGAGGATTTAACGGACCAATCCTGTCCCGGCCTGTTAATAATATAAAATTTAAAATCAAGTCAAAATTAGCCGAAGAAGTCTAAACGAAAGTTGTAGAGTACGTTCCCGCCTTCGCGTGGATATAAAGAACGTCAAAAAAGGAGCTCATACACGAAAGTTACGAATTTTTAAAGTTGGAAAGTGAAATTGCGAAGCTAATGCATGGACTGATGACGTGGCTTAATCCTGACCGTCCCTTGCTGATCACGACTCGCTTCGGATGGCCGACACATGGTCCTCGCATACGCCCCGCATCCAGAGTCGGTACGCCCCACGTACCCTCGCCTTACCTCTTCCGATGTTGGAAGCCAGTTGGTGCGAAGCTGGCACCCTTATCCGAACTTACGCCCAGCATAAGGCTTCGGTACGCCCAGCGTAAGTCCGAAGTCTGGGCTATAAATAGAAGGCCGAGGCTGCCATGCTTCTTCACTCCAAAACCTCTTCTTTCTCTCACTAATTTATCTCTCTACAACCCCAAACCCCCCTAAACCCTAGATAAACCCCTTAGCACCCGAGGGAAGCCCCGAGACTCCCAAAGTCCCATGAAAAAGGAGTCTTTCGGTTTCGAAACGCTGCTCCAATTAAGTTCTGGTTTTCGATAAAATTCGTTGTAAGTGAGCTATGCTTACGCAACTTTTAATATAGCTTTCAAATAATTAAAGTAATGTTATTAGGTCCTTAAAATAATTAGTTGGGCTATTATTATGAGTTATATTGAGTGTTATTAACGCTTATATAATAATAATAATAATAGTCAGACTATTAATTTGTCGTGGTTATCGTTAAACTAAACCCTAGTGGTATTGGTACTAGGTTTTATCGAATGAAATTGTTTTAAGAGTATTGAAGCGCTATCCGAGTGCTGAGTCACCACCTTTCAAGTGAGTGCATGGTCCCCTTCAACTTACATATAGATATGAAGTATTTACTACGTGCTATGTGTGCATATTGTCTGTTTACTTGCTGTCTATGCTCGGTGAAAGATTTTATACATGTTTTAAATGATTTAAACTATATATGTATTTTATATCTACAAAAATGTTGGGGTAAAACATGGGTAGATATAATATATGAAATATGAGTTGGACGATGAGTTGAGAGGTGATATAGACTATGAGGTATGGGTGAGAGGTGTATGATGTGAGAAGCCTTTTTCCCAAACGATGTCCCTGTCATTCAGCAGAGTATGGATGACAACCACAGACTATTCTAGACAGTCCAGTGGAACACTAGCAGGCTCACAACCTGTAGGTGTTGTGAACGATGTGTTCACTCGGTGTACTCTAAACCTTGGTGATCATGCAGACTTGATGCCTAGACCCTGGTGATCATGCAGACTTGGTGCCAAAACCCTGGCGACTATGCAGACTTAGTGCCTATCGTATAAATTCTGGCGACTATGCAGACTTAGTGCCTAAACCCCGGTGACGATGGACTTCGTGCCGATTCCTTAGGATGATCCTTAGGAGTGTATGAACAAGGAATGGTTGATTCTTAGGGTAGATCCTTAAGAATAAAGAAGATAATGGGGATGGGTAATTGGGTTGATTGTTTGATTGTTTGAACATAATAATTATATTATTGTGGGTTGAAATCCTTATGTACTCACCAGGTTTCCCAACCTGACCCACTCAGTTTATTTATATCATAGGTGTTGACATGAAGTCACATTACACTAAGAGATTTAAAGAGATGTAGATCACTAGTGTAAATAAATGTAAGTTTTGTTTATGCTTATGTTTCTATATTAACGATGACATCCCAAACGTTTTAAAATGAATAAAATACATTTCTTCGAAAATGTTTTAATAACACATTCATCATGTTTTTCTGGGAACAAATTCCGCAACATTTTTATTAAAAGAAGTACTCTGATTTTTATAAAGCATAAACAAAATCGGTCTTTTCTGGCCGTGAAAATGGGGATGTCACAGTTGGTATCAGAGCATTAGTTTAAGCGATGTAGGAATACGGATTTATTTCTAGACTTAAACTTAGAATGCTAAGCAATGATTGTGAGGTGTGAGCACTAGCTTATTTTAGGAATGATGCCTAAATTGCTTTTATGTGCTAAATGATTTGTTATGCTATAGTTTGATCGGATCTATGGTCTATCACCGACCGGATTTGGAAACCTTATGTGTTTAGGATTCTAAACGTACGAATACGATATTAGAACTAGCATATAAACGTTTCGGAGGGATAAGGATGATTTAAACGTCAATCCTAAGTAAAGGTCTAGATTCACCTTATTCGGTGTATAGATATAGATGGCAAGGACCCGTAGCGGAAACGTGAACGAAAATGGAGATAGGAACCAACCCCCAGTGGTTCAGAAAATACCTGTTGTTGAAGAAGTTGCACCTGAGCCAGTCGCGATGGTCGGAGTGCAAGCGATGATCCAGGCGATGTTGGATAGTCAAATGGAGGAAACCAAACGTTTGCTCCAGCAAAATCGAGAGGAAGAGACTATTCAGATCGAACAACCCAAGTTGAACGAAGGGTAGACTAAGGATGGAAACTACAGTGGGGCTATTGGTCAAGCCAACCCACCGATAGTTAGGCAAAACCACCAGGATGGAGGAAATGACGGACGTGGATGCAAATACAAGGATTTCATGGCCTCCAAACCACCGAGTCTATCTGGAAGCCCAACGCCGGTGGAAGTCATGAACTAGATCTCTGAGATGGAGACGATGTTTGAGAGTTGCGAGTGTAGCAACAGGCAAAAGACCGCTCTCGCGGTTCCTTTGTTGAAATCTGGAGTACTAAGCTGGTGGAAGCTACTAGCCGATTCGATGCCCAAAGGAGAAGCGAGCAAGATGTCATGGGAAGATTTTCTGGTGCAGTTAAAGATGCAGTACTGCTCTGAGCAGGATCTTCTGGAGATCAACAACGATTTTCAAAATCTAAAGAAGGGAAGGATGAGTTTCATCGAGTATGCTGCAAGTTTTACGGAGAAAATGAAGCTTGTTCCTTACCTAATTCCAATTGAGCTCTCCAAGGTCAACAAGTTTGCCCATGGATTGCCAGCAGACTTTGGACCAATGGTCAAGCAAGCAACCACTTTGAAAGGAGGCATCTGGGCAGCCAGAAATGTTGAGACCCAGATTAGGGAAAAGGGTCTGGAGAGAGCTGAAGTTGGCGAGAAAAGGAAGCATGAAGGATCTTCAAAATCCAACAAAGAAAGGAAATTCTCAAAGATTGAAGAAGTAGGAGGAGGTGAAACCAAGTGGTGCGAGAAGTATAAAAAGAAGCACTTTGGGAAATGTGGCGAGGAGGTGACTTGTTACAAATGTAGAAAGACAGGGCATTATGCCAGCAAGTGTACGTCCAACAAGAAGGTGTGCTATGGATGTAACAAAGAAGGTCATATCTCTAGGGACTGCCCAAAGAAAAATGAGGCAGCAAGACCAAACACACCACCAAGGCCAAGAGCATTTCACATGATCCTCGACGAAGCAGAAAACCATGCGAGGAATCAAGGATGAGGACTTCATATCCGAAGATCAAGTTATGCAGTAGCCATAGTATCGTATGATGTAGCCTATTAGAGGCATAGTCTAGGGTGAACTTGAACACCTATGTAATAGTTTCAAGAAATAATAAAACCTTCATTTTGTTATCTGATGTGTTAAACTGTTATGTGATTTTCTTGTATGGTGACTTGGGGACTGCGAGACAATACTTGGGACGAGTATGAGTAGGAGTGAAAGGTAGTAGATGCATATACTACCGGAAGCACAGGACTTATGCTTGGATCAGGGAAAGTCACAAGGTTACCAAGAAGCTAGTAAATAATTTTTTTATTCAAGCATGTCGTTACCATCGTTTCGGTAATGACTAAGAGGATGATTGTTATTACGACCCTAGTGGTCATATCAAATTGATTCCGACTACGATAAGTATGTTACGTGGTTCGGAGAACCAAGTTTAATGTAGCGTCCGACTTAAACCAAACAATTGAAATCAAAGCGATCAATAGAAGTATCACGCTCGTTGTTAAAAGAAGTTGGTAGCTAGAAATGCTACATGTTAAAATGTGATTATATCACATTAGACCATGAAGGAAGGCATATTCCATTCCGGAATTTGACTCTAAGAGACCTGAGTCTAAGAGATAGACTTGAAGGAATATAGAAGTTATAATTATTACCTAGGATGAAGAGATGACGTATGGAGTCATTATATGAGCCCTGTTTCGTTGATGATTTCGGGACGTAATCATCCTAAGGGGGAGATAATTGTAACGCCCGCAGATTCGGGCTACTCAATTTAGAGGCAATAGGGGAGGAAAATGACTTTTTGACAAAATATTATTTAGAATAAATAATATTAACCAAGTTGTGGAATATGTCACAAGGTTTCTGTACATATAAAGAACGCCGAAATCCGAGTTATAACGAAGAAGTTATGGCCCGTCGAAGTTTTACGGCAAAACCGGCATGGCACCGGGAAGCGTAAATAGTGAATTTACGATAGAGCGAGATTTAGCCTTAGAAATCTAAACGAAAGTCGTAGAATATGTTAAACTAAGAGCGTCGATAAAAAGAACGCCCAAATCTGACTTCGTATGAGGAAGTTATGATTTTTCGAAGTTTCGGATTAGCAGTGTACAACCCGAAATTCGAATATTAGATCGATCGGTTTTTAGCTGACACGAACTGATCTAGAATCAAAGATCTCGTTAAGAGTAGCGTAACAAGAAAAAGATGGGCGAAAATGGACATCGGATGAAGAAGTTACGAGGATTTAACGGACCAATCATGTCCCGGCCTGTTAATAATATAAAATTTAAAATCAAGTTAAAATTAGCCGACGAAGTCTAAACGAAAGTTGTAGAGCACGTTCTCGCCTTCGCGTGGATATAAAGAATGTCGAAAAAGGAGCTCGCATACTAAAGTTACGAATTTTTAAAGTTGGAAAGTGAAATTGTGAAGCTAATGCATGGACTGATGACGTGGCTTAATCCTGACCGTCGCTTGCTGATCACAGCTCGCTTCGGATGGCTAACACGTGGTCCTCGCATACGCCCCGCGTACCCTCTCCTTACCTCTTCCGATGTTGCAAGTCAGTTGCTGCAAAGCTGGCACCCTTATCCGAACTTACGCCTAGCGTAAGGCTTCTGTACGCCCAGCGTAAGTCCGAAGTCTGGGCTATAAATAGAAGGTCGAGGCTGTCATTCTTCTTCACTCCAAAACCACTTCTTTCTCTCACTAATTTCTCTCTCTACAACCCCAAACCCCCCTAAACCCTAGATAAACCCCTTAGTACCCGAGGGATGCCCCGAGACTCCCAAAGTCCCGAGAAAACGGAGTCTTTCGGTTTCGAAACGCTGCTCCAATTAAGTTCCGGTTTCCGATAAAATTCGTTGTAAGTGAGCTACGCTTACGAAACTTTTAATATAGCTTTCAAATAATTATAGTAATGTTATTAGGTCCTTAAAATAATTAGTTGGCCTATTATTATGAGTTATATTGAGTGTTATTAACACTTATATAATAATAATAATAGTCAGACTATTAATTTGTCGTGGTTATCGTTAAACTAAACCCTAGTGGTATTGGTACTAGGTTTTATCGAAGGAAATTGTTTTGAGAGTATCGAAGCGTTGTCCGAGTACTGAGTCACCACCTTTCAAGTGAGTGCATGGTCCCCTTCAACTTACACATAGATATAAAGTATTAACTTCGTGCTATGTGTGCATATTGTCTTTTTACTTGCTGTCTATGCTTGGTGAAAGATTTTATACATGTTTTAAATGATTTAAACTATATATGTATTTTATATCTATGAAAATGTTGGGGTAAAACATGGGTAGATATAATAGATCAAATATGAGTTGGACGATGAGTTGAGAGGTGATATAGACTATGAGGTATGGGTGAGAGGTGTACGATGTGAGAATCCTTTTTCCCGAACGATGTCCCCGTCATTCAGCAGAGTATGGATGACAACCACGGACTATTCTAGACAGTCCAGTGGAACACTAGCAGGCTCGCAACCTGTAGGTGTTGTGAATGATGTGTTCACTTGGTGTACTCTAAATCTTGGTGATCATGCAGACTTGATGCCTAGACCCTAATGATCATGCAGACTTGGTGCCACAACCCTAGCGACTATGCAGACTTAGTGCCTATCGTATAAACTTTGGCGATTATGCAGACTTAGTGCCTAAACCCCGGTGACGATGGACTTCGTGCCGATAACTTAGGATGATCCTTAGGAATGTATGAACGAGGAATGGTTGATTCTTAGGGCAGATCCTTAAAAATAAAGAAGATAATGGGGATGGGTAATTGGGTTGATTGTTTCATTGTTTGAACAAAATAATTATATTATTGTGGGTTGAAAACCCTATGTACTCACTAGGTTTCCCAACCTGACCCACTCAGTTTATTTATATCACAGGTGTTGATATGAAGTCACATTACACTAAGAGACTTAAAGAGATGTAGATCACTAGTGTAAATAAATGTAAGTTCTGTTTATGCTTATGTTTCTATATTAATGATGACATCCCAAACGTTTTAAAATGAATAAAATACGTTTCTTCGAAAATGTTTTAATAACGTATTCATCATGTTTTTCTGGGAACAAATTCCACAACATTTTTATTAAAAGAAGTACTCTGATTTTTATAAAGCATAAACAAAATCGGTTTTTTCTGGCCGTGAAAATGGGGATGTCACATTAGGCTCTCTATTATCACCCAGTTTGGTTACATGAGAGATTAACTCCATATCCAAATTAGCACACTAAGAATTAAAGTCCAAATTAACTTCCCAAAGTAAAATAAATATATTGAAGTTTGCAACACGACTACAGCCAGCCGACAATACTTTTCCTCATTTACGTTACTGGAATGAAATTTATTACCTTATTTTTATAACTGAAAGTTTCAATGAAAATACTTTTATACACTCGAAGGATTTAACTTACAAATGCTTGATTCTGGAAAATATAGGATTTTCTAGGGACTTCTACTATTCTCAAATATTAATTTCAGCTTTTATATTGCATAATTGTAAACACTTTTCTACAAGTAATGACACTAAAATCTTATGAACTCACCAGCTTTATGCTGATACTCGTTTTCAAAATAACTTGTATTCTCAGGTCAAAAATAGATAGGTACTGGTGCAACTTTTGAGATGGAGCGTATTCAAGACCCATCTTTTATTTTTGTTTATATTTTTGGTGTCTATCAAACTGTACAGAACACGTTTGTATTTACAATTACTATACTAATGAAATGGATGTTGTTGCTTGTTTTTACTATTATACAATTGTTATGATAATGTACATGACAACCTCCACCCCATAACGTATTTCGCCATTCTCGGTTTTGGGGTGTGACAGATTGGTATCAGAGCATTGTTTATAGTGAATCAAGTATATAAACCCATAAAAGATATACGAACTATTAACACTTCGGGACTAAAACACTCTGACCAAGAATATATACTTTTAAATACTAAAATATTTAACTAAGTATATATATACACATCCATTAATACAAAGGATCAGTAACATACTAAAACAGAACAAAAGTATTAAGATTGTTGGACAACACAATTGGACTTAGAGACATATAGTCACATCAGGGCGGATGTAGCCTGATCAACTACATTTTCCTAGGAGTGACTAGCATGTGCCTAAGAGTGATTGTGGTGTTGCAACAAGTCTAAAAACTTACCAACACTACCACAAGAACGTTAGAACAAGAATACTATAGGAGTATTCTGCATTCTATTAACTACATATGTGATAACTAAAAAGGTCGTTACTAGTAGGGCAATAGTTTCTAAGTGGATACACCACGGTTACATGTGACTAGGGCACTATAGACTTAGAATCTGTGACCTTTGCTTCATTTCCTGTTCTTGTTTGATTGGGGATCTGGAGTTAGGGTCGCTTATTCGAAGGACTATCTTGCTTCGGTTACATGTAATTCGTATGCACTATGCAAGTATTGGGTCAACTAATAACGATCAGCTTGTAAGTATCCTAGATTAGTACGTCTATTAACATTTCTTTCCCCATTCTCGCGTAGATAGCATGGTTGGCTTCCACCTTCTCGGCGATCCGTATTATCCGAACCAAGACAATGGAGGATGGCTCGATGAGGAACCAGGAGATGATCACCCGATCCCTTTGGATGATCACCGTGCTGAAGGCTTTTCAGACAGCTCCGACTCTGAACCACAAGTCAACAACCTGCCTCTAGTAGCTCTAAACCTTGATCCCCATCCGGCATTTCAAGGTCCCACCCCCATGTGGGTAATAACCTTGAACCGATGGAGCAATGAGCAGGGTCAGCCTGTACTTTTCAACGGAGACCGAAGCTTCTACAACATAAGCGAAGGAGGATCAGCGGACCGAGTCTTGCCCATCATGCTCCGTAGGATTGCCAGGAACACCGAACAAGGTCAAGCAGCCATCGGCAGAGTCAAGGAAATTGATGCCAACTCCAGCCTTAACACTGTTCGTATCCACCAACTGGAAGAAGCCATGGATAGGACTAGGAGGACCAATGAGGCTCTGCAGCAGCAGCTAGTTGCATCCCGAGTCGAAGTTAGGGAACTCCGAGCACGTCAGAGAGCTCAGGAAAGACATCTTTAGGAAGTTGTTCGCCAACTGGATGATCTGAGGGTTCACCCAACGGATACCCGTTGCCAGTAGGAGATGTATACTTATCTCTCCCTTTTGTTTAAGGAATAGCCTTTCTTTTTCTATGCTCGGTGGAGCACTTGTCTGTAAACATTTCTAACTCTGAAAGTACCTTACCTAGACTCCTAAGCTGTCAACATTTTCCCTTATGATTTGATGTAAGGCCTACAGTTAGGTCACTTTTCCCGAACTCATATTACATCATTAATATCAGTAATATTGGCAGTTACCTACTCTGTTACTATGACTCTATCTGATAGTTGTACTATGATGATTTAGTCCATGAAATGCTCTCATCATATATGCAATTGATTCTCACTACTGTCATTATCCCTATAAACTTTCAGTAAAAGATGCCTCCCCGCAAGCGCCCGAACAAAGGCAGGCCTGCGACTCAAACTCCACCTCCACCACCTCCTCCTCCACAGTTCGACCCTGTGATGTTTCAAACAGATGTAACTGCAGCTGTAACGGCCGCTATGGCTCAAATGCATTCTGGTGATGCCCGTGGAGCTGGAATGGGCATCAACTCAAGACATGGTGAAATTCCCTCACGTACACAGGGGTGTACTTATAAAGATTTTATGAACTGCAAACCGACATTTTTTAATGGGACCGGCAGAATCCTTGCTTTGTCCCAATGGATTGAAAGGACTGAAGTTGTCTTCGAAATGTGCTCATGCCCTGAAGAAAGCAAAATAAAGTTTGCTGCTGCCACTTTTACTGAGAGGGCCTTGACATGGTGGAACGGCCATGTCAAATCACTCTCCTTGGTAACAGCCAACGCCATGGGCTGGGACACACCGAAGGACCTACTGATGAATGAGTACTGCCCTAGGGGCGAAGTTCGGAAACTCAAAGAGGAACTTTGGAATCTCAAGATGATGGGGACTGATATAATAGCTTACACTGCTAGGTTCTGTGACCTGGGGCTTAGTGCCCCCGTATCGAGGAAACGTGTTAGCATCACGTCCTAAAACCTTTGATAGCGCCAAGGAATTGGCCCAGAGGTTAATTGATCATGAAACTCCCTCCACCCCATCAACAACCACGAGGATTACCACTGCACCACCCAAATCAACCGATAAGAAGATGAAGCGTTGGGATCAGAAGAAGGGCAAGAAAACTCAATCCTCCTCCAAGAACCAGCAGATCGTGGCCGTCCATGGTGCCACTACTCCTACTACCCCCGTGCCAGCCAAATCCTATGCCGGAATCTTACCCAAGTGCCCCAAGTGCCCCTTCCATCACAACGGCCCCTGCCGTGAGTTGCACTGCACCAACTACGACCGGAAGGGCCATACCGTCCGGTTTTGCAGATCCCAACCCAAACCTATCTCTCAAGTCCCCAACTCAGGAGTGAGCCAGGCCTGCTATGGCTGCGGTGAGGTAGGTCATTTCAAGAAAAACTGTCCGAAGGCTAGGAATACAGGAGGAACGGGAAGACTACTCGCTATTGGCCATAATGAAGCAGTGGCAGACCCCACAGTAGTCATGGGTACGTTCCTTCTCAACAACTCTTATGCTTGTGTTTTATTCGATAGTGGTGCAGAAAGAAGCTTCATAAACCAAAACTTTAAACACTTACTTAAGAAATCCCCACACCCACTAAAAGAAACATTCGTCATAGAAATGGCTAACGGAAAGACAGAGAACTCTAACAAAATCTACATAGGCTGCACCCTCACGCTAGATGATCATTCATTCCCAATCGACCTCAAACCAGTTTCGATGTCATTGTGGGCATGGACTGGTTAAGTCTCCATCGTGCGGATATCCTGTGCTTCAACAAAGCAATCCGTTTAAATCTACCGAATAACGAAACTCTGTTAATCTACAGAGACAAACCCAGTACGAGCCTTCGCATCATCTCGAGCATTCAATCCCAGAAGTACTTGGGTAAGGAACATCGCGCGTTCCTTGCACACGTTGTCGACACGAGCTAGAAAATGAAAAATCTAAAAGACTTTCCCGTCGTATGCGATTTCCCCGACGTCTTTCCAGAGGAGCTCCCAGGTTTACCTCCCAAACGTTAGGTTGAGTTCAGAATCGACCTAATCCCAGGGGCTACCCTGTAGCTAAATCGCCTTATCGTCTAGCGCCTGCTTAGATGCAAGAACTATCCGGTCAACTTAATGAGCTGCTCAGCATGGGATTTATAAGACCAAGCTTCTCACCCTAGGGAGCACCGGTCTTGTTCGTAAAGAAGAAGGACGGATCATTCTGTATGTGCATCGATTATAGAGAACTCAACAAGCTGACAGTTAAAAATCGCTACCCTCTTCCCCATATAGACGACCTATTCGACCAACTGCAAGGGGCGAGTTAGTTTTCCAAGATTGATCTTAGATCCGGGTACCACCAGTTACGAGTGCTTGAGGAGGATGTTCCGAAAACAGCCTTTCGAACTCGTTACGGACACTATGAGTTCGTAGTAATGTCGTTCGGACTGACCAACGCGCCCACAGTATTCATGGACTTAATGAATAGGGTGTTCTGTCGTTACTTGGATCAGTTCGTCATCATCTTCATTGATGACATACTCATCTACTCTTGACGTAAGGAGGAGCATAGTGATCACCTACGACAAGTCCTAGAAACCCTACGATCAGGGAAGTTATATGCGAAGTTCTCTAAGTGCGAATTCTGGATCCGAAGAGTTGAATTCTTAGGACACGTAGTTAGCGAGGAAGGAATCCACGTAGACCCATCCAAGATTAAAGCTATCGAAAATTGGTCAGCATCGAAGACGCCTACAGAAATTCATCAATTTCTCGGCCTCGCTGGCTGCTACCGCAGATTCATTCAGAACTTCTCTCGAATTGTGAAACCTCTCACCACAATGACTCAGAAAGGCATGACATTTGACTGGGGAAAGAAACAGGAGAAGGCATTCCAAACCCTGAAGCGAGCCCTATGCACCGCACCGATATTAGCCCTTCCCGAAGGGACAAAAGATTTTGTGGTATACTGCGATGCATCAAACCAGGTGATTGGTTGTGTACTGATGCAACGAGGTAAGGTCATTGCCTATGCCTCAAGACAGCTAAAGACACCCGACGTCAACTGCACCACGCACGACCTCAAATTAGGAGCGGTTGTGTTCGCCCTAAAAATCTGGAGACATTACCTATACGGTACGAAGAGCACGATATACACCGACCATAGAAGTCTACAACACATATTCAACCAGAAGGAGCTCAATATGAGACAACGACGGTGGGTCGAGTTACTCAATGATTACAAATGCAAAATTTGTTATCATCCGGGTAAAGCCAATGTAGTAGCAGACGCCCTAAGCCGGAAAGAACATTCTGGTCGAACAGTCAAGTCGTTAACAATGACTATCCATTCGCATCTCTCCGCACAGATTAAGGAAGCTCAGCTCGAAGCATTGAAGCCTGAAAATGTGGCGGGAGAATCTCTACAAGGAATGGATAAGAACTTGGAAGTCAAGGGTGACGGAGCCTTATATCTCATGGACCAAATCTGGACACCGCATCACGGTGGCTTTAGAGACTTGGTCATGAAGGAAGCCCACAACACTCGATACTCCGTTCACCCAGGATCAGATAAAATGTATATGGATCTTAAAAAGTCATACTGGTGGCCAAACATGAAAGCAGAGATTGCTATCTTCGTAAGTAAATGCCTTACCTGCACCAAGATCAAGGTTGAATACCAGAAGCCATCAGGCCTTCTCCAGTAACCAGAGATACCGGAGTGGAAGTGGGAGCGAATCAATACGGATTTCATAACTAAGCTACCCAAGACAACGGGTGGGCTGGATACCATATGGGTCATCGTCGACAGATTGACCAAGTCTGCACACTTCCTGCCCATCAAAGAAACAGACAAGATGGAGAATCTCACAAGAACATACATTAAGGAAATCGTACGGCTGCGTGGTGTCCCTATATCTATTATCTCTGACAGAGATAGCAGGTTTACTTCGAGATTTTGGCAATCACTGCAAAACGCATTAGGGACGAGGCTGGACATGAGTAGAGCCTACCATCCGCAGACCGACGGACAAAGTGAGAGAACTATCCAAACCCTGGAAGATATGCTGCGAGCCTGTGTGATCGACTTTGGTAAGGCATAAGATACCCACTTACCCCTTGTCGAGTTTTCCTACAACAACTGTTATCACACGAGCATCAAGGCAGCCCCATTCGAAGCCATCTATGGTCGCCCCTCTGTTCTAGGCTAAGGTGGGTAACACTCAGTTAGCTAAAGGACGAGTTCCTAACAGCACTCTCACAGGTCCGGAGATCATTCAAGAAACGACTGAGAAGATCATATAGATACGTGAACGACTAAAAGCCGCTAGAGATCGACAGAAAAGCTACGCAGACAAACGTAGAAAACCTTTGGAATTCCAGGTGGGAGACCGAGTCCTTTTGAAAGTCTTACCCTGGAAGGGCATGATACGCTTTGGAAAGCGTGGAAAGCTGAATCCAAGATACATAGGGCCTTTCGAGATTCTCGCTAGAATCGGCCCCGTAGCTTACAAACTTAACTTACCCCAGGAACTCCGTAACATACACCCTACCTTCCACGTCTCGAACTTGAAGAAGTGCCTATCAGAAGAGACTCTCATAATTCCACTAGATGAGATCGAGATCAACGAGAGCTTCAACTTCGTGGAAGAACCTACGGAGATCATGGACTAGGAGGTCAAACAAACGAAACAAAGCCGCATCCCAATTGTGAAGGTTCGCTGGAACGCCAAGCAAGGACCGGAGTTCACTTGGGAGCGCGAGGATCAAATGAAACTTAAATATCCTCATCTTTTTTCCTAGTTATGGTGTAATAACTTAGCTACTTAAATTCTAAATTTTAGGACGAAATTTCCTCTAACGGGGGGATGATGTGACAACCTGAAATTTTATTCCGTCACTGTAACCCTTTGCCGCTAATAAAATAAATTTTTATTAGTATCTTCGTTAACATTTGGGTTAGGCAAAAACAATAAATGTTTTATTTTATTTTATTAGTGTCGTAATGAAATAAATAAAAACATGTGAAATACCCTCCAATTTATTTGGAAAAAGTTTTAGTTACGACTATTTAATCGGGTAAAATTTTAAACTCTGTTTAACGTCGGTATGGGGTGGATCCCCACGTGGCCACCAACTCAGACCCTATATAAGGGTTGGGAGGCCTCCATTTGAGGCTTTTCAAATCCTAAAGCTTTCTCTCTTTACACTCTCACTCTCTAGAAGTTGGGTTTGTTCAAGAATCACCTCATTCAAGCTCCAAGATCGTAAGTAATACTCCTTAGCTGGTTTTTTTAGCTTTGCATTCATACAAACCCGAGGTTTAATCACCCAAACACCTTAAAAATTCGAGTTTACGGTTTGGGAACACCTCCCAAAACCGTAAACACCCATAAGGGGGTTTTGAAGCCCCAAAATCCCTCCAAACCCTTCTAATGCTCATCTTTGATTTAGAAACTTACATGCATGAAGCTAGGAACCCAAAATCGTGCCTTTAGGAGTGTAAACATGAGTTTACGGTCCATGAATATTCATTAACCGTAAACACCAAAACCGTAAACACCATAAATGGTGTTTTGGTGTCCCTAACTCCTTCCTTAGCATGTTAAATGGACTAGAAACTTGTATGATTGAGCTTAGGATCACGAAACACGAAGGGAATAGTGAGCCAAAGGGTTTACGGCCGTAAACCCTAGTGTTTACGACCATAAACTCCCAAGGAGTGGTCCAAGGACCGCAAACTCCAAGGGAGTGCCCCTTTTGAACCCGAAACACCCATCAAGCCTTGGAATTGACCTTAGAACCCATCCTAGTGATACAAGAAACCTTAAGGCACACAAACACTCCTCCCATGAGTTTACGGCCGAAAACTCATGGGGGAATTGGTCCCTCAACCACAAAGTCACCTAAGGTGGGTATTTGAGGAGTAAACTCCATAGTGAGGTCATATGCTCCTTAGATGCAACCCTTGGTACCCCTAGCACTTAAAACAAAGTGTTTTCATGCATTAGGGTGTAATTACTTACTTATTTAGTGATTAGATAACTAATTAGACACCATTACGTGTCACTACATGTTTCATAGGATCCGTGTGAGTGTTCATATTCTCATTTGGCACCTAGCATTCTACCCGGCAATTTCATCCGCTCAACTCACTGCATGTGAGTTCATACCCCTTAATTAACCTTTTCAAATGCTTTTACATGTTTTAGGGGGGGAATACAAATTAAATGCAACAATTTTTAGAATCAAATCATATGTGATTCATAACTTACAACCAAAAAGGATTTTCTATACTTTTAGCTATTTGTCAATAAAACTGTTTTAAATAATTACCAAACGCATTTTCTAGGTTAAATTGTTGTTAAACTATTTTCAAACTGTGTTTAAACTACTTTTCTTTTAACCTATATCTACACCAATATATTTATAGAAGTAAGACTTGAAGGACTTAAGACCGATAGCTCGCCTTATTTCCTGTTCTTGTTTGATTGTGGTCTTAGGGTATATTGTTATCCGTCCGACTGTCGTTGATTTCTTAGTTATATATCATATATATTTGTGTTAGATATGAAATTCTTCATCTTATTCAATACCTTTGTAAATCAAAGGCATGCAATCCCACACTTTATTTAACTATAATAGGTATAGTTAAGACTACTGCTCGTTACCTCTATCACAATGATACTCACTATAAATACTACTATTACGATTTAAGGCACGTTAAAGAGAACACTCTCTATACTATAATAAAAGTTACTATACTATAATACAAGAGAATACACTAATCCAGAACATGACACACTATCCCTCTATACGGCACTCTACTGCGCAAATACCATGTAACCAGAGCTCCTCGGAAGGAAAGCAACACTACATGGATAGATCTATACAGGACGGACGTTATTACATCCCGACTGTTAACTACAGTCCGAGCCGACCAGGCCCAAGGATAACAAAACATCGCTACACTACGTATGTCACACCCCAAAACCGGAACGGCGGAAACGTTCTAGGGTGGATGATGTCATGTCAAGTATCACAACACATGCATTATAGTAATCAAAGTACAACAAAACATTGCATTAATAGTAATAGTTTTACATGGTTTACATACAATACATCAAAGTAATACAAGTAATAATATAGGTACAACTTGGTACTAAACTGTCTTCGTCAAAAGCTCTGGGGATGTACCTGTCTAATGCTGACCTGAGAATACAAGTTATTTGAAAAGCGAGTATCAGCATTTTTACAAATGCTGGTGAGTTCATAAGTATTTAGTGTCATTTTATTCAAATAACTTTAATAAAAGTGGTAGTTCTAGAGTATCCATTAAGTTAGAGTCCTTTCCAGAAAATCCTATATTTTCTTTAATAAAAGCAGTCTTCTACCGAGACTGGACGGAGTTATGTGGTAAAAAGTAGTTTTCCCTTAATCGCTATCATTATCAAAATACAGAATTTGATTATTTAAAGAAAGCAAGAGAAATCAGGGAAATAAAATATGCCTCAGCAGTGAAGACTGCTGACTAAGGCAAAAGGAATCATAGACTCCAGGAGAGTATCGAACAAATGACACGCCTGGCTCAGTCTAACCAAGGAAGACACAGACCCCAGATGGTACCAAATGAAAGGTACAGCTAGCAAGGTCTAAAAACAGAGAATACAGACCCCAGACAGTATCAAATGAAAGATACAGCTAGTAAGGTCTAAAACAAAGAATACAGACCCCAGACAGTATTAAATGAAAGATACAGCTAGTAAGGTCTAAAACAGAGAATACAGACCTCAGACAGTATCAAATGTAAGATACAGCTAGCAAGGTCTAAAAACAGTGTGACTCTGAGAGTGGGTTTTCAGCATATAGTGTAAAGTACAGTGTAAAATACAATGTGAAATATCGTTACCTTAAGGCCATGAATTATAAGGTAACCTGGGATACTCGTAACCATACTAACCGACACTAGAGTACCTGACGCCCTGCAAGCGTCTATAAAATGTGACATTTGTCACCCCGTGGCTTGGTAGGCCGTGGACTGTAGCTAGCAGTCAGGGTGCAGGGGTGTTAATCCCATATAGATCTATACACACAATGCCCGCTCTCCCTACAGGAGACTCTGGTTACCAACTAGACGACGGAGAAGGCCGTGTCTCGAAGATGCATCCCAAATAGTGGGTAGTGGGTTTCCAATATAAGTGCTGAACTAGAGGTAGAGACTCATAACTGAACTGAATAATGTAAACCTATATGTCTATGCTTGCATACATAATATATAACTAATGAATCAACGACCTTCGGACGGCCATCCGATCCCACCAGACCACATCTCAACGAAGAAAAGGAGATAGGGCGGATAATCCTTCCTAAGTCCTTCAATCATTATTTATATGCATCTATACAAGCACAAACATACATCTAACCATGCCTGAGTGTTTAACAAGTGGAAACGTATCGTGAAGTATAACCGAATCGTGATGTAAAAGCGAATCGTGAGGTATAACTGAACATCATGGAATAATCGAATCGTGAAGTGTGAACGAACAGTGTGGAATAATCGAATTGTGAAGTGTAAACGAACAGTGTGAATAACCGAATCGTAAAGTATAAGCGAATAGTGTGAATAACCGAATCGTAAAGTATAAGCGAACAGTGTGAATAACCGAATCGTAAAGTATAAGCGTTACCAAATATAAGTGTATCACGAAGTGGAAATGTTATCAAGTAGGAGTTTAAACTAAGTAAAAGCGAAGCAGCGGTATCTAACAAGTAAGAGTATACGGCATGAAAGAGAACTTTGATGAAAACCTTGGAAAAACCTTTATACTTAAGAAAATCACAACTTGGTATTCATTCGTAAAATAAGTTTGAAAACCTTTAGAAATTCTTTGGAAACCTTTCATAAACCAGTTTAAAATGAACTTTGATAAAACAGTATAAGTAAGAGTTTTTGAACAAGTGAAAACATTTTAGAAAACCATTTATAGTATCTTACTCGATAAAACAGTTTACAGTGTGGTTAATCCTTGTGCATGCGGGTTATCAATCTGATGTGATTGATATGATAACTAGCATGTTTAACTTGTATTCCCCCTATAAAACATGTAAAAACATTTAAAAGGTTCATTCAGGGGTATGAACTCACCTGACGTAAGTGGATCCGACGTAGGTGCCGGTTGGGTGCTTGGTGTCAAGTAAAGGCTTGAACACACTTAGTGACCTATTTAACATATGATAACATATGTTCACATATAATTAGCTCATTTAATACTAATTAAACAAGTATACGCCTCCTAAGTGCGAAAACACTTTTAATTAAGTGTTAGGGGTGTCCCGGGTAACATCTAAGGGTGTGAATGACTAGGATAAGGAGTTTACTCTTCAAGAGTAAACTATTTGGAGAGATTTCGGTGTTAAACACCCCATACCCATGAGTTTACGGCCGAAAACTCATGGATGAGGTTGTTAAGTGTTAAATGGCCTACTACAATTTAAGGGATGATGCTAGGTTTTGTTCTTGGGCATTAGAAAGGGACTAATGCAACATATGGGTTATTTGATGAGTTCACGGCAGTAAACTTTGAGTTTACGGCCGTAAACTCTCACCCACACAATAATAAATTGTTTTGAAGGCCAAAGGTAAAGCATAATTGTTTCTACTCATTTTTACAAGTCAAGGGGTGAGTTTGGGGCACCTTTTAACCCCTTTGTAGGAGTTTACGGCCTAGGTACCCTTTCATGAGGGTTTTACGGCCGTGAACTCCTTATGGAGTTGTTTTAATTAAGTTTAAGGTCCCTAACTTGTTGGTGGTTGATTCTAGAATTTAATTCAACGCCATTGGTGTGTTTAAGGGCATTTTTAACACACAAATATGAGTTTGCTCCCCATAAGAGGAGTTTATGGCCCAAGCATATTCTTGGGCAGTAAACTCATGTTTACTCTCCAAAATGCAAGTTCAAGGTGCTCTAAGTCCGATTCCATAAGCCTACAAGTCATATCTAAGCCTTAGGGACAATTTGGAGGGGTTTTGGGGCTTAAAAACCCGATTAAATGGTGTTTACGGTCCAAGAGTGTTCTTGGGCTGTAAACACATCATTTTGTCCCTAATTTATGTTTTAAACTCGAATTTGTAGGCTAGATAAACTACATAACAAGTTATGATATTTTACCTACTCGTTTGGGGCTCGAAACGGACGATTTTTGGCTCGGGAAAAAGTTGTACGGAGAGAGTAAAAAGGTTGAAATGGAGTTTACTCTCCCTTATATATGGGTTGGAGTTGAAGCTCAGTGGAAATCTACCCAATACTGCCATTAAACGGGGTTTTTGGTCGCACCCGATTTAGTGGTCGTAATAAAATTAACTTTTTTTCCAAATTTATATGGAAATGTAATCTAAGTGTTTTTATTTATTTTATTACGACGAATAACGACATGGAATGTAAATAAATAAAACATTTATTTATTTTACGACCTCAAATTAACGGAACTTTTATAACGTGGGATATTCTGTTAACGAAAACGAGGTAATATAACGGAATAAACTTTGGGTTGTCACATCATCCCCTCGTTAGAGGGAATTTCGTCCCAAAATTCAGGTCTAGGCAAGGTAGTAGGTATGAATGGCTGAGTAGAGGCAGGAGGGTACTTCCTATTTTGTTTGTCCTCGCATTCCCAAGTGAACTCTGGTCTGGGTTTGTCATTCCAACAAACCTTCACCTACAGGATGCGGATTCCGTCTCATGTAGTTAGCGTTTTCCGACTGGTGTATCTACGAGGTTAGGGTTCTCAATGGTCTCTATCAAGATGAGTGGGATATGAAGAGTGATGTCGGGTAAACACATATCAAGTCTAAGAAGTGGTTCGATCGGGTGTGAAACTTGTGGAATATCCGAAAGTAGTAGTGGTCTGACGAGGGTTGGACCAATTCTCCGTGAGGATTCTCAGATGGTCCTAAGCTCTCGGAAGGGTAGAGCTTTTTAGTACTTAGAACATAGTGTACTTCTATGGCAAGATCATCACTGGCGTGATCGCCATTCCGAAGTTCCTAACGTTCTCTCTCATACTGGTAGTGTAGTCCTTCAGGTTGGTTCTTACGAAGCTCGGGTTGTCTTTGGTTTCGCATTTCCTGTCAATTGGCTTTTAGAGGCTTTCTAGATCATCGAATGGGTTGCGTGTCTACGGTTATCTGTTTGATGTAGAGTGTCTATATCAAGCTCGTGCAAAATGAACCTGCACTAACGAATCTTGAGATACGGAAACCCTCGGGGTCAGGGAGATAAGGTTTCACCAGACGAGTGTTGGACTATCTCGGGAGGTGGTTTTACTATTTCTGCATGAGATAGTATTCGTGGAACACCTAATAGTCCAATGAATCTCTAAGACTTTGGTTTATTCTAGTGCGGAAAGCACGTGCTCCTGCATAACCCCTCGACTAACACCAAGGCTGGTGTCAAGTCTATAATCTCTTCGGGATCTGGGTCATGAGGCTTAACGCAACTACCTTCGCACTTTGATCAAGTATTCTTGGTTGCGGAGGTTATCCTGTGGTTCTCGGTATTCTAGTGTTTTCTTCGGAGGATGCAATCTATTGCAACAGGGCAACGACGATTTGCTCCATGCGAGAGGGTGGAGGGTTATAGGCACTACTTGTCTGTAACAGGGTGGACGAAGTGCCTGAGTAGTGCGAACATCTTCTGCAACTACTTTTCCAAAGTTCCTGAGTGTTTCCCGGTCTAGGTCAAATCTAGTGAGTATAGGGTTCCATTACTCGGAACTTTAATCCCTTTACTAATTGAGGGTGTTAGCTACTATGTGGGCTTAACCGGTATGACAAAAAACTTCGGATTTGTGGTCATTATAGTAGTTCAACCCGTAGTGGTTATCTTGACTCCAGCTCCTATTTTATGGAATAGGATGAAGGGCTTTACTATGAGGTTCGTGTTAGAGCTCATACTCGGCTTAACCACTAATACTTGGTGTATGCAAGCCGTATATAATTGAGGTCGACAGGATGTTCAGTTGTGCGACTCCACCGCAGACCCATAACCCAATGAGGAACAAGGAGTAGGGAGGAAGCACACATCTTAAATCTTTTTGATCTCAACTGTATACCACCTTTATGCATATACCTGGTTATAGTGGTCAGTCCCATGAGTTCTATCCTCTGGGTTCACGAACCTGATGTGCGAGGTGCGAAGGGTCTTTCTGGGGAATATACGAAGTATGCTTCGGATGGTCATTGTCTTCTGGAGTATCTTGCAGTGTCTTTCGCTTCGGTTTCCATATGACTAAGAGGGGTCGGTCAACAGCGCGCGGTACCCTTCTCCTGGGTACTTCAGAAGGTTTGAGATAAAAGGGACGACTGACGGATCGCATTAGGTTTAATCATTTGTATTATGTTTAGGTTTGGAATAACCTTTATTTGCCGACATGGCTATGGAGAAAGTTCTTTTTACACAGCACTAGGGATGTGCACATGGTTGCACTACGTCAAACCATGATCGATAGAGTCGTCGAAGTTGGCATACTTCGACATGATATAAAATGAGGATCGATAGAGTCATGTGCCGAACGAGCACACAAGTTCTAGGCGTCTCGGGTTTCGTCTTGTGTATCACTGCCGCGCATACTCGGACTGATAGAGTCGACGCGGAACTATATAGAGTCCTAAGTGTTTCCGAGTAGAGTACCTTTCCATGAATGGATTCTCACGAGGCATTTCTATAATCGCCTAACATATACTAGTCATGTATAGTTAAGGTGGGGAGGACTGTTGACTGAGCAACTCCGCCCTAAATCCACAGCCAAACGAGGAACAGGAAATGAGGCGGCATTCACTCACTCTAGGTCTATCCATCTTAACTATACATGGTCGTAACGTATATGTTTAGCCCTTATAGTTTTACCTGATGGATTTTAAATTTTATAACAGTGTTGCGACTTTCGCCTTAATGGGGAAGTATTTACATTTGAATTATCCTTTTAATGTTTTGCGTTAGTTATCTGAGATTGAGAGACATACCAAAAATCTACTGGGTTCCTTGGTGCTTCTCCTTAAGCTATAGATTTAGGCTCCTCCTGTGTCCTTGTCTTTTCCTTCGGTTAGGTAGTCCCTTTTGAAGTGTCCAATCTCACCACATAGATGGCAAACTGGATTGGTCGTCACGTTGTTGATTGATACAATACGCTCCACCAGAGTTCTACATACGCGAGCAGTATGCCCCTTCATGTTGCACCTAGCACATAAGAGTTCCTGACATATACCATGATGGTGGTAGCTACACTTGCCGCTGTGGGGAAGGTTTCCTAGGTATGGTCTTCTTGAAGTCAGGAGGGAAGGATTGACAGGGGTATCGACTGTCTCAGCTCGTTGTCCTTCGGAAGGTCCTTGAGCCAAGGTACCTCCCTCCTCGATCTTGAGTTTTCTCTTTAATGGATTCGGTTGAGGTTCTTGGGTGGCTGGGTATGCAGGTGTTGGTTGATGTTGTCCATTGCTAGGATCGGAATTCCCAACAGGGCCCTTGCTAACATTGGCGTTGTTAGCATTTAGGTGATCCATGACAGCTGCTACGGTTGCCGAGACTGCAGCTTGGAACGTAGCTTCATCGAATAGGAGAGTAGGTTTCTTGCTTGTGGACTGGTTACGCTTCTTTGGTGGCATGGTTTTTCCTACCCGGAAAGGAATACAAGATAATGAGAGACGATGGCTAACCCTGGACATATCCGTCCTGACTGTATTAGGCATAAAATTTTCCCGTGCCTCGGGTACTGGTTGTCTGAGTGTCGACCTACATCCCTATGATGTAGTCCTGGTAATCAAGGTAGGAGTGTGAGTATCGGAGAAAGGCCATAAGATGCGAGTCGTTCCTACTACGTTACCTTTATACTGGGAAAGGTTTCACTCTCCGGCCTGGAAAGATTTGAGAACAGTTCGGAACGAACACCGCGGAAAGAGAGGCTCATGAAGACTTATGGCTAAATGCTCTCAATAGAGGTGTGGGGATCCACTCTAATCGTGTTACTGGCAACGGGAAACGACGATTTACCTAACACATAGCGTGAGTAGTGTAACCACTAACTCACTAAATTGTATTATTTTATGGGTGTATTAGCGTGACGTACACGAGGAAAAGACACTTCTCGGGTTCCATGTACTGGCTCCCTCTGTCTGCCTCGTATCTTTGGCTGAAATCGGCGTTGGTTTCCTTCGGATAATTACCTAGGGTTCTCTCCTCGTATGGACATATTGAATCTCTACTCCGCCTTGCTTCCGAATCCGACTCTGGGTGTCATTACTTCATGATGGATGACTAGAGGTCTCGGATGTTTAGGTGTATTTCTCACCGATGTCCCTAAAAGATATAGGCACTTGGTGAATTCAACAGTCTCGACCCAGTTCATTTATTTCCGAACAGGAAATCTTCTCAATGAACCTCCTCTAGGTCTGAATCAACTCTTCTGCCGAGTACTGAAGTGGATAGGGTTGTCTACAGGGTTCGTGCGAGAATGGAAATGTCTAAAGAATCCTAAAAGATTATTAACATTTCACTGGATGATCCATATCGAGTCCTGCTACGATTACACAGGGTATACAAATCATATATAGCTTAGATCCGATAGGCCTTCGAATATGTGATACTACTCTATATCCACATCCCAACGAGGAAAAGGAAGTAGAGCGAAACCACACATTCTTAGCCTATGGGATCCTTATTATATATAACCTCGGAAGTATACCCTCTGTAGTTGTAGGTATATCAATAAGGATCTTTTTAGTTCTCACACAAGGTTGGTTATGGATTCTAAAATACCCCTATGGTATTTTAATTTCTTGTTTGTGTTTCTTATCTTCTGAATATGATTCTGGGATTAGTGTGAATCTTTTAGTATTCCAAAATACTCCTATAGTATTTTGAATTTATGTTTGGCTCTAGCATTCCTAGTTGGTGAGTTTCAGGCCTGTTGCACACCACTATCACTCCCAAGCACATTTTCATCGCATCTCGAATAAATGTAGTTGATCAGGTTATATTTATTCCAACTTACGATTACATAACTGCCCAGGTTTGACGGCAATGCTCAACATCCGAAGACTTTTATTATCGTTCTTCTTGTGATACTTTTGTTCGAGTGTTTAGATTCTGGATGCTCTTATACTTTGGTAAAATATGGTTATATTTTAAAGTATAATTCTTGGTCAGAGTGTTTTATCCCTTTTGTATTTATAGGTTGTAAATCTTTTATGAATTGATATACTTCGCTCACTATAAACAATGCTCTGATACCAATCTGTCACACCCCAAAACCGGAACGGCGGAAATTTTTAAGGGGTGGATGACGTCATGCCAACTATCATAACATATGCATTATAGTAATCAAAGTACAACAAAACATTGCATTAATAGTAATAGTTTTACATGGTTTACATACAATACATCAAAGTAATACAAGTAATAATATAGGTACAGCTTGGTACTAAACTGTCTTCGTCAAAAGCTCTGGGGATGTACCTGTCTAATGCTGACCTGAGAATACAAGTTATTTGAAAAGCGAGTATCAGCATTTTTACAAATGCTGGTGAGTTCATAAGTATTTAGTGTCATTTTATTCAAATAACTTTAATAAAAGTGGTAGTTCTCGAGTATCCATTAAGTTAGAGTCCTTTCCAGAAAATCCTATATTTTCTTTAATAAAAGCAGTCTTCTACCGAGACTGGACGGAGTTATGTGGTAAAAAGTAGTTTTCCCTTAATCGCTATCATTAACAAAATACATAATTTGATTATTTAAAGAAAGCAAGAGAAATCAGGGAAATAACATATGCCTCAGTAGTGAAGACTGCTGACTAAGGCAAAAGGAATCATAGACTCTAGGAGAGTATTGAACAAATGATACGCCTGGCTCAGTCTAACCAAGGAAGACACAGACCCCAGACGGTACCAAATGAAAGGTACGGGTAGCAAGGTCTAAAAGCAGAGAATACAGACCCCAGACAGTATCAAATGAAAGATACAGCTAGAGGTCTAAAACAAAGAATACAGACCCCAGACAATATCAAATGAAAGATACAGCTAGTAAGGTCTAAAACAGAGAATACAGAACCCAGACAGTATCAAATGTAAGATACAGCTAGCAAGGTCTAAAAACAGTGTGACTCTGAGAGTGGGTTTTCAGCATATAGTGTAAAGTACAGTGTAAAATACAGTGGGAAATACCGTTACCTTAAGGCCATGAATTATAAGGTAACCTGGGATACTCGTAACCATACTAACTGACACTAGAGTACCTGATGCCCTGCAAGCGTCTATAAAATGTGACATTTGTCACCCCGTGGCTTGGTAGGCCATGGACTGTAGCTAGCAGTCAGGGTGCGGGGGTGTTAATCCCGTATAGATCTATACACACAATGTCCGCTCTCCCTACAGGAGACTCTGGTTACCAACTAGACGACGGAGAAGGTCGTGTCCCGAAGATGCATCCCAAATAGTGGGTAGTGGGTTTCCAATATAAGTGCTGAACTAGAGGTAGAGACTCATAACTGAGCTGACTAATGTAAACCTATATGTCTATGCTTGCATACATAATATATAACTAATGAATCAACGACCTTCGGACGGCTATCCGATCCCACCAGACCACATCTCAACGAGGAAAAGGAAATAGGGCGGACAAGCCTTCCTAAGTCCTTCAATCATTATTTATATGCATCTATACAAGCACAGACATACATCTAACCACACCTGAGTGTTTAACAAGTGGAAACGTATCGTGAAGTATAACCGAATCGTGATGTATAAGCGAATCGTGAGGTATAACCGAATAGTGTGGAATAATCGAATCATAAAGTGTGAACGAACAGTGTGGAATAATCGAATTATGAAGTGTAAACGAACAATGTGAATAACTGAATCGTAAAGTATAAGCGAACAGTGTGAATAACCGAATCGTAAAGTATAAGCGTTACCAAATATAAGTGTATCACGAAGTGGAAATGTTATCAAGTAGGAGTTTAAACTAAGTAAAAGCGATGCATCGATATCTAACAAGTAAGAGTATACGGCATGAAAGAGAACTTTGATGAAAACCTTCGAAAAACCTTTATACTTAAGAAAATCACAACTTGGTATTCATTGGTAAAATAAGTTTGAAAACCTTTAGAAATTCTTTGGAAACCTTTCATAAACCAGTTTAAAATGAACTTTGATAAAACAGTATAAGTAAGAGTTTTTGAACAAGCAAAAACATTTTAGAAAACCATTTATAGTATCCTACTCGGTAAAACAGTTTATAGTGTGGTAAATCCTTGTGCATGCGGGTTATCAATCACATGTGATTGATATGATAACTGGCATGTTTAACTTGTATTCCCCCCTATAAAACATGTAAAAACATTTAAAAGGTTCATTCAGGGGTATGAACTCACCTGACGTAAGTGGATTTGATGAAGGTGCCGGTTGGGTGCTCGGTGTCAAGTAAAGGCTTGAACACACTTAGTGACCTATTTAACATATGATAACATATGTTCACATATAATTAGCACATTTAACACTAATTAAACAAGTATACACTTCCTAAGTGCGAAAACACTTTTAATTAAGCATTAGGGGTGTCCCGGTAACATCTAAGGGTGTGAATGACTAGGATAAGGAGTTTACTCTTCAAGAGTAAACTCTTTGGAGAGATTTCGGCCTTAAACACCCCATACCCATGAGTTTACGGCCGTAAACTCATGGATGAGGTTGTTAAGTGTTAAATGGCCTACTACAATTTAAGGGATGATGCTAGGTTTTGTTCTTGGGCATTAGAAAGGGACTAATGGAACATATGGGTTATTTGATGAGTTCATGGCAGTAAACTTTGAGTTTACGGCCGTAAACTCTCACCCACTCAATCATAAATTGTTTTGAAGGCCAAAGGTAAAGCATAATTGGTTCTACTCATTTTTACAAGTTAAGGGGTGAGTTTGGGGCACCTTTTAACCCCTTTGTAGGAGTTTACGGCCCAGGTACCCTTTCATGAGGGGTTTACGGCCGTGAACTCCTTATGGAGGTGTTTTAATTAAGTTTAAGGTCCCTAACTTGTTGGTGGTTGATTATAGAATTTAATTCAAGGCCATTGGTGTGTTTAAGGGCATTTTTAACACACAAATATGAGTTTACTCCCCATAAGAGGAGTTTACGGCCCAAGCATATTCTTGGGAAGTAAACTCATGTTTACTCTCCAAAATGCTAGTTCAAGGTGTTCTATGTAACAACGGAAATTTTTAAACAAAATTTTCATTTCTAAAAATGTATTTTCATCCCAAACAAGGCATAAATATCCAACGTATCATGTCATAATACAAATCATATGAATCCCAAGATCATAAATCATCTATCAGTGTGTACAGATCACGCCGGCGCCTTCCCACGGTCCTCACTAGTACCTGAAACATATACACAACAACTGTAAGCATAAATGCTTAGTGAGTTCCCCAAAATACAGCTTACGTGCATACGCCTTTCCAGGCCCTGACCTTCCGGTCCATGTGTCTCAGGGGACTTCCGTCCCTGCTGGGTAAACCTTCCGGTCCTACCCACGCCAACCCCTCGGTCCACATTACAACGCCTTCCGGCCCATAACATATTCGCCTTCCGGCCCATAACATAATGCCTTCCGGCCCACATTAAGCATATCATACATAGCACATATAAAAATTAACTTATCACATATAGCACATACGTCTCATATCATATCCGACCTTCCGGTCACACAATCAGACCCTTCCGGATACAGTATAGTGAGAAGACTCACCTCACGAATATCGATAGCTAGCAAATCCCGAAATCACTCGTGCTTGATCCTCCGAGCTACAATCTCCCTATAACATCATACATCTCTTATTAACACTTTTACCACTAAGGTTGACTACCCTTTTTAAGTCAACACTAGTCAACCCTTGGTCAACGGTCAACGGTCAACTTTGACCGGACTCGGCGAGTGCACTAGGGCGACTCGGCGAGTCTAGACGTTTTCACCAACTTTCTAGGATTCCCTTTTGACACGTCGAGTACTCCCCCCTAACTCGACGAGTTCCACCTGGAAGAATCACGGGGCCACCCCGACTCAACTCGCCGAGTCTCAAGAACAACTCGGCGAGTCCCAGTTCGAATCAGTCCACTAGACAACCCTCTCTAATTCGCCCTGACTCACTGAGTCAACCCGCGACTCGACTGGACCACTCACTGGACGATCTAAGGCAATCTTCAAGCTACTCGCCGAGTCTACTCATCGGACTCGGCGAGTCCATGCCATGCAATCACTCAAACTCGCTTCTAAGGTCAGATCTGCTCCAACAATTCATAGATCTGGCCTTCCTAGACTGATTCATCACGTAAAGCCCTTATCTTGGTGTTCACAATACACTCCATGTCTCATAAATGGCATTTTGGCCCAAGGCATAAGGATTCCAATCCAAAACCTCCATTGATTCACGGAAAGCTTGGGCAAAGGGACACTCTGGACTCCAAACCCTCAGAAATGGCTCCTCTTGCTTTCCCCTTAGCTGATCCTCCCTTTCCCTTGCAAGATGACACTTCCAAGATCAATAGTGGCCTCCTTCTTTGCTCCAAACGCTCACACTCGATCAGGGTTTCACTCAAGGGACTGGTGAGCACAAATGACGGCCATAAGGCCCCTTTAAATAGGTCCCAAACCCGAGCAATTAGGGTTTCATTAAACAGCGCGGACTCGCCGAGTCCATATCCTGGACTCGCCGAGTCCAGACGAATCCCGCGTCCATAATCGCGACCCTCCTCGGCGAGTCTGAGCTCCAACTCGCCGAGTCCACTCACAAAACATCAAAATTAGAATTATAAAAGATACCTGGAAATCCGGCTGTTACATTCTAAGTCCGATTCCATAAGCCTACAAGTCATATCTAAGCCTTAGGGACAATTTGGAGGGGTTTTGGGGCTTAAAAACCCCCCCATTAAATGGTGTTTACGGTCCAAGAGTGTTCTTGGGCCGTAAACACATCATTTTGTCCCTAATTTATGTTTTAAACTCGAATTTGCAGGCTAGATAAGCTATATAACAAGTTAGGATAGTTTACCTACTCGTTTGGGGCTCGAAACGGACGATTTTTGGCTCGGGAAAAAGTTGTAGACAGAGAGTTTAGAGAGAGAGAGTAAAAAGGTTGAAATGGAGTTTACTCTCCCTTATATAGGGGTTGGAGTTGAAGCTCAGTGGAAATCTACCCAATACTACCGTTAAACGGGGCTTTTGGTCGCACCCGATTCAGTGGTCGTAATAAAATTAACTTTTTTTTTCCAAATTAATATGGAAATGTAATCTAAGTGTTTTCATTTATTTTATTACGACGAATAACGACATGGAATGTAAATAAATAAAACATTTATTTATTTTACGACCTCAAATTAACGGAACTTTTATAACGTGGAATATTCCATTAACGGAAACGGGGTAATGTAACGGAATAAACTTTGGGTTGTCACAATGTATGATCGGGAAGGTCATTGGGCTCTCTATTATCACTCAGTTTGGTTACTTGAGAGATTAACTCCATATCCAAATTAGCACACTAAGAATTAAAGTCCAAATTAACTTCCTTAAGTAAAATAAATATATTGAAGTTTGCAACACTACTACAGCCAGCCGGCAATACTTTTCCTCATTTACGTTACTGGAATGAAATTTATTACCTTATATTTATAACTGAAAGTTTCAATGAAAATACTTTTACACACTCGAAAGATTTAACTTATAAATGCTCGATTCTGGAAAATATAGGATTTTCTAGGGACTTCTACTATTCTCAAATATTAATTTCAGCTTTTATATTTCATAATTGTAAACACTTTTATACAAGTAATGACACTAAAATCTTATGATCTCACTAGCTTTATGCTGATACTCGTGTTCAAAATAACTTGTATTCTCAGGTCAAAAATAGACAGGTACTGGTGCAACTTTTGAGATGGAGCGTATTCAAGACCCATCTTTTATTTTTGTTTACATTTTTGGTGTCTATCAAACTGTACAGAACACGTTTGTATTTATAATTACTATACTAATGTAATGGATGTTGTTGCTTGTTTTTACTATTATACAATTGTTATGATATTGTACATGACGCCCTCCACCCCAGAACGTATTCTGCCATTCTCGGTTTTGGGGTGTGACACATATCCTCCACCTCCCCAACAAACTGAAACTTCGAGCATATCTTTGGAAGACATTGTGAAAAGCATTGCCACTACTACCCAAATTTTCCAAGAAACAACTAGAGCTAGCCTCAGAAGCTAAGAGCAACAAATTGCACAACTTACTCAATCTGTGAGTATATTGGAAACTCAAGGAAAATTACCATCGCAGACTGGAGAGGACCCAAAACATACCATTTCTTCCCTCACCTTGAACGATGGGAAATTTTTTGATGACCCAAGATTGCAGTTTGAAGATGGGGAAGTGGAAGAAGAAGTAGAATTGGAAAAGGTTATCGAGGAAGAAGTGGAAATTGAGAAGGTTGACATGGAAATTGTAAAGGATGTGTTTGAGGTTGACGAAAGAGAGGCTGAGCAATCCACTACCAATGAGAAAATCCTTTCATTGGTAGACCAAACACTAGATCCGAAAACGATAAATCTGTCGGACATGCGTTGTCGGGTCAACAGAGGCAAACAGAGCAGCATAAAGCCCATCATCAGATGTATAAGAAAGGTCCGCCCAATGCCTTGGTTTAAAAATCCGAGATTTTGCTCGAGTGGTCAGGGGGTGCCCGATAGAAGCAACAAGAGCCGGTGTCGATGGAGTATAGGGCGAGGGGGTAGCATCGTTAACATCGGGTAGCGACAGACCTGAATCAGAACCCGATGCAGGTTCAGTGTTGGAGCCATGATCAAAGTCCGAGGTAGCGGAAAAGGAGTCCGAGGCATACACTGTAGAAGCAGGATTGGGTTTGGGGGGGGGACTCGACTGGGGATGATGACATGGGAGGATCATCGCATATAGTACATGGAGTTGGAGGCGAGGCCGGTGGAGCGGGTTTTGAGACAACAACGGGCACGGGCACACACGAAAAATCATCCAAAAAGGGCTGAAGTGGTAAATCAACAATTGCGATGTGCGTGGCAGCAGTGTCAAAAGGAAAACACAACTCATCAAACCGAGCATGGCGTGTGATGTAGATGCATGAGGATCTAGGATCAAGACATAAGTGACCTTTGTATTGGGAGTGATATCCAAGAAAAACACAAGGAATGCTCCATGGAGACAATTTATGAGCTGAATTATCCCGCATATAAGGGTAGACCCGACACCCGAACGGGCGGAAATTATCATAAGGCGGCACTTGACCAAACAACATCTCAAAAGGAGAACGATAGCCAAGAACTCTTGAAGGCAAGTGATTAATAATATACACCACGGTACTAAAGGCATGAACCCAATAAGAGGCGGGTGTGTGACTATGAAACATCATGGTAAGGTCTATTTCAATTATATGTCGATGCTTGCGTTTGACTCGTCCATTTTGTTGCGGGGTGTACGGACACGAAATCTGATGAAAAATGCCACACGATTTTAATAAGCCCTTCACACGGTAGTTTAAAAATTCTATACCCCCATCACCTTGAAAATCTTTAAGCTTGGTGGAAAATTGATTTTCCACAAAAGTGAGAAATCAGACGAAAACATAATAAAATTCGGATTTGGCCTTGAGTGGATACAACCATGTAAAGCGCGAATAATCGTCCACAAAAGAGACGTAGTAGCGATATGAATTAACTGACTAAATAGGTGACGGCCCCCATAAATCACAATGCACCAAATCCAATATATGTAAAGCACGATTATTATTATTAGAAAATAGCAAGCGACGAGACTTAGCAAGTTCACACGGAGAGCAAATATTTAGTTTTGGCAACACATTAGAAACAAATAAAAGTCCAAATTTATTTAACATAGAAATAGTGTCAAAAGACACATGTCCCAATCTGGAGTGCCAAAGTTCAAAAGAGGCACACGGCTTGGATCCGACAAAAAACGCATAAGCTTTGGGAGAAGTGGCTAGAACATACAACCCACGATCACATTTTCCTTGTGCTAGGACCTGCTTCGCTGTTCGATCCTGAATGAAAAACAAAGAAACAGAGAAAAGAACATCCACAGGATTGTCGCGCGTTAGTTTACTAATGGATAATAAACTTTTGGTGAGGTGGGGAACCACCAAAACATGCCACAAGTGAATACCATTAGCAATTTTGGAAGAACAGATAGAAGAGATGTTGAGTGTATTACCATTTCCAAATTGGACCGAAGAGTCACCACTATACGGCTCGACATTAGACACCCATCCGGTGGAAGACATCATGTGATCGGAGGTCCCGAAATCAACAAACCAATCTGGGCCGGAAGGAGTAACTTGACACTTAGCTATAAATGCTTTGGTGAGATCAACATCACGCATGGGTGAAGGGGACGCAAAAGATTGAAGTTGAGGGCACTGCTTCGCGTAGTGGCTATTTTGGCGTCAAAGTTGACAATAAGGCGGCCGGCATCCACGACCGCGACCACCACGGAACAAGCGACCACCCCGACCCCGACTACCATTCGAACCTAAGGAGGGAGTGGCGCCGGCAGAAAAAAGCAATCGAGGGAATGGTGTCGTCGTGAATGGAATTGAGAAAAATTTCACAAGCCTCGGCCCTAGCCAACAAGTCACGAAACCCAAAAACAGCCCCGGAAGCACGGATGGCGGTGGAAAAATTCTCAAACGAGGCAGCGAGACCGCAAAGAAACCAATGGGTTTTGTTAGTTTCCTCCACCCCTTGACCAATGGCAGCAAGTTGATCACAAACGGACTTTAATTTTCGGCCAAATTCTGAAACGGTGGAGGAACCTTGGTAAGATGGCGTAGTTGATCACAGAGATTTTGGGCACGCTCGAAGGAGGAGTTGCCGTAGGCGGCTTCAAGGGTTACCAAAATGTCACGAGCTGTTGAGAAGCCCACAATCTCAGAAAAAGCTTCTTCTGTTACAGAAGTTTGAAGAAGAATAACAACCCTTTGATCGGTGGAGACCCACTCTGCCAGGGTCGCATTCAAGGTCGACTTGTTATCAACCAAAAATGGAGGGTGGTGGGGACTAAACGGAGCCATTAACATGACCAAGAAGTTGCCGGTATTGTAAAAGAGGGATCATTTGATTCTTCCACAGAAGGTAATTTGATGAAGAAAGGCGAATGGTGATGAGATGCAAAATGGTGTTCATAGAGAGAGAGAGAGAGAGAAAGAGGAAGCATTAGAATCGGACATGTTGATGAAGCTGAAGGGTGAGGAAAGCTGATGGGTGGGAGAGGAAGAAAAAGGGAGGGACGGATCTAGAGGGAGGGAAAAAGAAGGTTGGGAGTTACAAGGCTTGATACCATGTGAAAGTTAATGAAAAAACTCTCTGTTGTAGATACACGAGAGTTACGATGATATATATATATATATATATATATATATATATATATATATATATATATATATATATAGGTAAATAAGTTACAAGAACACCCCTGTAACTAACAAATAACTTACATGAACACCCCTCTAACTAATGAATAAATACATAATGGTACAAGAACTATATTTGTCTAATAGTATGTATGTTCCGGAGTGGAATTAGTGTTTTTTATTGTATTCCGAAATTAGGTTTTTTCTTGTATTCCGAAATTAGGATTTTTCTATGTATGTTCCAAAACCCGGAAATCGGGTATGGTATTTCAGACGAAAATTCTTGACCTAGTTCATTATATTCCTGACAAGATTTTCGTATTCCGGACTTGATTTTCGTATTTTGGACACGTTCCAGACTAGCAAAAATTAAGGTTTTTGATGAAGATGTATCATGCAGTATAGATGTATAAGTCTATGTAATCCTATAATTTCCTTAACAATATTAATGTTATAGAAAACCTTATAATACCTATATAATTGCATAAACTAAACATTTTTTAATGTATAATAAAAAATAAATGCATTTAATTAGAAACAAATTTGAAACTTACGAATAAAAACTACATTTCTTCACTGCTGTCAGAAGACATTTTCTAAAAACTTCATATATTTGATAAAATTTAATAATTATATGATTTATATCTTTTAATGTATATAATATAGTCATGCCTTGAAAAACATCATGGCTCGTCAAGGCTTGCCATGACTTAACTTTTACCATGTCGCCAAGTCACGTCTTACGTTATTTAGAACCTTGGTTTTTTTCCTTATTATAGATTTTATCTTTCTACTTTTTCATTATGACATTTTACCTTTAAGCTGAGTTTGCCAATATGGAATGCAGATAATTTCTTTTCAGCATGACAAATGATTTTGATAACAATATTTGAAATTGTGTGGGGGTGACTACAAAGCAAGCGAACGAAAAGTTAGTTGCCTAGGCATTCAAACTTTCTTCTAATAAGAAAAACCACATATGTTGTATGAAAATTTGAAGGGTTATGATTTGTTCTTGCGTTTTCAACTTTTCAAACGTTTTATATATATATATATATATATAATGGTCTTCATGTGTGTCGTGTCATTAGTTATAACATGGGCACGATAGTGACATAGTAAAGGGTGTCATTCGACATTCGTCGACATGTGTACGTAATCACCAAAACATGATTATGTAAACATTGTTGCATAAAGTGGTCGGTTTTGTAAGTGCGCCATGATTTCGCACCCGAGTTCAAGTGTGCAGGTTGTAGTTACAACTGTTGCGTATGTTCTATCGTGCTACAATCAAAATAATTATTAGTTAGGGATTTTTGTATGTATGTTTCAGAGTGGAATTAGAGGTTTTGGTTGTATTCTTAAATTAGGTTTATATTGTATTCCAGAATTATGATTTTTCTATGTATGTTCCAGAATCCGAAAATCGGGTATGGTATTCTGGACCATAAATTTCGGACCAAAATTTCGAACCTAGTTCATTGTATTTCTGACTAGATTTTCGTATTCCATACTTGATTTCCGTATTCTGGACACATTCCGAACTAGCAAAAATTAAGGTTTTTGATTAAGATGTATCATGTAGTATAGATGTATAAGTTTATGTAATCCTATAATTTCCTTAACAATATTAATGTTATAGAAAACCTTATAATACCTATATAATTGCATAAACTAAACATTTTTTAATGTATAATAAAAAATAAATGCATTTAATTAGAAACAAATTTGAAACTTACGAATAAAAACTACATTTCTTCACTGCTGTCAGAAGACATTTTCTAAAAACTTCATATATTTGATAAAATTTAATAATTATATGATTTATATCTTTTAATGTATATAATATAGTCATGCCTTGAAAAACATCATGGCTCGTCAAGGCTTGCCATGACTTAACTTTTACCATGTCGCCAAGTCACGTCTTACGTTATTTAGAACCTTGGTTTTTTTCCTTATTATAGATTTTATCTTTCTACTTTTTCATTATGACATTTTACCTTTAAGCTGAGTTTGCCAATATGGAATGCATAATTTCTTTTCAGCATGACAAATGATTTTGATAACAATATTTGAAATTGTGTGGGGGTGACTACAAAGCAAGCGAACGAAAAGTTAGTTGCCTAGGCATTCAAACTTTCTTCTAATAAGAAAAACCACATATGTTGTATGAAAATTTGAAGGGTTATGATTTGTTCTTGCGTTTTCAACTTTTCAAACGTTTTATATATATATATATATATATATATATATATATATATATATATATATATATATATATATATATATATATATAATGGTCTTCATGTGTGTCGTGTCATTAGTTATAACATGGGCACGATAGTGACATAGTAAAGGGTGTCATTCGACATTCGTCGACATGTGTACGTAATCACCAAAACATGATTATGTAAACATTGTTGCATAAAGTGGTCGGTTTTGTAAGTGCGCCATGATTTCGCACCCGAGTTCAAGTGTCCAGGTTGTAGTTACAACTGTTGCGTATGTTCTATCGTGCTACAATCAAAATAATTATTAGTTAGGGATTTTTGTATGTATGTTTTAGAGTGGAATTAGAGGTTTTGGTTGTATTCTTAAATTAGGTTTATATTGTATTCCAGAATTATGATTTTTCTATGTATGTTCCAGAATCCGAAAATCGGGTATGGTATTCTGGACCATAAATTTCGGACCTAGTTCATTGTATTTCTGACTAGATTTTCGTATTCCATACTTGATTTCCGTATTCTGGACACATTCCGAACTAGCAAAAATTAAGGTTTTTGATTAAGATGTATCATGTAGTATAGATGTATAAGTTTATGTAATCCTATAATTGCCTTAACAAGATTAATGTTATAGAAAACCTTATAATAGCTATATAATTGCACAAACTAAATATTTTTTAATGTATAATAAAAAAAATAAATGCATTTAATTAGAAACAAATTTGAAACTTACAATTAAAAATTGTATTTCTTCACTGTTATCAAAGACATTTTCAATATGTAGAGGTGTACGAAATGAAATTTCGAAGTTCAGTCTGAAACAAAAGATGTCGAAGTGTAGTCGGAAACGGGATATTTATAGAAGAACCACATTACCGGGTCGGAATTACTACCCATTTAAGCGAATTTGAAATCGGGTCGGAACAACCTATTTGGGACCAAGTGGTCATTTTGCCTTTTTATTTATTTATTTATTTAATATAATTAAACAATAAAAAAATAGTAAGATTACTCAATTTCCCTTTTAATTATATACCTTAAGATAATAACGTCTTTTAATTATTTATCTTCATTTTTGATAATAACATCTGACCAACTATATATTGGTTTTCTTTATCATCGTCCAATCAACACTCTCTCCACTTGAAACAATAGCATAATTTACGAGGTTGTCGACTACTGGTGTTCGAATATCATATTTCTCTAAAGGCATCTTTTCTTCATGCCAAATATAAACAGCGATTGAATGTAATAGTCAACTAACCAGAGATGGAGATGGCCATATGGTTGACGGTGGTGATGGGAGTGGTGCCACTGGTACTCTGGTTATTATGGTGGTGGAACAATGTATGGTACTGGTTAGTTATCACAACTCTCCGTTCATCCAAAGGAGGCACCATGCTGCCTCCCGGCCACATGGGTCTTCCTATCTTGGGTGAAACGCTCACATTCCTATGGTACTTCAAATTCCTCCGTCGCCCTGAGGACTACATTACTTCAAAGCGTCAAAAGTAACTATTTTCTCGTTTGTTTTTCGTTTACAGATATATACTACCTTTTTTATAAAGTTTTTATTTAAGGTTGATCTATTATTATAATACTAAACAGGTATGGCGATGGGATAGGGATGTATAAGACACATCTATTCGGTAGACCATCAGTGATTGCGTTTTTACCATCGACAAATAAATTTGTACTTCGAGATAACGAAAACTTCAAGTACGGATGGGCAATGGTGGAGCTTGTAGGCAAGACGTCACTAACTGGGGTTCATGGAAAAGCACATCTTAGGCTTCGGAGTTTTGTTTCTCGAAGCATTAACCAGCCAAATGCGCTTCGTAGAATCGGCCTCGCAGTGCAACCACGAATGATCTCAGCCTTACAATCGTGGACCAAATGTCATAATATTACTTTCTACGATGAAATGAAGAAGGTAACATTCGAGAACATTGGTATGTATTTTGCTAGTATTGAGTCTGGCCCTACCCTCGACAATCTTAACAAATACTTCGCCGGAATGATTAGTGGATTGAGAGCCTACCCATTGAATATACCAGGATTTACATTTCATCATGCGCTTCAGGTACTATTTATCATTATTTTCTTTTTGAACAGCAAGAAAGTTTTTACTATTTATCAAGCGTCTAACTGGTCATGATAAGAGATGGAGTAATTAATATATATGTCCATTCATAAGTAGTCTAAAGAAGTATGTTGAAATCGTTTTTTAAAAAGTGTCGCAGAAAAATCCAAGCGATTTTCAAGGAAGTGTTAGATGAAAGGAGAAACAACTACAATGGAGATGATCAACCTATAAATGATCTAATGGATGGTTTGATGAATCTGAAGGACGAGGAAGGGAACCGTTTGAGCGATACTGAGGTTCTCGATAACATGACTAGCATTCTTCTTGGTGGGTATGAATCAACTGCGGTAGTCACAATGTGGGCTGTTTATTATCTTGCTAAATATCCAGAGGTTTTACAAAAGCTTCGGGTAAGCCTACACCTAGCCATGTTTTACTTTCTTTGTGGAGTTTATTTATGTTAGTTACGTACTTACGTATACCTTGAAAAATATGTAGAACGAGAACATGGCTCTCAAAAAGAGCAAGAGCGAACAACTTGTAACAAGCGATGAGATTCTAAAGTTGGAGTACACCATCAAGGTATGATTAATAATCTTTGTTTTGCTAAATCATCTCCTTCGGGTTAATCTTGATGTATGAATCCTCTATTTTGAAATTTATGCCTTCAGGTTGTCGATGAAACAATCCGATTGGCGAATATAGCTGGGTTTCTATTGCGTATTACAACAAAAGATTTGGAGTATAAAGGTAATTGATCAGTGTTCTATATTTATTTACTTGCTCTTATTATGTTTTTATAGCCATATCATTATTGTTAATGCAGGGTATACTATACCGAAGGGATGGAATATGATTCTATGGCTTAGGAATGTCCATATAGATCCTAAAAACTTTGACGATCCATTGTGTTACAATCCTGATAGATGGAATGTAAGTATGATATGCCAAGCTTCTCAACTTTGTTAGATGTAATATATTTATTTATTTATTTTCTCTGAAAGCTAAAAAAAAAATATATGTTTTAAGGGATCAATGCTACCAGAAAACTTCCAAGCATTTGGATACGGTCCGAGAATATGTGCAGGAAATATGGTTGCTCGTTTACAAGTCGCATTGTTTCTCCATCATTTGTCCACGGGATACAAGTATGATCATATTCAATACGTGTCATTACATCATTTATACATAGATTTTGATTAAAAAACGTGAAACTTTCTATTAATATTAATATATCATTGAATTTTTAAATTGAATATCAGGTGGAAATTGGTGAATCCGGATGCCAAAGTGAAATATCTTCCACATCCTAAACCAGAAGATGGTCTTCAAATTACCATTGAAAAACTATGAATCCTATTAATTGGAGAGTCTACTCGTTCTATATTTTCGATATTTCTTTCGTCAAACAGGCCGTTATTACTTATGAGTACTTATGCTTGATTGAAAAACAATATCCTTATTGTACCGTTATATGATAATAGTAGGAAATTTTGAATGTCATAATGTTATTTTCTTGATCCCTATCCAATGTTTTTGATGTATTTATAATAATGTCAACTAGGTTATATTCTGTAGAAACTACGGTTATAAAAATAATAAATTTTTTATAGTAAACTTATAATTAATAATTAGTTGTTTTTAATAAATTATTAATTAAACATGATTTTGTAAAATTTTCAATATAGAAATACAACTAATTATTGACAATTTATAACCGAAATGTATTCAATACGAAATTAATTTTCTCCTAAAAGTCAGGAATCAAATAAATAATTATCTAACTTATTATCAAAATCAATACTTTTTAAAAACAAAAACTCAGAAGAAAATGCAAATGTCATTTTTATAAAACATTTAAAAAAACATATATTATAAGAAAATGACAAGTGGTACTAATGACTATTTTTTTTATTAGTATAGAAAGATACTATAAAGCCAGTAATTTAGGCGTGGATTTATTATTTATCAAAAAAAATTTGTTATTCTGTAACATTCCGTTTAAAATAAAATAGGCGAATAAATAAACAATAAGCCTTAAAACCTCGAGATGTATTTTATATGTTATTTTATTTTAGCCCTAATTCCATAATAATTATCAGCGTTAGCCATAAAGAGTTAAATGGTATAAATTCCAGAATTTGGGGTCTATATTGTAATATTAGGACTTGAATTATAATGGATTCTGAAAGCTAGGGGATGTTTGGTAAATTATATATCTAATTTGAAAAGAAATTGAGAGGGAGGGATTGAAAATGGGAAATTGGTATAAGTTGAATCAAAGACACGTTAAGACCCGTCACTTTCTCATGTTCCTTCATTTTTATGGAAGCATCCTTAAACCCTAACCCTAGAACCATTTTCTGCCACCATCCTTATTTCCCCCATCCTGAACTGACGTCATCACCCCCGTTCCTTGCTACAGCAAACCGTCGAGTGTCGTTGCTGCTTTCCCTTCCGGCGAGAACGAGTTGGCGATCGTGAGTGCGTCCGCTGCTACCATTCCTCCACCTTCTTCTTCTTCTTCTTCTTTTATGTCGCCAATGCAGCCGCAACACGGCAGTTGCCGGTGTTGCTCCAGCTACCCCTCGCCTTTTTTCTGTCCCACAACAGCTAGTCGCCGCCGCCTACGCTCGTACGACCCTCCCGTCCGCTACTCCGGTCTTCATTTGCCACCCCGAAGGAGGCTACGGAGTTCATATTTTGCGAGAGTGGTGTGTGTGTGTGTGTCATAGTTGGTCGGATAATCGAAAAGAACCACCATGACCGCCAACCATGGTAGTTACCGCCTGCTGCCATCTCCTGCCGCCACCAGCCACCATGGAAGGTGGTTGTATGTGTGTTTTATGTTGTAAATATTTGTCTATATTATGGTGTAATCTTGTATGAGCAATCATTAGCCGGAAAACCAAGGAAAACCTCAACCAACATCGTTTTGTCACCATTAGCCACCATCTTCGGTGGCTTTGTGCATTTGTGTGTGATTGGACTGATGTATGGATTGCTTTTGATATTTTTTTGGCCAAAAATCATAACCACCACCACCATGAGGTGGTGGCTGCCACCGTGAACCACTGTTGACCACCACCGCCCAGGGTGGTAGTTGCTGGCGTCCAACTTATTAAACATAAATTAACCTAAAAGCCTAACCTGGAACCTAGTTGGCACATATTTGGATTGAAAACCCTAATGTCAAGAAACACTAGTTTTTGGAGTTGGTCGGGACCGAGTTAAAGTTGTTAATTATGTTCTAAATAACACTTAATAACGTCCCTACAATTAACTTAATACAATATTGGACTTAATGGATTCAGTCCTTAAGGAGTTAAGTGTGGAACACTAACCCTAGTTATCATTTTATGTGAAAAACCCTAGAATCGGGGAGCTCTATTTTGACAATGAGTGGACGCCTAGTCGAGTTGTTGATTGGATTGTTATTCGCCTAAGAATGACTAAGTCAAACCTTAATCAGTCATACCCTTAATTGATTAACTCCTTAATGGGTTAAGTGTACTTAATTAACCGTAATCGCCATTTTAGGTGAAACCCTAATCGTCATTTCATGTGAGGTGGTCACTGTTGCAAGTGACTATGACCTGTGATCGGGTATTGACTCAAGTATCTTCCTGTAGGTGATTGGAAGTGAGTTGAAGCTGGTAGAGTCCTCCATTACTAGAGTGGTTATCTGTGCGCACATCGAGGTGAGTTTCACCTCACTATACCTGTGGGTAACGACACCAATACCAGCCCACTAGCTATGGTTATGTGCTAGTAGAGGGATGCCTTAGGACTTATATATAGTCATGTAGGATAGACTAAGGACTCTTGATCTAAGCTCTCTTACTTGTTCCTTGTTTGGCTGTAGTTCAAGAGTAGGATCACCTCTCCTAGTAACTATCTCACCTCTAGGTATATAAGGCCATGATTCCTTGGATTGTTGATATTTAGTATGTTGTTATACTATAGTAATTTGTTAGATCTATGTTCTGGTATCGAGTATGTTGCTATGCTATAATGATCTATTAGATCCATCTCCTGGTATTGAGTATGTTGCTTTGTGGTAATAACCTGTATAATTGTATGTCATTTGTGCTTACTGGTTATTGTCAACGGAGTGCCCTTAGGGACTGTCTGTGGTCATGTAGGATAGCCTGAGAACTCTTGTTCTAGGCTCTCTTGCATGTTCATTGTTTGGTTGTGGCTTTAGAGTAGGATCATCTGTTCGAGTGGTTATCTCACCTATGGTTACTTATGGTTACACATTCTGTGGGGGTTAGTTGATAGCAGGATTGTATGCTGTGATAGGATTAGTAGGCAGTAGTGAGCAGTGTGATTGTTGATTGTCTGTATTATTTGATCTCGATTGTTTATATGTCGACATATTGTGTTTGGTTTGGGTTGAGGCGGTCTTGCTTTATGCGATAGGCCAAGATACCCAGTGCGGGCCGGCTGTAGGGCGTAGGCATGGAGGCTCGAGAAGAGCGGTAAGGTTGAGGCGGTAGGCCAACAAATCCTAGGTATTCTAGCCTGATGGCTAACTGGACCTGTTGTATATTGGCATTCTAACATGGGGTATTCCATTCCGAAGATGACTGGACCAAGAGGTAGACTGAGCTTCGGGTATCCCAACCCAATGGTTGACTAAGCCCAACATGTTTGATTGCATATGTGATATGTTTATACGGTGGTATTTTAGGGGAACTCACTAAGCTTTATGGTTACCCGATTGTTTATGGTTTCAAGTATCATCAGTTATTGCTGGAAGGCAAAGGCAGGACTATACACACTCATCAGCAGCATTGAAGATTCCACATTTCTACAACACTCTGATTTTTAATAAATGTAATTCGGAATAAACAGTTTTCTTAACTAATGTATTAATAAATTAGGAAGTTTTACCTTAACAAAAATGAAAACATTTGGTTGTGAAAATGGGGAATTACAAGTTGGTATCAGAGCCCTGGTTTGAGTGCATTAGAGGAACACTTGTGTGAATCCCGTCTCAAACTAGGATCCGGTAGTTTTTACAAAATGTTTTTGAAAAACAAATTACAACAAAAGAGTTGGGTTAACGACATGGGCTTCGTCTCTTGTCATGTTCCTGTTTGATTGTTGGCTTGGGATAAAGAATGTGAACCTTGACTTAACTTTGATTTTTCAGGAAGATGCGGTGTGTACAGTCAACTAGAGCCCGAACAGGAGAGTGGTTCCCAAAATACCCATACTTGTTGTATTTACTGAGTTTTGATCTTGCAGATACACGATTTGTTTGAAAATCATGTTAGTGATAGGCTAGGGATATTTAGAAATCGCATGATAGAATTTATTGATTATATGAAGCCTAATAGAAAAGGGTTCTTCTTGTATGAAATTGACATCATTACTATAGTTGCTTAGTGTAACACCCGGAAATTAGAAGGCCAATTAAGGAAAGAAAATCTCCAATCAAGAGGGAAACTCGTCGAGTTTCAAGGGTGGGAACTCGACGAGTAGGAATTTTGTCACGCGTGTTTTCAGAAGACCAACTCGACAAGTCGGAGGGGACCAAGTCAACAAGTTGGACTGGGTTTGGAAAAACCTAAATACATGATTTTGCATCCTATTTAAACACCTTATGCTTTAGTTTTTGGCCTCATTTCCAGCCTCCATTATCCTAACCTTAGATCTCAAAACCCTAACACTATTGTGAGCCATTTTTTAGTGTTCTTGTGAGTGTTTGAAGCTCATGGAAGAAAGGAAAGCTTGAAGGAACAAGGAAGAGTAGCTCCAGAAACCTCACTCCATTTTTGTCACATGCTAGTAATCAAGTCGCAAACTTGCTAAGTACTTGAGTAGTGTGACATCCCCAAAATCTCGTCCAGAAAAGACTGATTTTCATTTATGCTTTTAAAATAATTTCAGAGTAAATCCTTTTGATTTGAAAGAGTTGCGGAATTTGTTCCCAAAAACAAAACGTGATAAAACAATGTTTACCAAAGCATTTCATAAAAGAAATGTATTTTCATTATATAATCAAAACTCGGGGTGTCATGTTCCGATACAGACCAATAAGCATAAACGATAACATTACAAGTCATTCAACAAATATATACATATACAGACTTGTAAACAAAACAACTTGATGGTTCATGCATCTTATGCCCTCGCGCCACTTCCTGTAATACAAATAAAACTGAGTGGGTCAGACTTGGGAGCCTGGTGAGCATATAGGGTTTTCAACCCACAATAAATAATTATATTTAATTTCCACCAACCAACAATAACCCAATTACCCATTCCCGTTATTCTCACTTTATGTCCCTAAAACAGCTAACATAAGGGACCTAGTCTAAGAATATTTCATCGGGGCGACAACACATGCTTCTGGGGTTCCTCAGCAATATAAGTCAAATAAGGCAACCATGAGGGGGATGGAGTACAGCAAATGAACACCCAAGTTCATTAACACCTACAGGTGGCGAGCCTGCTAGCGTTACAATTATCTCCCCCTTAGGATGATTACGTCCCGGATCAATTTAAATACAAATTATTTAATAAACTTCGAAAATTCATATCTTCTTCATACGAACTCCGTTTTTGACGTTCTTTATATCAACGCGTAGGTGAGACTACGCTCTACAACTTTCGTTTAGACTCCGTCGGCTAATTTTGACTTTATTTTTATTAATTATTTTTAGTAGGCCGGGACAGAAAAACATCGTTATAAATTCATAACTTATTCGTTTGACGTCCGTTCTCGCCTAAATTTTCATTGCTTCGATACCAACAACGAGATCTTCTATTCTCGTTTAGATTGATTTGACTAAAAACTGCTCAATCTCAAAGCGAGTATTTCGGGCTGCATACCGCTAAGTCGAAACTTCAGAAAATCATAACTTCCTCATACGAAGTCAGATTTGGGCGTTCTTTATATATTCGGAAACCTCGTTTCAAAAATATCAAGTTTATTTTACACTTAAATTTTGACGCTCATTTTATTCTTAATTAATCAAATCACATAATACTCAAATAATATACTTCTATTATTTCAAAACGGGTTACAAAGGTTAACCTGGACTATTACATCAACGAAAATGCCTAGCCTGGAAACGCGGGCGTTACAATTCTCTCCCCCTTAGGATGATTCCGTCCCCGGAATCACACATCAACAAACAAATGCGGATAGCGACTCAACATGTCACTCTCCGTTTCCCAGGTGAGATTTGGCCCATTCGAATGTTTCCAACGAACAAGCACTAATTCGACCATCTTGCGTCGAAGCTTCTTAGTCTTTCGGTCAACAATTGCCTCTAGTTCTTCAATTAACCTCTTGTTTTCATCAATTCTCAATTCAGAAATTGGAATTATATCGGGAACTTCTCCCGTAAACTTCCTCAAATAACACACAAGAAAAGTGTTGTGAATTCCATTCAGTTCCTCTGGTAGTTCAAGCTTGTAAGCTTGGTTCCCAATCCTCTGAAGAACTTTAAACGGTCCAACAAACCTTGGACTCAACTTTCCCCTTTTACCAAATCTTATAAGTCCCTTCCACGGCGAGACTTTAAGCAAAACCGAATCTCCAACTTCAAAGGTCATTGGCCTTCGCTTCTTGTCAGCATAGCTCTTTTGACGATCTTGAGCTGCTAACATTCTTTCCCTGATCACTTTCAACTTCTCAGCAGTCTGATGGACCATCTCGGGTCCCATAAACTGCTTTTCCCCAGCCTCAAGCCAACAAGATGGCGTACGACACTTCTGTCCGTACAAAGCTTGATAAGATGCCATCTTTATGCTTGAGTGGAAACTATTATTGTACGAAAATTCTACCAAAGGTAAATGTTCATCCCAGTTACCTAGGAATTCCAGGGTACATGCTCTCAGCATATCTTCAAGTGTTTGTATTGTTCTTTCACTCTGACCATCAGTCTGCGGATGGTAAGCTGTACTTAAACACAACTTGGTACCCAATTCCTCTTGTAGACTTTTCCAAAACCTCGAGGTGAAACGGCTATCACGATCCAACACAATTGTTAACGGAACACCGTGAAGCCTCACAATTTCCTTCACGTAAGAATTCGCAAGCTTCTCCATAGACCATTTCTCCTTGGCTGCTATGAAATGCGCACTCTTAGTGAATCGATCAACGACCACCCAAATCATGTCGTGACCATTCTTTGTTTTGGGCAGTTTAGTGACAAAATCCATAGCAATGTCTTCCCACTTACCCATAGGCACAGGAAATGGTTCTAAACTCCCGTACGGTTTCTGATGTTGTGTCTTTACTCTCGCACAAGTCACACACTCAGCCACATACTTTGCAACATCAAGCTTCATTGTCGGCCACCAGTAGTAGGGTTGTAGGTCCCTATACATTTTAGTGCTACCCGGATGAATCGAGTACATGGTCTTGTGAGCTTCTTCCATCAGAAGATCTCTAATTCCTCCGGACTTAGGTACCCAAATCCGACCTTGGAACACCTTCAGTCCATGACCGTTTGTATCAAACACCAACGTTTTTCCCAAACGTTCCTCCTTTCGGTCATTCTTTTCAGAAGCTTCCTCTTGAGCTTTCTTTATACTTTCCACAATTGTCGAGACAACTTCAATTCTCAACGCTCTTGGCCTCTTCCTTTCAAGATTGACTTTCCGACTGAGAGCATCAGCAACAACATTAGCTTTACCGGGATGGTAAAGTATCTCACAGTCGTAGTCCTTGAGTAACTCTAGCCAGCGTCGTTGCCTCATATTCAATTATTTCTGATTAAAGAGATATTGGAGACTCTTATAATCAGTGAAAAGTTTGCACTTCGTGCCATAGAGGTAATGCCTCCATATTTTCAGAGCGAAAACTACCGCTGCCAACTCCAAATTATGAGTCGGGTAATTCTTTTCATGCTCCTTCAGCTGTCGAGACGCATATGCTATCACCTTTTCTCTTTGGGTCAAAACACAACCCAATCCAACTCCAGACGCATCGCTATAAACAGCGAAGTCTTAAACTCCATCGGGTAAAGAAAGTATCGGTGCCTCGCATAGCTTCTTCTTTAGCTTCTCGAATGCCTTTTTATGCTTATCACTCCAAGCATAAGTAGCTCCTTTGTGGGTCGAAGCTATTAATGGAGTAGCAATCGAAGAAAAGCCTTGGATAAACCTTCGGTAATATCTGGCTAATCCTAAAAAGCTTCGGATCTCCGTGGGACTTTTCGGTTGTTCCACTTCATTACAGCTTCAATCTTTGCTGGATCAACCATTATCCCTTCTTGGTTGACCACGTGACCTAACAATTGGACTTCACGAATCCAAAAATCACATTTGGAGAACTTCGTATACAGCTTCTCCATCTTCAAAACTTCCAACACTTCTTGCAAGTGTCTGCCATGCTCCTCTTGGATTTTCGAGTAAATCAGAATGTCGTCTATGAACACTATCACGGATTTATCAAGGAACGGATTACAAACCCTATTCATTAAATCCATGAATGCTGCTGGAGCATTGGTTAGTCCAAACGACATAACCAAGAACTCATAGTGTCCATATCTAGTTCTGAATGCAGTTTTCTCGATATCTTGCTCTCTTACTTTTAGCTGATGATATCCTGACCTAAGATCGATCTTCGAGAAATAGCTCGAACCTTGCAATTGATCAAATAGGTCATCAATCCTCGACAACGGATATCTATTCTTTATTGTTTCCTTGTTCAGCTCTCTATAATCGATGCACATTCTCATACTTCCATCTTTCTTCTTCACAAGTAACACCGGAGCTCCCCAGGGCGATGAACTAGGTCTAATGAAACCTTTGTCCAATAACTCCTGAAGTTGCATCATCAGCTCCTTCATCTCCATCGGTGCTAATCGATAAGGTGCTTTTGCTATTGGCGTGGTTCCTGGTAACAAGTCTATTCTGAACTCCACTTGTCTATCAGGTGGTAATCCAGGAAGATCTTTGGGAAATACTTCCGGATAATCACACACCACTGGAATACTCTACATCACCTTCTTTTCCTTCTTAGCATCGATTACGAATGCTAAATATGATGTACATCCCTTGGTCAAACACTTTCTGGCTTTCATTAGGGAAATGATTCCAGAATTTACTCGCCATTTGTCCCCATACACCATAAATGAATCTTTCCCAGGCGGGTTTACTTTAACTATCTTCTTTTTGCACAATATTTCAGCATCATTGGCACTAAGCCAATCCATTCCCAGAACGATGTCGAAACCATTAAGTTCGATAGGCAATAATTCCTCATGAAACTTATTCCCATTAAGGTCGGTTAAGATGTCTTTCATACGATGGCTAACAGGTACAAACTTGCCACTAGCTACTTCGACTAATAAAGCATTATCTAGTCTATTAACAGGCAAAACTAGTTTTCTACCAAACTCATGCGAAATAGAGGAGTAGTTGGTTCCAGAATCAAACAAAATTTAAGTAGGTAATTCGTTTACGAGAAAGGCACCTGAAGCGACATCAGCTTCATCTTTCGCAGCTTCGGGTGTCATCTGGAAAGCTCTCGCCTTCGGCTTTGGTGGAATGTTGGGCTTAGCTGCCTCCTTCTTCTTCGGACAGTCTTTCAAAATGTGCCCCTCTTCATTGCAACCAAAACACATCCTTTTGTTGTTCGGACACTCATTGGCAAAATGCTCAATTTTTTTTCGCACTTGTAGTAGGTTACATCCTCACTACATTTCCCAAAGTGCTTTTTCTTACACTTATCACACCATTTCGCTTCGCCTCCTTTTCCTCCACCAAACTTTTTCGAATTAGATTTCGAAAATTTGCTTTTCTTACCGGAACCAGATGTTCCCTCAAACTTTCTCTTCTCACCAACCTCAACCTTGTCGGTGGTTCTCCCTTTAATCATGTTCTCAACAGACTTGGCAGCCCAGATAGCTGCCTCTAGAGTATGTGTCTGACGTACTGGCACCTCGTACTCCCATGGGAGTCCCTTCGCATACCGATCCACCTTTGTCAACTCGTCTGGGACGATACGCAAGGCAAACTCCATCTTATCGGTGAAGTTATTGGTGTATTCATCAACTAACATGCTGCCTTTCGTCAATGCCAAAAACTTATTCTCCAACTCTAACAAATTTTGAGCCGAGCAGAACTTGCGCTTGAACTGCACCAAGAACTCTGCCCATGTCAATTGTTGTGGCTCATTAGGGCTTAAAGTCTTCCCTAGAGTGTTCCACCAACGAACGGCTCCACCTCGGAACTGACGCACTGCATAGATAGTCTGCAACTTGCCTCTGCAGCCACAAGTCATGAAGGCTAACTCCATTTCGGAGATCCAATCCATAACTCCAATCGGATCCTCTTTTCCATTGAAGGTCGATGGTTTGCAAGTTAGAAAGTCCTTGTACTTGCATCCCATTCCATCATTCCTTCCATCATGGTTGTTTTGCCTAACTATCGGTGGGTTGGCTTGACCAACAGACCCACTGAAGTTTCCACCTTCCGAGTGCCCTTCATTTAATTCGGGCTCTTCCACACGAATTGACAGTTCTTCACGATTCTGTTGAAGCAACCGCCTAGTTTCATCCATCTGACGATCCAACATTGTTTGAATCATCATTTGCACACCAGCCATGGTTATCGGCTCAGGTGCTGCTGCTACAACAGGTATTCGTTCAATCACTGGTGGTTGATTCCTGTTTTCATCAGCATTTCCAACTTCACTTCTTGTTCTCACCATTTTTTATCTACACACCCAATAAGGTGAAATTAGATCCTCATTCACGATAGATATTCAAATCATCCTTACCACTCCGAAACGTTTACATGCTAGTTCTAATATCGAAGACGTACGCTTAGAATCCTACACACATAAAGTTTTTAGATCCGGTCGGCAACAGACCATAGATCCGAACAAATAATATCATATATGGCAACATATAACATTTAGCACATAAAGCATTTTAGGCAACTTTCCTAAAATAAACTAGTGCTCATGTCTAAAATATCACAGACACACATCTCAAAATTCCACTTAGCATTCTAAGTTTAAGTCTAGAAATCCTACAAATTCCTAGTTCGCTTAAACTAATGCTCTGATACCAACTGTGACATCCCCAAAATCTCGGCCAGAAAAGACCGATTTTCATTTATGCTTTTAAAATAATTTCAGAGTAAATCCTTTTGATTTGAAAGAGTTGCGGAATTTGTTCCCAAAAACAAAACGTGATAAAACAATGTTTACCAAAGCATTTCATAAAAGAAATGTATTTTCATTATATAATCAAAACTCGGGGTGTCATGTTCCGATACAGACCAATAAGCATAAACGATAACATTACAAGTCATTCAACAAATATATACATATACATACTTGTAAACAAAACAACTTGATGGTTCATCCATCTTATGCGCTCGCGCCACTTCCTGTAATACAAATAAAACTGAGTGGGTCAGGCTTGGGAGCCTGGTGAGCATATAGGGTTTTCAACCCACAATAAATAATTATATTTAATTTCCACCAACCAACAATAACCCAATTACCCATTCCCGTTATTCTCACTTTATGTCCCTAAAACAACTAACATAAGGGACCTAGTCTAAGAATATTTCATCGGGGTGACAACACATGCTTCGGGGGTTCCTCAGCAATATAAGTCAAATAAGGCAACCATGAGGGGGATGGAGTACAACGAATGAACACCCAAGTTCATTAACACCTACAGGTGGCAAGCCTGCTAGCGTTCCACATGACTGTCTAGAAAAGTCTGTGGTCGTCATCTAAACTCCGCTAGATGACTAATCAAACAACAACGAGGCCTCTCATCTGTTTATTACACACCAACTATCTACCCATGTTCTACCCAAGATATTAGTAGATAAAAATATACGTTTTTATACATAGTTTCAAAACCTGTATAGCATGCTCAATCAATACATTTTCCACATAACAGATGAGGCACACACGCATCACACGTATTTCATAGAGAAATAATCAGATCTATAAGATAGAAGAAAGTGAATATACATTCACACACATAACAACAAAATATACACATAACACGTATTTCGTATAAAATACTTCATAATTATGCGTTAGAAGAAAGTAACCACACACTCACGCATATAAACAACAATATACTTAATACACTCAAACCATACTTGTATTATCATCGTGTTTATGAAAGGTAGTATACACTCACTTGATCAGAAGATGATCGGACAGCACTACGGCTTATAGAAGTAGTATTCTTCGGTAGATCTGGAAGATCTCCACAAAAATCGAACTTCTCGCGGGCAGAGCTTCGGCTCGGGAATGTTACTTCTCGGGATCTTCAGGACCTCGGGACTTGCTTCGGGGCTCGGGAATGATACCGGGGATTCGGGGTACTTCTGGCACGCAAAACGATGCAAAACAGGAGAGAAAAAAAGCAAATGAGTCGGCTGCCCTCGCATCCTATTTATAGGAGGCTGGAGCCTCGGAGTACGCGGGGCGTACTGCCTTACTCGGGGCGTACTCTTCCGAAATTGTCATGGCGTTCGTCATCCGAAGTCACTTGAGTGCGAGGTGCGTCATGCTTCGCGGTACGCTGGGCGTACTTCGGATCATATCGGTGACTCCTTCGGATATACATCCGAATTAAAGATTAAATTTAAATACAAATTATTTAATAAACTTCGGAAATTCATATCTTCTTCATACGAACTCCGTTTTCGACGTTCTTTATATCTACACGTAGGTGAGACTACGCTCTACAACTTTCGTTTAGACTCTTTCGGCTAATTTTGAGTTTATTTTTATTAATTATTTTTAGTAGGCCGGGACAGAAAAACTTCGTTATAAATTCATAACTTCTTCGTTTGACGTCCGTTCTCGCCTAACTTTTCATCGCTTCGATACCAACAACGAGATCTTCTATTCTCGTTTAGATTGATTCGACTAAAAACCGCTCAATCTCAAAGAGACTATTTCGGGCTGCATACCGCTAAGTCGAAACTTCAGAAAATCATAACTTCCTCATACGAAGTCAGATTTGGGCGTTCTTTATATATTCGGAAACCTCGTTTCAACTACTACAACATTATCCAAAGATATCAAGTTTATTTTACACTTAAATTTTGACGCTCATTTTATTCTTAATTAATCAAATCACATAATACTCAAATAATATACTTCTATTATTTCAAAACGGGTTACAAAGGTTAACCTAGACTATTACATCAACGAAAATGCCTAGCCTGGAAATGCGGGCATTACAAGTAGATCTTCTTCTTATCACTTTTCTGTGGTTGTTCATCCAAATGATATGGCTATTGGGATTTGGACGTCCCAAGTGAAGAACACTTCAGATCTTGTCATAACTAGGAAATTCTATATCCTTGTAACTATAACAATGAAAGCCATTGTAACCAAAATTTTGAAAGCATGCTTGATATTTATTCAATGACAACATAACTCCATCACAAACGCTATACAAACACTTCAATTGGTCAACGAAAGATTGGAAACCCTAAAATTTCCGGTTTAAGTCCAATGTGGACTAGGAGTTCCTTATCGGGCCTAATGGACCAATATGTTTCTAATTTCACTAGTTTGGGCTTAGAACCCTTAATTGGGCTCTAATTGGACCTACCTTCATGACATTTAACATTTTGGGCCATATTAGTCCTAAAATAGAATAAATTAATCTAATGGGCCTTATTGGACCATAATTAATTTAATTAGCCCTAATGGGCTAGAAAACCCATTCTTTTATGCTAATTGGGCCGTGAGCTATCCAATGAGCCCAATGGGCTGAATATTAATTTTGGGGTTATGAAAATTCAACCAAATCAAAAGTTTGGGCCCAACATCACTCTTGTCTCTAGGCCCCATTCTCGGCCATATATATATATATATATATATATATATATATATATATATATATATATATATATATATATATATATATATATATATATATATATATATAAAGAAAAGAGAAAGATATGGATTAAATAAAAGTAGACACCTGAATTTTATCCCTTGGATTTGCATGCAAGTTCCCATATCTCCAAGAAACTTTCACTTCAAGTTCTCTCTTTTTCCCTCTTCTTTTTGTTTCGGCCGAGAATCACACACACACACACACAACTCACTTGAATTTTCTCTCAAGAACTCACAACAACAACCTCTTAATTCATCCAAAAATCAGTTCAAGTTATATACTAGTGGTAAGATCTTACAAAGATATTTTCTTTATACACTCATTCACCCCTCTTACAACCTTAATCTCTTGATCATACTCCATAGGACTCATCAAAGTTTGATGGTCCCTTCAAGAAGCTTGCTAAGGCCGAAAACCACACCATCTTCTTCCATTCTTCTTCAAAACCGAAACCACAAACCCAAGGTGAGTTCATACCCCCTTTTTTCGGTCTTTACTTGTTTTTGGTGGGAGAATACAAGTGTTATGTGTTGATCTAGGTGTGTATGCATGTTATGTGTGATTTCTTTGGTTATTGTTGTGAAAAATGTGATAATGCTTGATATATTTTGAAATCTATAGTATAAATGAGAAAGACTCATAAAAAAAGGTATATTAAACAACATATTTCAAGTATGTAAGTGTTTTTTATGTATAAGAAAGGAAAAACAAAGCAAAAAATTGTATAAGTATCATTTTTGCAAAATAATAAAGATTTGGGTACCATATGACATTTTCAGTTTTATAAGGGTTATATGGTATTTATTTATATGAAATCTGGCTTTTATGAAAATAATACCTTTCAAGGGGCAAGAACATAAATTTTAGTCTATTAGGCTTACATTTGGGCCTTACGGGGTTTTGGGCCCAAAATTGTAAAAATGAAGAGTTTTGGAGTTGAAATTGTAAATTCACTTAAAGTATGAGTCAAAAACACAAAAAAAAACTATTTCAGGGGCTGAAAATGATCTTTATTACAAAAATTGGACCAAAATGCAAAGTTTTTGGAATTTGGATAAAAAATGTAAAACCTATGAAATTTGGGGCCAAAATTGTAAACTTCTTACAAATAAGGGCTGGAAATATCAAATAATATGTTTTTGGGCTGAAGTTGTAATATAAAATATTCTTGGGCCGAAAATGCCAAGAAAAGTGATTTAAGGACCGAAAATGTTATTTTTCATCAAAAGGGACTAAAAATGTCATTTTTATTAAGAAATGGCTAAAAATGTAACTTTATATGAAAAATGGGCTAAACTGGTCGAATAAATATTTTGGGGTCAAACATGTTAATATTAAAACAATTGGGCAAAAGATATTAAGTTTATAACACATGAATTTATATATATATATATATATATATATATATATATATATATATATATATATATATATATATATATATATATATATATATATATGCTTATAACCAAAGTGTTGTTACAAAAGTTAAAAGACGAGTCTCCGAAATGCTCCGTCTTCTCAAAAGCTGTCGGGAGTACCTGTCTACTAATATCCTGAGCATACAAGTAAGTTTTGAAAGAGTATCAGCATAAAGCTGGTGAGTTCATAAGCATGTTTTTGTATTGAAAACTAGTCACTGAATTTGTACAAAAGATTTCCTTTCATTATATGAAAATATCGTTTGTATCGAAACCCTGGTTACTACCAGTAAATAAAGTACGTTCAGTTTTTGAAAACCCTGGCTACTACCAATATGTGAGGTATGTTCTTGTTGATATCAATTAAAGTGTTTCTCAAGAAAATCCCATATTTTCTTATGAAAAGCATGTTTGAAAGCCCATTCCTTCCATGACTTCCCGATTCATACAGGATATGTATAGTCCAAGGAGCTGTGGAATGAATATGAATATCCGTTAGTTACATGTAAAAACAATCCGTTTATGAAAGGCTAAGTTATCCCTGGAAAATCCTATATTTTCCCTAAAAGTAGGTGGTTGATTATCTGCTCTGATATGAAGTGTACAAGTATCTACCATACTTATATAGTTTAATGTAGTTTCTCTGAAAGACCCTGGTTACTTGAGGTATATTAGCTTTATTACATAAACAAAACTAATAAATATGTGGCGAACTAAATCCTGAAGATATTATTAATACCTTCTAGTAATCAAATCGGTTATTACTTTGAGGTTATTTCACTTGATTCATTATTACAAAAGTAAATCTCTGTTATCTAGGTTGCGCGTTTTATAACCATACATTAACTTGATATGGCACGTAACGGGGCAAGTATCCTTTATGACTTTGTCACCCTAGGCAAGTCTGCCTAACTGTAGCTAGCAGTTTAGGTGCGGGGTAGTCAGTCCCGTATAGATGTATACACAACAGTCACGCGCTCCCTACAAGAGATTCTGGTTACAAGTGCTAGTCCTACACTCTCGAATTCGGTGGGAGTGTTACCAAGGACATGGCTCCAACGTTTAGACTAACAAATTTACAAGTAATAATATTGAAGATCCTGTTTATGATTTGTATGAATCCCTTATAAAATAATTTATCTTATTGCATGATTCACAAGTTCGTTGCCCTGTTTATGAAAACTGTTTCTACGAGTTGATTTCTTAATCGTTTGGTAAAAACTGTTTTCCACGTTAAAAGCATACTGAAAATATAATTATTTTAGACAAAATAATATATTTTGAGCACAAGTTTCCTTGTACTTTTACTTGTATTCCCCCCCCCCCCCCCTTGAAAAGATGAAAACTCGGAAAAACGTAGGGGATGAACCCACCATTTGATGTAGGATTCGAGCGTAAGATTGGTGTAGATGTCGAGTGTTAACTGATGTTTCGTACGCAAGTGGATCCTATTAATTTACGGTAACACATATATGTATTAGATTAGGGTATTTCACGACTAAACATGACGCGAAACCACCCTAAGGACCTGGAAATGCTCGAACTAAGTGTCAGAACCATATATGATTGAATGAGGGAGGTGTATGGCCACCCTATGGGTGTGTACGCCCATGGGGATGTGTGTGCGGCCGTACAGAGGGGTGTATGGCCGTACAGAGGGGTGTGCGGTCGTACACTCTTCATATATGCCCAAAAATGACGATTTTGAGGTGCTTTAAGGCTAATACCAAGTCCAACTAGCAAATGGAGGCCGAACTCTCACTTTGGAGAGCCTTTAAGGTGTGTACGGCCACCTTATGAAGGTGTGGGGCTGTACACCTTCAAAGGATGAAGAACATGATGAAATCGATGAATTAAGGCTTAGATCAAGAAGTCTTACAAGTATAACAAGCTAGATGATGAAATACTTACGTTTTTGAAGCCGTTGGAGGGTCCTTATATGAAGATTCTAGAGAGAGAAAGTAGTGTGCAGCCAAAAGGGGAAAAATGAATGAAGGGGTCTCCTCCTATATATGGAGGTGGGTGTACGGTTGGGGGGTGGGTGTGCGGCCGCACACCCATGTGTACGGTCGTACACTCTTCCCAAGAGGGTGTATGGCCCAGTTGTTGTACTATGACTTGGTATTACTTGACCTAGGACCCAAACTTTGATTGTACGAGGCTTATAATAGTTTAACAAACCCTTAAACGATGTTAAATGGTGATAAAATTGTCACACCCCAAAACCGATAACGGCGAAATACGTTTCGGGGTGGAGGACGTTATGTACAGTATCATCACAATTGCATAATAGTAAAAACAAGAAACATAAAACCATTTCATTACATAGTGAGTTTAATTACAAGTATGTTCGGTAAAGTTTCAATAGACACCAAAAGTAATACAAAAATAAGAGATGGATCTTGTATGCTCCATCTTCTCCAAAATGTTGCACCTGTACCTGTCTATCTTTGACATGAGGATACAAGTTATTTTGAAAACGAGTATCAGCATAAAGCTGGTGAGTTCATAAGAATTTAGTGTGAATTTTGTATAAAATGTGTTAGAACATATAGTGTGAAAAACTGTAATTTACATTTATAAGTAGTAGAAAACTCTAGAAAATCCTATATTTTCCAGGAAACACATCGTAAGTGAAAAACTCTAAGTTGCATGTAAGTTTTATCATTGAAAACTATTTGTTGTAAAAGTGTGGTACTAAATCTCCAGTATGTAGTGTAGGTAAAAGAAAAGTTATGCCTGTTGACAGTGATAGTGGTGCGAACTTCCATTAGTAATAGATACTTATTTTACTTCGGGATATTAACTGAGACTTTAGTCTTAGTATTTTAGTGTGGATATAGTGTATTCATTTTATGTGACCAATAGTGTGAGTAATAGAGGATCCCATGACCTTCCCGGTCATACACAGTGTTGTCACACCCCGAAAACCAAAGGCGGAAACGTTCCCGGGGTTGACTCCATGTTGTGAATCAAATCCAATGTACATAGTAATCATAGTAAACAACCATTACATTACATATATATGAAAGTTTACATTTGGTTCAAAAGTAAATTGTACAAAATTATACATATATCATATGAACAAAAGAGACGAGTCTTCGGAGCACTTCATCTTCACCAAAAGATATCGTTGGGTACCTGACTAACTTGGACCTGAGAATACAAGCAGTTTGAAAATCAGCATAAAGCTGGTGAGTTCATAAGCGGTTTTGTTTTGTGAAAATGTATCGGTTTCCTTTAGTTTTCTGAAAAGATTTGATATCTAAGAAAATCCCATATTTTCTTATGTAAAGTAGTTAAGTTATCTTTCTTTACAGTTCTGTTACAAGATATAAGTTAACCCCAGGAAAATCCCATATTTTCCTAAATGCAAGATTGATTGAATAACACATAGTATAATTTAATATACAAAACTATAATTTAGACGAACTGTAGATAGAAGGTATTTTGAAAATCTTGAGACTAACATCCCGAACCAGTTAGTATTTGAAAACCTTGAGACTAACATCCCGAACCAGTTATAAGATAATTCGATAAAAACCATGGGATCACTATCCCGAAAGTAGATATAAGATTGCTTGATAAACCATGGGATCACTATCCTGAAACTAGATATATAATAGTTTGATAAAATCATGGGATTATCATCCCGTATAAGATTTAGTTTCAAAACCATGGGATTGCCATCCCGAACGAAATATAGACACAAGATCATGGGATTATCATCCCGAATGAGGTATAGACATAAAACCATGGGATTACCATCCCGAACGAGATATAGATTACAAGACCATGGGATTACCATCCCGAACAAGATATAGATTCTAAACAGATCCTAGCTGTGAATAAGTTTATATTAATACGTATTGTGAGTCGGGTAACCATACTGATACGACAACGAGACCTCCTTGACGTTAGTCAGACGTTGAATGATATACAGAATTTGTCACCCCAGGCGTGCCCGCCTAACTGTAGCTAGCAGTTAAGGTGTGGGATTGTCAGTCCTGAATAGATCTATTCACAAATTCCTCGCTCTCCCTCCAGGAGACTCTGGTTACACTTCCGGAGAGGATTTACTTGATCATCCATAAAGGGTAGTGACTATCTCACAAGCTAGTATTAAACTATTCACAGGATTCTCATACGATACCAAACATACAAAGATTTCAAGACATGATACATTGAAAAATAGATACATACAATGAGACTATCTGGCAAAACATTCGAATGATATAGAGATAAACTGAATCAGACATAGTTTATCTAATAACTTAATACAGATATCAGTACATGATAAAAAGAGAAACATAGAACCCCAAATTAATCCCATAATAATTTGATTAGTTTGGTTATTTTCTTAACTAAAATCCATTTAGTTGTAATTGATAAATCTTTCCTTATGCTCAACATAATACATAAGGAGTAAAAGAGTTTATAAGATTGCCAGATATTATTTGAAACACATAAATGTTATGATTTGAAAACAGTTATGGTTTGCTTGTATTCCCCCCCCCCCTGAAAACAGTTAAAAACAGTGAAAAAGGCGTAGGGGTATGAACTCACCGGACGAGAAGTATGACGATTTGGATGCTAAGAGTTGATCCGGGGCTTGTAAATACACGAGGTTCCTAATTATAATGTAAAGATACACATTTGTATCTAATTAGGACTTAGTTTATTTATATGTTAGGGACACTTGCTTCAAGTCGCGAAAACACTCCGATACAAGTGTTTGGAGGGACCCGGGTGGCGTTTAAGGACGTGAAATGACACTAGGGACTTGGGACTCGAGTTTACTCCCCATGAATAAACTTATACAAGAGTTTTTGGTCCAAAACACCCATTCCCCATGAGTTTACGGCCGTAAACTCATGGTAGGGTGGTTTATGGTGCAAATTTGGGTTATAAATGGATATGGACACTTGGAAATGCTTGGATTAATTTTTCTTAAGGCTTGGATTGAATTAAAAACATCATTTACACTACATAAGGGAGTTTACGGCCTAGGCATGGGGTCTTTGGCCGTAAACTCTCAATTCTCCAAGATTTAGTGTTTTTAGGGTGTTAAAATCAATCACATGTGATTCTAAAAAATTCCACAAGCCTAGAAATGAGTTTATATGGGACATATGAGGGATTTATGGAGTTTACGGCCCATGAAACCCCCTTCATGGCCGTAAATTCTATTATATGGTGCTACAAGGTGTTTCAAGGTCTAAAACTTGCATAGAATGGCTTCTAAAATTCATATAAGGGCCTTAGGGGTGTTTAGTTTGCATTCTAACACCAAAAATTTTGGAGTTTACGGCCCAAGAACAGGTCTTGGCCGTAAACTCTTAGAAATCCCATGAATGATGTGTTTAAGGCCCTTAAAGTATTTTTGGTTGGTCCCTTGATTTATTCCAAGGCTTTTGGTGGTGTTGGATGGCTTTCTAACACCTTAGAATTGGATTTATGCCAAGTTTTGGGGAGTTTACGGCCCAAGCACTATCCTTGGCCATAAACTCATCTAAGTCCCCCAAAAATTATGTTTCAAGTGTCCAAATGCTATTACCAAGGTCCTATAATTCATATCTAAGCCATAAAGGTGATTTGGAAGGGTTTAAAGGCATGAAAAACCCCATTAACATGAGTTTACGGCCCAAGCTTATGCCTTGGCCATAAACTCCTTCAAAGTCCTCAAAATCAAAGTTTTAAGTGTTCTAAGTCCATATCTTGAAGTCCCTTAGCCATATCTAAAGTCCAATTGAGTCTAGGAAGGAGTTTAAGGGCTAAAAACTCTTCTAAATGGTGTTTACGGCCTAGGCAGCCTCCTGGGCCGTAAACTCACATATATTGTCCAATTTCATGATTAAGTGTCTAATTTGGAAGCTAAACATGCTATAGATTAAGGCTAGGAAGGTACCTTAAGGATTTGAAGCCTTAAATTTGAGTTTTGGACACTTAATCCTTGGATTTAGGAGAGAGGTTAGAGAGAGAGTAGAGAGAGAAGGAAAAAGCTTCAAATGAGTGCTTAAACATGTTTATATAGTTCCTAAAACTTGGACACGGTGGAATTCTTCCCGATACCGGCCTTAAACGATGCTTTGGGTCGCACCCGATTGAGTTTCCGTCACCCGACGAGGATATTTCTAAAACTTATGAAATAATTGTTTTGGGATAAATTCATGAGTTCCTAAATGATTTGGACCCTCATTGAATGAAAATAAATATATAATTTTAGTTAACTAAGCCCAAAAACGATAACGGGACATTTCGATTTCCGACGAGTTATTCGGGTAGAACGGGTTTTCGGCGATGAACAACTTCGGGTTGTTACAAGTGTAGTGAAGTAGTGCCATCCCTAGGCCTGCTCGGCTCGGACTGAAGTTAACAGTCAGGATCTAATAGTGTCTGCCCCGTATAGATCTATACATGTAGCGTCGCCTTCCTTCCGAAAAGCTCTGGTCACAGTATGTAGCGCGTAGAGTATCTTGTAGAGAGTTAGTGTGTTATCTTCTGGATTATTGCTTTCTCTTGTAATATAGTGTAGTAGTCTTTTATGTAGTTCATAGTGTGTTCTCTTATTCGTGTATCGTTTTGTAATAGTATGAATTATAGTATGTATAGTAGTAGCGGTAACAAGTAGTAGTGACCTTAACTATACTTATTATAGTTAACTTAGTGTGTATGGTTCTTGGCAATTAAGTAATATAGGCATCGAATGAGATGAAAATGCTCGTATCTAACACCAATATACATGATATATATAACTAAGAAATCAACGACAGTCGGACGGATAACAAATACCCTAAGCCCACATCAAACAAGAATAGGAAATAAAGCGAGCTGTCGGTCCTAAGTCCTTCAAGTCTTACTTATATAAATATATTAGTGTAGATACATTTTATAAGAAAAGTAGTTTAATAAAAATCTTGACCAAAGACAGCATTTAGAAGATAGTTTATTTTTCCAAAGTGGTTTTGAAAGCGTAAAGTTCTTTTATAAAGCATAGTGATAAATCACATGTGATTTGAACTACGGATAGTAAATCACATGTGATTGATTTCCATAAAAATGTGTATTTGACTTGTATCCCCCCCCCCCTAAAACATATGAAAACATTAGAAAGGTTCATTAAAGGGGTATGAAACTCACCTGAAATCGAGTAAATCGGGTAAATCGGGTGAAAGTGTCGGTTGCGTGTTTGGCGTCAATTTAGGACTTGTACACCTTTTAAGTCCCTATTAACATGTGATATATATGTTTTACAAGAAATTAGCCACTTATACTTTTATTTAAAGACTTTTACATAATCTAAATTGATTCGAGGTCTTATGGATTAGAAGTGGTTCTCGGGGATGGTACAAGGCCAAAAGGGGTACTAAGGGGGGTCTAAGAGTTTACTCCCTTGGAGTTTACAGCCCAAAGGCCACTCCTTGGATTTTACGGCCGTAAGCCTCATGGCTTCGCCGTGAACTCTTGTTCACTCCCCAATTTTGATGTTAAAGCCCTTAAATCAATCCCTTTAATTTTCTAGTGAAGGTCTAGGGCTAATTAGGGGGTTTAAACCCTCATTTGGTGAGGTTTGGGGGAGTTTACGGTCCTAGCTTGTGCTTGGGCCGTAAACTCTAAATTACCCCTCAAAATGTGATGTTTAAAGGGCCCCAAACTCGAAATGGTATTTCCTAAAATCATATCTCAAGCCTAAACATGCATTGGAAGGGTTTTGGGGCATTTTTACATGGAAAAAGGGTGTTTACGGCCTAAGCATGTGCTTGGGCCGTAAACTCTCTTTAATGCCCTAAATGTCATGGTTTTGATGCTCAAACACTCCTAAGTAAAATCCCTAACTAGTATTCAAGCTTAAAAGAAGGAAATTTGGGACTTTTGGCCAACTTTTGGGTGTTTACGGCCTAAGGAGCTTCTTAGGCCGTAAACTCCTTGTTCATGTCCAATTCACACGATTTTTGAGCTATAACCACTATGATGCATGTTTAGAACAAGTTAGGGAGGAAGATCTTACGTTTGGAAGCCGTAATTTGAGGTTTTGGAGTCGAAAACGAGTCTAGATAGAGAAAGTAGTGAGAGAGAGTGTTTGAGTGGTAAAAAGCTTCCAAGTGGTGTTACATTTCCTTTATATAGGTCTCGGGTGTTGCACCCGGTATACGACTACCCGATGCTAAAGCTTAACGGGGTTAAACTTTTTACCCGGGTTAAGTGGTTGAATGATATAACTTTATTCCATTAAATGTAAATAACATTAACATGTTATATTTAATTTACTATGGTAATGATCACATGAAATATAGTTAAATAAATGAATATTTATTTATTTGACGACTCCAAATTACGGGACTTTTTATAAAATGACGTATTCCGTTAGTGGAAACAGAATTATATAAGGGATTAAACGTTGGGTTGTCACAAAAATCGACTTTAATATTAATATAATGGACCAATTGTACAAGATAAAAGTTTCGGGTTGTCAGATGGAGCCACCCTATTGCCAAATCACCCTACAGATTAGCTCCTGCCGAGATGAAAGAGTTATCTAGTCAGCTAAATGAGCTTCTCGACAAAGGATTCATCACGCCGACTTTCTCGCCTTAAGGAGCTCCGGTTCTGTTTGTCAAGATGAAAAACGCGTCTTTCAGAATGTGCATAGATTACCGAGAATTGAACAAGCCCACTGTCATGAATCGATACCCACTTCCCCGAATCGATAATCTATTCGACCAACTCCAAGGAGCCAGTTACTTTTCCAAGATAGATATGAGATCCGGATACCACCAACTAAGAGTCCAAGAGGAGGATATCCCAAAGACTACTTTCCGAACCCGTTATGGACATTTCGAGTTCGTAGTCATGCCTTTCGGTCTCACAAACACGCCAGCAACCTTTAAGGATCTGATGAACAGAGTCTTTCGGCCATTTCTTGATAACTTTGTGATTGTTTTCATTGATGATATACTTGTTTACTCTAAGAGCAGGGAAGAACACAGTCAACATTTACGAAAAATTTTGGGAACATTGAGACCGGAAAAGCTTTACGCAAAGTTCTCAAAATGTGAATTCTGGATTTGTAGGGTGGAATTTTTGGGTCATATAGTCAGCAAAGAGGGAATACATGTAGACCCTGCCAAGATCAAAGCTATTGAGGGCTGGACAACCCCAAGAACCCCAACCGAAATCCGACAATTTTTAGGCCTCGCCGATTATTACCGAAGATTCATCCAAAATTTCTCCAAATTCGCCAAGCCTCTCACCTCTCTCACCCAGAAGGGTGCGCCATTCCTTTAGAATGAAAAACAAGAAGCTGGCTTCCAAACTCTGAAACAAGCCCTCTGCAGTGCTCCAGTAATGTCCTTGCAAGAAAGAACAGAGGACTTCGTAGTATACTACGATGCCTCTAACCAAGGTTTAGGTTGTGTGCTTATGCAGCGAGGAAAGGTGATAACGTACGCCTCAAGACAACTAAAGACCCACGCAGTAAACTACACCACCCAAGTCCTCGAGCTGGGAGCTGTGGTCATCGCTTTAAGGATTTGGAGGCACTACCTTTATGGTACCAAGTGCACCATCTTCACAGATCACAAGAGCCTACAACATATCCTGAGTCAAAAGGAATTAAACATGAGGCAACGAAGATGGGTCGAACTGCTAAACGACTACGAGTGCGAAATCAAATACTACCCAAGCAAAGCAAATGTAGTAGTCGATGCCTTAAGTTGAAAAGAGTACTCGGGTCGTCGAGTAAAGACGTTGACGATGACCATCCATTCCCATCTATCCTCACAAATCAAAGAGGCCCAGCAGGAAGCCTTGAAGTCAAAAAACGTCACCAATGAGGCATTGTGTGGTATGGAAAAGAATCTGACAATCAAAGAAGACGGAGCCTATTACATTATGGACCGAATCTGGACACCGAAGTTCGGTGGGTTTCGGGACGTGATAATGAATAAGGCTCACAAAAAGAGGTACTCAATCCATCCAGGTTCTGACAAGATGTACCTGGATATCAAACAACATTATTGGTGGCTGAACATGAAAGCGGAGATTACCACTTACGTAGGCAAGTGCCACACTTGTGCCAAAGTTAAAGTGGAGTATCAAAAGCCCTCGGGTCTACTTCAGCAACCCGAAATACCCAAGTGGAAATGGGAGAGTATAACAATGGATTTAATAACCAAATTACCCAAGACGACAGATAGTTTGATTGCTATCTGGGTGATCGTTGACCGATTAACAAAATCTGCTCATTTCCTGCCAATAAAAGAGACGTACAAGATGGAAAGGCTGACGCGAATATACCTAAAGGAGGTAGTGAGACTTCACAGAGTCCCCATATCTGTTATCTCGGATCAGGATAATAGATTCACCTCTCGTTTTTGGCAGTCGCTCAAGAAGGCATTGGGAACTCGACTGGATATGAGCACTTCCTACCACCCCCAGACAGATGGCCAAATCGAGCGAACAATTCAGACTCTAGAGGACATGCTCCGAGCATGTGTAATAGATTTTGGCAAAGCCTGGGATACCTACTTGCCCCTAGTCGAATTTTCATACAACAACAACTACCACACAAGCATAGGAGTCGCCTCCTTTGAGGCCTTGTATGGTCGGAAGTGCAGATCACCCCTTTGTTGGGCCGAAGTGGGTGACACCCAGCTGACAAGAGGGCAATCACCGGATATCACTCTCACAGGACCTGAGATCATCCGGGAAACAACCGAAAAAATCGTCCAGATCAGATCACGACTCCAAGCATCCCAGGATCGACAGAAAATTTACGCAGACAAAAGACGAAAGCCACCGGAATTCCAAGTGGGAGACCGCGTGTTACTGAAAGTCTCTCCTTGGAAAGGGACGATCCACTTCGGGAAGCGAGGAAAGTTAAAATCGTGATACATCGGACCATTCGAGATTCTTGCCCGAATTGGTCCAGTGGCCTATAAGCTCCAGCTATCTTTCGAGCTCAGCAATCTGCATCCCGTATTTCATGTATCAAATTTGAAAAGTGCTTATCGGATGAAACCCTTGTAATCCCGCTAGAAGAAATCGAGGTACATGAGAATCTCTTGTTCGTGGAAGAACCGGTTGAAATCATGGACAGAGAGGTGAAACGTACTAAGCAAAGTCGCATCCCAATTGTAAAAGTTCGTTGGAGTTCCAAACGCTGGCCTGAATTCACCTAGGAACGGGAAGATCGAATGTTGCAGAAAGTATCCCCACCTATTCGGTAAACCTTGAATACTGCCTCAAAGCAAAATTTTGGGACGAAATTCCCTCAAGCGGGGGATGATGTGACAACCGGCAAGCTTCTGGTCAAGTCAAAGTGAGTCAAGGTCAATGAGTCATCTTGGTCAACTCAACTAGTGTTATATGTTAGGGATTTCCTTATGTTTACTAATGTACAACTATAAATCCTAATACAAAGTAACACTTGAAAGTCCCAAATGTTCAAAATTTAAAACCCTAATCTGAGTTAGGGAAGTAACAACTCTATACAGTACTATTGAGTACCCTTCGGGGTGTATAACACTCAAAATGGAACGTAACTAAGTCTAAAGTACTTACTCTACAAAGAAAAACATTAATAAGCGCTCCCGGCAAAGTCTCTCTCAATCTCTCCAAGTATGAGAAATCTCTCCCAAATCTCTCCAAGTATGTGAAATCTCTCCCAAATCTCTCCAAGTATGTGAAATGTCTCCCAAATCTCTCCAAGTATGTGGAATCTCTCCCAAATATCTCCAAGTATGTGAAATCTCTCCCAAATCTCTCCAAGTATGTGAAATCTCTCCAAAATCTCTCCAAGTATGTGAAATCTCTCTCAAATTTCCCTACACACCTTCCTCAGTCAAAAACAGCCCAAAACCGGAGGAGAAAACCCAAAAGGACCCTCTTGGTCCGGAACCCTCTTGGTCCTAAACCTCTTGGTCTGGAACCCTCTTGGTCTGGAATGCCTTCTAAGGAACCAAGAGGAGTCACATCTTCGGAACCCCCTTGCTCCTGATCTCGCATACTCCGGAAGGCCTAGGGCTTGCTTCGGAACTTCGCTCCGGAAGGTCTCGCAAGTGCTTCGAAATCCCTAGCTGGCTCGCACCTCGGTCCGGACCTCCAGACTTCACACCATGCTCCGGATCAAAAGGAAGAGCTTCGGAAATTGCCAGTTAACTCCAGATCCTTGGAGAATGACTCTGGAAACCTCCTACACCCTTCGGACCCTCGCAGGAACAACACTCCACTCAGGATTTTCATCATTTTCGGACCTTTTTTTATCATTTTAAGGCATTGTCACGTCGGAAATCATGCCAAACTCGTATTTTTCATGTCCTAAACCCCTTAAACCCCTAATTTATGCCAAAAAACTAATTATTTTAAATATATTTATATAAAATAATATCCATGATTTTAAAGGGTTTCTAAGAAAATAAAAGGGTTTGACTTTATGATGTGATGCTAATTCCTCATTTCCCATGCAAATCCCAAATAAACACACATTATCCATAAGAAAATGAGCTTTACCCACCAGCTTTCCATGCAAATGTCAAGTCACCCTTATCCTTCCCTTAGATACGTGAACCTCCTCCCCCACATTACACATCTCACTTCCATACTCAGCAAACTCCTAAGAAATCCTCTCAACAGCTTCAAGCTTCAAGTTCATCCTTTCAAGGGAAATACTCAGATTTCTTTGGTGAGTATTTTATCCTCTTTAAATAATTATTCTTCACATTATTCTAAGATTTAATTATATTTACACACAAAAATTATTCTTAGAATACTCTAGAGATTTAAGAATCTTCCAAGTTTTGGAGTTGGAAACTTCCTCATCACTCTTCAAATCCACTCAGCAAACAAACCAAGGTGAGCTTCATACCCCCACCTTTTTTCAATATTTTAGTGTTTTTTGGGGAGAGTACAAGTCAAATCTTGTCTAAATACTTAAATAATTGCATCTATACGTATGTGTGGATGTGTTAGTGAAATATTATTAAAATATTATTTTAGTGATATTCTTATGGACGTAAGTTTTCACAATATCATGAAGAACAGTAGGTAACTAAATTATCCCACAAAGGATATTTTAGGTACAAAAGAGCCTCCCAACTTTTGGTTGTGTCTAACTTAACCCCCTTAACTATACTCTCATGTCCAAAGATAGAAGTATAAAAAGGGACCTTGATTAGTTGACATTATTTCTAGAGAATTTAAAAAATGGGAACTTTGTGACTATTTCAAATTATTAGGGATTATTTATGAACATTGATAAATAATTTCACCAAGGAAATACACAAATGAAGCCTTTATGACAGAAGATTCTGTATGTCATAAAGCTGCTGTCATAAACTCACACAAGTCAACGCTTTATATATAAATCAAAACTTGGTATTTTTCGATAATCTGAGTCGCACATAGTCTTTTATAAAGAAAAAGGGGCTGTTTGCCGGTTTTGATAATATTTGGATCATTTTGATAAATAATTCAAAGCGGATTAATTCCAATAAACGAAACGAAATATCTAGTTACAATTACAATTATTATTATTTATTTAGTAAATAATGATTTTCACGATTTGCTCAAAGATCGGTTAGTATTCTAGTCAGACAAATCTTCACAGTACATATATTAATACAATATTGTATGCTTTAAGTCTTGTAAGAGTTATAACTAGAGTCTCCTGGAGGAAGAGCAGGAATTTGTGTATATATCTATACGGGGTTGACACCCCGCACCTTCGTTGTTCGCTACAGCTATGTCTTGAACAAAACCGACGCCTGAAGAATGTCATAACAGACACTCCATCATATTAGTATGGTTATAACGACTCACTAGAATACATCAGAAACGTATTTATAGAGATTTCACCTTCGGTTGGAAATCAACTATTTTTTACTATCTCAATGAGACTTTTCCCACACAAGTGTTATGTTTTTACCAAAAACTACTACTTTACACATCAGGAAATATAGGATTTTCTAGGGAAACGATTTGTACGATTTCGAAAACAATGATTTAAGACACACATGCAACTATACTCGATTTGAAACAAGAATTACAACTACTTGATAAGAAAATATTGGATGTTCTGGATTTCAAAACTATCATCAAAGTTTTTATATGCAAATGCTTATGAACTCACCAACATATTTTATATTGACGCTTTTCAAACGACTTGTATTCTCAGGAAATCAATAAGCAGGTTATAGATCGAGGACTCAAGATTATTTTGCTGTATTTTGGAAATTTGTTTACTGATGTTTCTTTTGTGTAAACTTGAAAACATAAACATGATGTAAAACAATGTAAGCTTGTTATATTGATGTATGATTTTTGGATTTTTCTATGATTCAATTATATACAATTGTTATGATACTGCACAATGACGTCATCCGCCTCCGGACGATTATGCCGTTCTGGTCCGAGGGTGTGACACAAGAAGTATAAAATTATCACATTGTATAAGTAAGTCATTATTATTGGTAATAACTTCTAAAGCATGTGTTTGTGCATCAGACATATTTGTCAATTTCTCTATTAATTTATTTAATGGAAATAGGGAAGTGTACGTTTAAAAATACATAATATTGTGTTATTATAAAGTGATAAATTTAGTTTGATCATTTTTGTCTCATGTTGATATTTCTACATAAAAAGTAACATGTTTTATCCTATTTAAATTATATATCTATTTCTTATGTTAAAATTTTTTGGGCTAAATTCAAAAAATAGTGATGTACTTGGTTTTATATGTTTACTATAGATTCCATTGTATGATATGAAGGTACATTTTTTGTATTTTTGTATTTATTTTATCATCTTTCATTCCCTATGCTTACAAAATATTACTTTTAAAATTTTAGAAATCAATGGAGAACAAAAGAAACAGTTAGGATATGCGCACTAAAAATATTTACATGTAGTTCTTTTTGCTATAACACGATCATTATATTATATATATAATTAAATTACAACATTCTTATGAACAGTACGTACTTGACTTCAGGTACTGTTCATAGGTTACTTACTCTACCAAGGTTACTCTAACCGCTCCATCGCCTATCTCTCCTTTATCTCTTCCGGTCTACCATGCCTACTTCAATCATCGTTCTGCTTATCTCTTCAAAGGATTAATTCAACCTCGATCTCTTTTTCCACTTTCTGCGACAATAGACTACCCATCGTTCTCCAATCACCGACTCCTGATTAACTCCTCGATTAGCCACCTATTTCGGTACTTATTCCCTCTGTGGTTTCTTCTTTCTCTCTTCATAGCATCTTGAAAAGCGCTAAAGAGGATCTCCTGATTGAAGCATTTGATTTTTTAGATGGTACGTTTGAAAGAACCGTTCTACTCCCATTCTACCCCTTCGTCAACAATACAAACCTCTATCGTCGCTCTCCGCCAGCATCCCCCTTGGTGCACCTCGATTATAATCTCTAGCGGAAGTAATATGGGGAAAATTGATGTCGATGCTTTTTTGTGTATACCGCCCCTCCTTTTATCCAAACGCAGACCATCGGACCACCAATCTCGCAGCTATTGCACCTCCACTGATTTCATACCATCTCCTGTGGTTCTTCGATGTCGGCTACAATCAATCGCCTCAGCCTAAGGTAATTAGGTCTCTACTTGCGTTCTCAGCTTATTGACCATTAGGAATTCAATTTTTATTTTTGGCCGCCGATTTCATACGATGTCCAGGGGTTCTTCAAATCCACAGCCGGACACCGCCTAATTCGCCAAGTGCCGAATTTCTACCCATCAGATCAGGTTCGTTGTATTGCATGATACTCTTCCATTGATCCTAATTTAATCTATTATTATACGCTTATGTGATTTATCCACTAAAACCTTGATTTGACTCTTGTACATATACTAGAATTTCTTGTAGGGTATTGCACATCAACATTTTTCTAATGTTATTTTGCATAATAGAAGAACGTTCTTTTGAGGTTCAACAGAACGGTCTTAACTTGAAGTTGAACTTTCCTTGAACCAAAACCTGCAACAAAGGTCATCACTCATTTATGATTTAATTATATAATCTGGCTCAAATTTCCAATCAAATCAATTGTTTCCTTATGGAGTTTTTATTGGATGCAAAAGAAATAAAAATACCATTTTACAGGTACTGATTCTTATAAATTCAACTCTAACGCTTCCTTTTTCACTCCCATTTCCATTTAAATATAAAAAAATTCTGTATCTAATTCCTTTTTATTTTAGGTCAGTAGTTGTATGGGGAAGATGAGTCAGGATTCAACGAGATGTTGGTAAGACAAAGTTCATGGTCCTTCTGAAAGAGAAACCACTTTAGCATCTTTACTTCAACAACATCCTGATCTAATCATTGTAGACTTCACTGTGCACCTGATGTTGTAAATGGTAATTACATAATTTTATGATATACAAAGATATCATAGTAGTTTTTATTGAGTCCAACATGTTATATTATTATGTTAATATGTTATGCAGATAATACTGAATTGTTTTGGAAGACTGGAGTTGCTTTTGTGATGAGAACTATTGGTGGAGATAGGGATCTTTTGTATAAAAATTGTGGAACAATCAAAGCTTTATGCAGTCATATCTCCTCAAATGGGAAAACATGGTCACAATTTATTTATTTTCTTATTTAAATTGGATGTTTAATCTCACATCATTTGTTTTTTTAGGTTGTGACATTTCTTGGATATTAAAGTAGGATGCACGTAATAAAAGAACAACTACTTTTTCATGTGTTTCAGAGTTTGTCTATTTGTGTAAGCCATTGTACTTCTATTAGTTGTATATCTTATAGAGGTTTCATTCGTTGATGTCATTTTGTCTTTACAGTTGAATCAAGATGTAACGCCCCGTTTATTTAAATAAATTAATAAATGTGAGTCCCAGACTAATGTGTGAAGAATTTTGATAATTGGGGGTTGTTTAGTAAATTACAGAGTTTATTTGAGAAGAATTTTAGAAGTAAGGGTATGCTTGGTAATTATTAGGATTTAAATTGTAAAGATTTTGAAATAATGGGGGCTAATGGGTAAGTTTCAGATTTATTTGGAAATGAATTTGGTCGGGAGGGACTAATCTTGGATAAAGGAACGGAAGTTTGAATGCACACGGGATATACCCGTATCCCTTTTCCCCCACATCGCATCTTCAACCCTAACCTAAGAAACCATTTCCAGCCGCCATGCGTGAGTTGCCAGCCGCTGCTTCCCCTCTTCGTTCGTTTTTCGATCAGACGAACCCACCTCGCCCCTAGAACGCCATCGCGAAACTGTTGTTGGTCGGAGACGTCGTTGACAGCTCGGAGAGCCACCAAGATCGGTGGCAGTCGCCGTTTTCGCTGCTGAGAGGGTCATGCGTGACCTGAGGGTCCTCGGTAAGTATCGCCACCTGCTATTTCTTCATTCCTCTCACCTGATCGACGATGTAACTGCCATCGGTGGCTGTTGGCCGCTGATCTCGCCGTTTCCGGCGGCGTCAGCCACTTGGTTGGTGGCCGGATATTTATTGGCTCGAGTATATATGCTATTGATCGTGTTTTTGGGGTTGGTTGAGCAATATTTTGGACGGAAAGCAACCGCCACCACCGTGAGGTGGTGGCTGCCATCTCTTTTGCCGCCACCAGCCACCGTGGGAGGGTGGTTGTGTGCATGATTTAGTGTGTGTGCAGGCCTAGTTCGCGATTTAATATTGTATTGATATCCTTGGACAGGAAAAATGAAGAAAACTCATCACCACAACCTTCTGCCGCCATTCCGCCACCGTTAGCCACCATCTCCGGTGGCTGTGGGATTTTGAGTGCGTTTAGATTGATGATTGAAGTACTTTTGGTGTTGCGTTGGCCCAAGATCATAACAGCCACCACCGTAGGGTGGTGGCTGCCGCCAAGCACCGCCGCCGGCCACCATGGTGTGACTGGGTGTGTGTTAGTTAGTGTGTGTGTGTGTTTATGTTTGGATTAAACGTTGTAATTGTACTTAGCTTTGGTTAATAATAAAAATAATGATAACCACCACCGTAAGGTGGTGGCCGCCACTGTAAGCCGCCATAGACCACCACTACCTGAGGTGGTAGTGGCTGGTGCCCTGCTAGCAAACCCTAATGGGCTTAGAGATTGGTTTTGGGCCTATTGGGCCATGTTTGGGTGGAAAAACCTAATTATGAGTATTGTGCCTTAGACTTATTGGACCCATTTTTGGGCCATTGAGATTGGATTGTATATTAAGCCCAAATTCTCCCTACCAATTATCTAGTAGACTAAAGGACTTAATGGATTAAGTCCTTAATGGGCTAATTGAGAAAATACTAATATTTGAGAAATTATCAGGACACACACACGAGAATTATTTAATAAGTGAAATATTAAATAATAATCATTGGCAGAAATTAATCTAAGCAATAATGGACTTAATGGATTAAGTCCTTAGTGGGTTAAGCCCTTAATGGGTTAAGTGAGAAACACTTAACCCTAATTATTATTTTATGAGAAACCCTAATTTCACTTGGGCTTTGTGTTGGGCCATCCAAGAATAATCAAATGGACTAGAGTAATTAGTTGGGCTTTAGGGTAAGGACCATATGAAGGATTGGGCCCAATTTGGAAAGTTGGGCCATATGTTGGGCTTTGATCCCTAGTTGACTTTGGGCCTATGGATTGGGCCTTGGGCTTGGGTAAGCCAAGCTAGGGGTAATGTAGTAATTACCCAAAGTATGTATTTATAGTTATGTGTTAGAACCCAATTATTAATTGGGTGTTATTTTTGTGTTAACAGTTCGGGAATCTGTCATCCAGCAGCTAAGGTTGAGTCTGCGGGACTTCAGCAGTATGAGATTGTGTCTACGGGACGTCAGCAGTGTGAGGTGAGTTTCCTTCCAGTAGGAACAGGTCTACGGCTACAATGTCGGCCCGTTTAGTTAGCAGTAGTTCCAGACTTCAGTCCGATGCAGTAGTTCAGTATGCTTGGTGTCTTTGTGATACATACATGGTATGAGTTATGTGTTTCGGACTATGGTCTGATGCAGTATGCAGTATATGTGTTTATATTATATGCTATGATTATGTTATGATATGTTCAGTTAGTTCTGGACCTCGGTCCGATGCAGTAGTTAGAGTGCTTGATGTCTTTGTGATTCAAGCATGTTTTGTGTTACGTGTTCCGGACTCTGTTCTGATGCATTATGCAGTATATGTATTCATGCTAGTTGACATGTTTATGCTATGTTATGTTCAGTTAGTTTCCGGATTTTGCTCCGATGCAGGGGACAAGGTCCCAATCAGTTCCGGACATTGGTCCGATGCAGAGGGCAAGGCCCTGGTTACTTCTGGACTCTGGTCCAATGCAGTTTCCGGACATCGGTCTGATGTAGAGGGCAAGGTGTAACACTCGTGTTTCTAGCCTAGGCATTTATATTGAGTTGATAGTCTAGGCTATCCTTTGTAACTCATTTTGAAGAAATGAAAAGGAGTTATGTGAATATTATGTGAATAATGTGTTTTATGCTTAATTATTAGGGCTTAATTAATTAAGAATAAAAATAAGCGTCAAAATTAAAGTGTGAGATAAGCCCGATATCTTTACATAAAGTTGTAGTGGTCGAAACAAGGATTTCGGGGATATAAAGAATACCAAAATCCGAGTTATAACGAAGAAGTTATGACCTGTCGAAGTTTCGCGACAAAACCGGCACGGTGTTGAATGTCGTAAAAAGTGAGTTTTTGATAAACTACTTTTTAGCCTTAGTAAGCTAAACGAAAGTTGTAGTATTCGTTAAACCGAGAAGTTCGATAAAAAGAACGCCCAAATCTGACTTCGTATGAGGAAGTTATGATTTTTCGAAGTTTCAGCGTAGCAGTAGACAGCTAAAAACTCGAATTTTAGATCGAGCGATTTTTAGCCGACACAACCTAAACGAGAATTGAAGGTCTCATTATTAGGAGCACAACGGTAAAAAGTCTGACGAAAACGGACGTCGGATGAAGAAGTTATGAATTTTTAACGGATTTCCTGTCCCGGTCTGTTAAAAATAATAATATAAAATTTAAAGTCAAAATTAGCCGACGAAGTCTAAACGGAAGTTGTAGATCGTAATTTTAGCTACGTGTGCATATAAAGAACGTCAAAAACGGAGCTCGTATGCGAAAGTTATGGATTTTAGAAGTTTTGGCGCGAAAACCGAGAAATTTCGCATAGTCACACTTTGCCACGTCACCCTCGCCTCGCATGTGACACGTGTCTTGCTGAGTCACCGAAGTTGCTGAGTCACCGAAGCTGCTGAGTCACCAGGCCGCTGAGTCACGAAGCCACCTGGCGAGGCGTGTCATGTCCTTCCGAGTCCGAGCTGCGGTCCAATCCGCTGACTACACGTAGAAGCCTCGGTGGCGAGCCTCGCATCCGACGCGTGTGTAGTGACTCATGACTCCGAACCCTCGCAGGCGCCACGAACCCCCTACTTCGGACCCTAGACCTCGGTCCAATCACAAGCCGCCAGAGAGCCCTTCGCACGCGCAGCCCTCATGCGAGCCTCCCCCTCTGCGAGCCTTCTCAGCCGTCGGATCAGAAGACTCCTGACCGTCCGATCAGAAGCTTCCCCCTATAAATAGGAGGGTGCGAGACCTCCCGGGTATTTTTGGAATTTTGCCATATTTAGCCCCTAAACCCATATTTTCTTCATATTAACATCCCGCAAAGCCCCGGTATCAATTGTAAAGCCCGGAATACCCCACGAAGTGTTGGAATACTGTCTAAGGCTGTAACTATATTAGTCAAGTATTTGATCCGGTTGTGCATGGTCCTTTTGGGTTGCCTTCACCATAGCAACTTGATAGGATGATTTAATAAGAGAGAGTAAATATTATTAATATATTATGGGAATAATATAATGAATAATATATTGTTATTTGATTAATATAAGTCATAGAATTAATTAGAATTAATTTGGTGACTTAAAGAGATTAATTAGATAAAGGGGTATAAACTGTCAATTGTTTGATAGTTAAACTTTAGACTGTAAATCCTTATTGATATAGGATTGGACGACTTCTAGGGCTATGATAAGCCAAAATCGTCCAAAGGGTTATCAAGGAAAGGATATGGATTAACGTAAAGTCTAAGTTATCCAATTAGGGTTTAGGTTGTAACCCTTAAGGAGTCTACAAGTATAAATAGACCCTATGGCTGATAGAATTCGACACACTTGACCTAAAGTAAGGAACCTCTGGTCGAAATTCCTCCCCTCTCATCTCTCCTAAATCATTCTTCTTGCTTTGGTGTTTGTAAGCCATTAGAGGAGTGACATTTGTGACTCTAGAAGCTCCAAGACCTCAAGATCAACAAGGAACTCAAAGGTATGATTCTAGATCTGTTTCAATGTTGTTATTTAACCTAATTAGTCATTAGAAGACTTGTATTCAAAGCATGTTTATTAGAAAGCCTAGATCCAAGCATTAGGGTTTTGCATGCGCACATAGGAAAGTTCTTATGGCTAAAACCCATCAGTGGTATCAGAGCCTAGCTTGGTTTTATTTAAATTGTTGCTTGATTAACTGAAACAAACCTGCAAAATTTGATTTTTAGGTTTCTGAGTCACTGACTCGGCGAGTTCCAAGGTGGACTCGGCGAGTAGGCCTGACTCGGCGAGTCCCCTTGTGCACTCGGCGAGTCCAGGCGTCAGGAATGGCCAGATTCGGGATTTCTTTGTAATTATCTTATGGAAACTTACCTTAATCATAATAGATCAATCTAAATCCGATTTTTTGATATATATGACTATAATCTTGATCTAGTTAAATGTATTTATCAACTAATAAAATATTTAATTTCCTTATATGATAATTAATTAATTATTTTGATTATTTTGGTAATTATCTTAAAAGAAATCTTGAATAAATCAAATATAGATAATTAGGATATTAATTGTTAATTGGAATTATTTGTTATTTGATCCTCCATGTTTTAAAGGTTTAAAACTTATCCTCAAGTTTTGAAATTTATATTTGTGATTAAAAGTTTTAATTTAGACAACTTAAATTTCAAACCCTAGATTTTAAAAGGTTTAAAATACAACCCTATACTAATATGATATTACTAGTATAATATATATATGTATAACTAAATGCTAGTCTTACCGTTAGTAGGCCTCATTCACGAAGCCGATCTATAAGGTGGGTATAAGGTTGCGGCCTATAAAATGGCGCTTAATGGGTGTACACTCACACCCACCGCTTGCTTGATTGGTGGAGGGTCGTTAGCCGAACGGGTAGGATAGGGCAACCTCATCCTCTCATTAAAAGTATAATAAGAAATATAAAGTAACTACACATATTTTAAAATTTCACAATCTTAGTTACTTTAGGAAAAGTGAATTGATGCAATCCCATGAAATTACACTTTGCACCTTGCTAAGATGTTAGTGGAGCGTGTGTGGTTTATCGGCACACTAATTGGTTCTAAGCGAAGGTGGCAAAGGGTGATTCATTGTTTATCATAGTTCGATGGAGCGTGTGTGGTTTACCGGCACATCGAATAGGTGATCGTTACAATGAAGGAACCATGTGAATTTGCATGGTAATTCACACCCGCTTTGTGATCCTCGGCATCCCAGTCACAAACAAGACGGGCATATCGAGATTTAAACATGCCATTGAATAGTTTCAATGAATCTCATCCGAACCTAGGAATTCTCAAAAACACTTAGGGCTAATAGTTTAGGTTTTTGTGATGGAGAATTAGTGAATCGTCATTCACTTACCTTCAATTTATTTGCATGTTAGATTACGGCATCCCTTTTCTAATATGTAAATGTTATTGTTGGATCCTAGCCCTAATTTTTCTTATTGGGTGATAATTAGGGATTCTTATTCTAATCTATCTTTGTCCTTTTCAAATTATAGATGTCGAACGCAAACAACGCCGCTGCTAGTTCTTTCACGTTGATGAGCCTTTGCCAAAAGGTCACCTTCGATGGAACGAACTTTAGCGAATGGATAAGATACATTCGCACGATTGCTCGCTATGAGGACAAGGAGTATGTCCTTGATGAGAAGCTCGAGAAAATCAACACCGAAATCGCTACTCCAGCCGAAATCACCGCCTTTGAAACTCATGAGCGAGATGCAACGAAGGTACATTGCATCATAATTGCTACCATGAACTCCGAATTCCAAAAGTCCTACGAGGACATGTACCCGTACGAGATGCACCAAGACTTATTGGAGAGGTACCACCAAAACGCGAGACAAGAGCGGTATGAGATTTTCACTAACATGATTTCCGCGAAGATGGGTCATGGAGAATCCCTTACCGTGCACTTGCAAAAGATGCAAAGGTATGTCGACCGCCTTCGCAAGTTAAATGTTGACTTCGGTGAAGACTTGGCGATCGACATGGTGCTTCACTCTTTACCTCCGATGTACAACCAATTTAGGATGACCTACCACATGAACAAAGAAGAGGTCACCCTAAGCAAACTCCAAGGTCTCTTGAGAGTCGCTGAGAGCAACTTCAAGGACAAGTCTGTTGCACCTACTCCCAATCCACCCGCTGCTCCTGTCTTGGCTATTGGTCAAGGAAAGGGAAAGAAGAGGAAAGCTTCATCGAAGAACTATCGCAAGGTGAAAGCCCGAGATGGTGCCTCTTCTAGTGGGACCAAAGTTGATCCCGCTAAGCCCTGTCTTAACCCGAAGGAGGCAGAGTGCCACCACTGCCACAAGATAGGACATTGGAAGAGAAGCTGCCCAGAGTACCTGCAAGCAATCAAAGAGGGAAAGATCAAGCCATCTTTCGCAGGTATTTACACAATCAAATCTAACGATTCTAATCATGCTATTTCTTGGGTCCTTGATACCGGTTGTGGTTATCACATTTGTTCTAATGTGCAGGGACTAAGAAGAAGTAGGGATGTGGAGCAAGGAAGGATCAATCTAATCATGGGGAACAGAAGATCGTCGCCTGTAACCATGATTGGAGTGTATTCTTTAGTGCTTAGGAATAGTTTGGTTTTAGATTTTCAATTGTTGCTATTCGCCAGAAATGGCAAGAAACATCATTTCATTTCATGGTTTATATAGACAAGGATTTAGATTTTCTTTTAATAATGAGAATGGTTCTATTTTGGCTTATCTAAATGGTGTCTTTTACTTTGAAGCTATACCATGTAATGGAATATATGAAACTGTTATGATTGTTGATAACTTAGGAAATGATGTTTTGAATATTGATTCTTCCACTAGTATGGATAAAGCATCCTTGTGGCATTGTCGTCTTGGACATGTCAACAAGAAACGCATAGCCCAACTCCGAAAGGATGGAGTGTTGGAGTCATTCGACCTTAGGGAAGATGACACATGCGAATCTTGTTTGCTTGGAAAGATGACTAAGTCACCCTTCACGAGTACATGTGAAAGGGGCGAAGGTCTATTGGACCTAATACATACCGACGTATGTGGACCGTTTAGATCAACCACGAAGGATGGGAACCGCTTCTACGTGACTTTTACCGATGACCATAGTAGATATGGGTATATCTACTTAATCAAGCAAAAGTCAGAAACCTTTGAAAAGTTCAAAGAGTTCAAGAATGAAGTGGAGAATCAATTGGGCAGGAAAATCAAGATGCTTCGATCCGATCGAGGAGGAGAGTACCTAAGTCTTGAATTCCACGATTATCTCAAGGAGTGTGGAATAGTTTCGCAATTGACGCCTCCTAGGACACCGCAGTTGAATGGTGTGGCAGAAAGGCGTAATCGAACCATATTGGATATGGTTCGCTCTATGATGAGTCGTGCTTCACTACCTATCTCTTTTTGGGGGTATGCCTTAGAGACTGCCGCCCATATCCTTAACCGAGTCCCTACCAAGAAGGTTTCCAAAACACCTCACGAGATGTGGACAGGGAAAGCTCCCTCATTGGCACATATCAAGGTTTGGGGTTGCGAGGCTTTCATAAGACGAGATACTCACGACAAGCTTGAACCTCGAAGTGAGCGATGTATTTTCATCGGCTACCCGCAGACATCCTTTGGATATCTCTTCTATAGACCAAAGGACAATGTTGTCTTCGTTGCGAGAAGAGGAGTTTTTCGAGAGCGAGAACTCATAAGCCAAGGAGACAGTGGGAGGCAAATCGAGCTTGAAGAGATTCAAGAGTCGATAGATGAAGGAACCTCTACCGCTGACACTCAACCCGAGGAGGAAACTCCGGTTGAACCAATTGACGAATCCTTACCTCTTAGACGTTCCGATAGAGTTAGAGTTCTACCCCAGTTTTATGGTTTTCATATAACTACCGAAGGGGACACGTATATTAGTGATGGTACACTAGTAAATCTTGATGAACCTAATAGCTATAAGGAAGCCATGGCAGGCCCGGAGTCTGCGAAATGGAAAGAGGCAATGGATAGCGAGATCCAATCCATGTATGATAACCAAGTTTGGAATTTGGTTGATTATGTGCCCGGACGTAAGACCGTTGGGTGCAAATGGATCTTCAAGAAGAAGACCGATGTGGATGGAAACGTGCACACATATAAAGTGCGATTGGTTGCGAAGGGCTTTACTCAAACTCCTGGAGTTGACTATGATGAGACCTTCTCACCAGTTGCGAAGATTAAATCTATTAGAGTGATGCTAGCAATTGCCGCATTTCATGATTATGAGATCTGGCAAATGGATGTCAAGACCGCTTTCCTTAACGGGAAGTTGGCTGAGGATGTTTACATGGCTCAGCCCGAGGGGTTTGTGGATCCGAAGTATCCGAATAGAGTGTGTAAGCTTGAGAAGTCCATTTATGGACTTAAGCAAGCGTCTCGCAGATGGAATCTTTGCTTCGATGAGAAAGTCAAAGAGTTTGGATTTGTACGAAGCGAAGACGAATGTTGTGTATATGTCAAAGCCAGTGGGAGTATAGTAAGCTTCCTCGTTCTATATTTCGATGACATATTACTCATAGGAAACGACATCCCGACTCTACAGGAGGTTAAGTCCTGGCTCGGGAAGTGCTTCGCTATGAAGGACCTCGGAGAGGCTTCTTACATTTTGGGAATAAGGATAGTAAGAGAAAGAAGTAAGAGACTAATTGGACTTAGTCAGAATACTTACTTAGAGAAGGTACTAAAACGTTTTAGTATGGAAAACTCAAAGAAGGGAGAACTACCGATACAAAGTAATGCCAAGTTGAGTAAGACTCAAAGTCCGAGTACCGAAGCTGAGATAGCAGAAATGAGCCGAGTACCATACGCTTCCGCAGTTGGCTCAATCATGTACGCTATGACTTGTACTCGCCCTGATGTAGCCTTCTCTTTGAGCATGGTTAGCAGATATCAAGGGAATCTTGGCAAAGCACATTGGATTGCGGTGAAGAATATCCTTAAGTACCTTCGGAGGACGAAGGAATGGTTCTTAGTCCTCGGAGGGAGTGATGACTTGAAGGTGCGAGGGTATAGTGACGCCAATTTTCAGACTGACAGGGACAACTACCGTTCGCAGTCGGGCTGGGTCTTTACCCTAAATAGAGGAGCAGTGACATGGAAGAGTTCCAAGCAGGAAACTGTAGCTGATTCAACGTGCGAATCAGAGTACATTGCAGCGAGCGAAGCGTCGAAGGAGGCAATATGGCTAAAGAACTTCATTGGTGATCTTGGAGTTGTACCTGCCATAAATGAGCCAATGGAGATTTTCTGTGATAACGAAGGCGCGGTTGCCTTAACCAAGGAACCGAGGGATCATGGTAGATCAAGACATATCGACAGAAAATATCACTTCATTAGACATCGTGTAGAAGAAGGACAACTCGTAGTGAAGAGGATATCATCAGAAGATAACCCAGCAGATCCGCTTACGAAGGGACTGAGTAGGGTTAAGCACTTACAGCATGCTAGGAGTATTGGGCTGAAGGATGATATTAGCATAGATTAGAAAGTATTAGAAACGTGTAATAGATAAATGTAATTGACATTTGATGATTAAATAAAGGAGTTTTATTTATGAGTAATGTTACTATCTTATGTTAATTGTTTAACTATTGTTTCACTTTGCATATTTTGACTTCCAGAATAATTGAGTTTATTAGGACTAATAGAATTGTTCAAATAGTCCACAATCGTTCATATGTTGGGAGTAGATATGAATGAAGATTGTCATGAATTGGTGTGTAGATTGTCTAAATGGTGTTAGACATAGCAAAGGGTTGCTGCAACGTTCATGAGTGCTTATGAACTAGTTTTGAGCATTGGAATAAACCCGCGCTTGCTGGAATCACCTTATGGAATAAGATACAAAAAGGGTGATCGCAAGACGATAATATCATATAGTCTTAAAACCTAGATATATGGTTTGTTATTTGTTAATTGGTTGTACATTGATAATGCGAAAACGCATCAGTAACTCGGTGTCATAAAACGCATTGTTGTGTATAGTTGGTTAATGAATAAGTAAATGCATATAAGTCGAAGTTTATCTGTAACTTTTATCTAAGAAGGTAAAACAGATATCTCGACCGCTCGATGATTTGATTTGACTTATGTGCCGGGCCCGGTCCGAACTGAATTGATGTGTTCGTTTAAGTTCTATGTCAAATAAATCAGAGATCGAGAAACCTAAATGCTTGACTAACCATTCCATAGGATTGTCAGCATGATATCTAACAGAGGACTGTACGTTCCCTTATCTAAAGGACAAGATTGATTAGATCAGAGTTGACAGCGTCTTTGAGAGCTACGATTGCAAACCGAATTGTACTTGTATAGTTACTAGACTTATCCAAGTGGGAGACTGTTGGAATAGTGTCTAAGGCTGTAACTATGTTAGTCAAGTATTTGATCCGGTTGTGCATGGTCCTTTTGGGTTGCCTTCACCATAGCAACTTGATAGAATGATTTAATAAGAGAGAGTAAATATTATTAATATATTATGGAAATAATATAATGAATAATATATTGTTATTTGATTAATATAAGTCATAGAATTAATTAGAATTAATTTGGTGACTTAAAGAGATTAATTAAATAAAGGGGTATAAACTGTCAATTGTTTGATAGTTAAACTTTAGACTGTAAATCCTTATTGATATAGGATTGGACGACTTCTAGGGCTATGATAAGCCAAAATCGTCCAAAGGGTTATCAAGGAAAGGATATGGATTAACTTAAAGTCTAAGTTATCCAATTAGGGTTTAGGTTGTAACCCTTAAGGAGTATACAAGTATAAATAGACCCTATGGCTGATGGAATTCGACACACTTGACCTAAAGTAAGGAACCTCTGGTCGAAATTCCTCCCTTCTCATCTCTCCTAAATCATTCTTCTTGCTTTGGTGTTTGTAAGCCATTAGAGGAGTGACATTTGTGACTCTAGAAGCTCCAAGACCTCAAGATCAACAAGGAACTCAAAGGTATGATTCTAGATCTGTTTCAATGTTGTTATTTAACCTAATTAGTCATTAGAAGACTTGGATTCAAAGCATGTTTATTAGAAAGCCTAGATCCAAGCATTAGGGTTTTGCATGCGCACATAGGAAAGTTCTTATGGCTAAAACCCATCACGAAGTGCCCGAGAAGCCCGGAAAATTTATCTTTTCGGTTTCGAAGCCCGACTTTTACAAAGCCCGGTTTCTCAATAAAACTCCCGGTTTTATTAGAAACGGTCGTTTTAGGAAACAAATTGCTGCCCGATTATCATCAAATCATGTGAGTGTATAGTCACTTTCATTTTACACATAGATATGAAGTATTTACCTTATAATACGTGCTATGTGTAAATATATTAATTATTTATTTGAGGTGATTGTTGTGTTGATGTTTTATACAAGTTTTAAACTGTATAAGTATTTTTATCTACAAATATGTTGGGTAGAACATGGGTAGATTGTGATGTGTGATAAAATAAATTTGATGAGAGGCCTCGATGTGTTTTGAGATCCAGTCATCTAGCGGAGTTTGGATGACGACCACGGACTTTCTAGACAATCCAGTGGGAAACATTAGCAGGTCCGCAACCTGTAGGTGTTAATGAACTAAGAGTGTTCATTCGCTGTACTCCATCCCCCTCATGGTTGCCTTTAGGACATGTATGGCTGAGGAAACCCCTTAGCAGTAGTGTCCATCCCGATGATATTCTTTAGGCTAGGTCCCTTGTGACAAGTGTTTAGGGACATAAAGTGAGGATAACGGGAACGGGTAATCAGGGTTATTGTTGATTGATGAACTTAGTAAGTTTATTATTATTATGGGTTGAAAACCCTATATGCTCACCAGGCTCCCAAGCCTGACCCACTCAGCTTTTTATGTTACAGGTAGTGGACCCCGAGCATAGTCGGAGGACAACGAGAGATTTTTGGATTATAGGCCAGTAGTTGTAAATAACTGTTGAAAGGCTTATAATGTCTTGTTTATGCTTTTGGATCTGTATCGGAACATGACATCCCGAGGTTTTGATATATATATATATATATATATGGAAAACATATACCTTCTTAATGAAGGGTTTTGATAAACTTTTATCATATTTTGTTTGGGGACCAATTCCGCAACATCTTTTAAAAAGATTTCTCTGATTTTATTTTAAAAAGCATAAATTAAATCGGTCTTTTCTGGCCGAGAAATTAGGGGATGTCACAGTTGGTATCAGAGCATTAGTTTAAGCGAACTAAGAAATTGTAGAATTTCTAAGACTTGAACTTAGAATGCTAAGTGATGATTGTGAGATGAGTGTCTACCATATTTTAGACACGAGCACTAGTTTATTTTAGGGAAGATGCCTAAAATGCCCTTATGTGCTAAATGCTATGTGTTTGCCATGTGTGCCATTATTTGTTCGGATCTATGGTCTGTTGCCGACCGGATCTGGAAACCTTATGTGTGTAGGATTCTAAGCGTATGATTACGAGATTAGAACTAACACGTAAACGTTTCGGAGTGATAAGGGAATTGACATGTCTAACAAGGATAAAGACCTAAATTCGCCTTATTCGTTATATAGATTGTAATGGCCATAACTCGTAGTGGAGCTGCAAATGCAAACGGAAACAGGGATCAACAGCCTCAACCTCAAGTAGTTGAGCAAGTACCTGTTGTAGGAGTTGTACCTGAGCCAATGACGATGGCTGGGGTACAAGCAATGATGCAAATGATGTTAGATCGCCAAATGGAGGAGACAAGGCGATTACTACAACAACATAGGGAAGAGACTACGATGCCTGTTGAACAGCCCGTATTGAATGAAGGGCAATCAGTAGGAGGGAACTACAGTGGGACTCTTGGTCAAGCCAACCCACCGATAGTTAGACAAAACAACCAGGATGGAGGAGTTGATGGACGCAGATGCAAATACAAAGATTTCATGGCATCCAAACCGCCGTGTCTATCTGGGAGTCCGACACCGGTGGAAGTCATGAATTGGATCTCCGAAATGGAGACGATGTTTGAAAGTTGCGAGTGCAGCAACAAACAAAAGACCGCACTTGCAATTCCTCTGTTAAAGTCTGGTGTGTTGAGCTGGTGGAAGTTACTAGCTGATTCGATGCCCAAAGGTGAAGCTAGTAAGATGTCTTGGGAAGAATTTGTGGTCCAACTGAAATTGCAGTACTGCTCTGAGCAGGATCTTCTGGAAATCAACAATGAGTTTCAGAATTTAAAGAAAGGAAAGATGAGCGTTACTGAATATGCTGCTAGTTTTATGGAAAAGATGAAGCTAGTTCCTCATCTAGTTCCAACTGAACTCTCTAAGGTCAACAAGTTTGCCCTCGGATTACCAGCGGACTTTGGTCCGATGGTTAAGCAAGCAACCACTTTAAAAGCCGCCATATGGGCTGCTAAGAATGTCGAGGTTCAGATCAAGGAGAAGGGTCTGGAGAGGGCAGAAGTTGGTGAAAAGAGAAAATTTGAAGGAACTTCGGGTTCCAACAAGAAAAGCAAATTTTCTAAGTCCAAGAAGTTTGGAGGAGGAGGAGGTGAAGTGAAATGGTGTGAGAAGTGCAAGAGAAAGCACTCTGGGAGATGTAGTGACGAGGTGACTTGCTTCAAATGTGGTAAGACTGGGCATTATGCCAACGTGTGTCCGTCCGACAAGAGGGTATGTTTTGAGTGCCATGAAGTAGGGCATGTTCTTAAAGACTGTCCAAAGAGGAAGGATGCCGCAAAGCCCAATCTACCACCAAAGCCGAAGGCGAGAGCCTTTCAGATGACACTTGAAGCTGCAAAAGAAGAAGTCGATGTCGCATCAGGTACCTTTCTCGTAAACGAATTGCCTGCCCAAATTTTGTTTGATTCTGGAGCCAATTACTCCTTTATATCGCATGAATTTGGTAGAAAGCTAGTTTTGCCTGTAGATAGGCTAGTTAATGCCTTCTTAGTCGAGATTGCTAGTGGCAAGTTTGTACCTATTAGCCATCGTATGAAAAACATCCTCATTGACTTGGATGGGAATAAGTTCCAAGAGGAATTATTGCCTATCAAGTTAAATGGATTCGACATAGTTTTAGGAATGGATTGGCTTAGCGCCAATGATGCAGAAATACTATGTAGAAAGAAGATAGTAAAAGTAAACCCGCCAGGGAAAGAGTCGTTTATGGTGTACGGAGACAAACGCAGAGTAAACTCTGGAATCATTTCCCTAATGAAAGCCAGAAAGTGTTTGGCGAAGGGATGTACATCATATCTAGCATTCGTGATCGATGCCAAGATGGAAAAGAAGGAGGTGCAGAATATTCCGGTGGTGTGCGATTATCCGGAAGTCTTTCCCGAAGATCTTCCCGGATTGCCCCCTGATCGACAAGTAGAATTTCGTATCGACTTGTTACCAGGAACGATGCCGATAGCGAAAGCACCTTATCGATTAGCGCCAACCGAAATGAAAGAACTTATGACACAACTTCAGGAGTTATTGGACAAAGGTTTCATTCGACCTAGTTCATCACCCTGGGGAGCCCCTGTGTTATTTGTAAAGAAGAAAGACGGAAGCATGAGAATGTGCATCGATTATAGAGAGCTGAACAAAGTGACGATAAAGAACAAGTACCCGTTGCCAAGGATCGATGACTTGTTCGACCAGTTGTAGGGTTCGAGCTATTTCTCGAAGATCGATCTTAGGTCGGGATACCATCAACTAAAGGTGAGAGAGCAGGATATCGAAAAGACTGCTTTTAGAACGAGATATGGACACTATGAATTTTTGGTTATGTCGTTCAGACTAACCAATGCCCCAGCAACTTTCATGGATTTGATGAATAGGGTTTGTAAACCATTCTTAGATAAATCCGTGATAGTATTCATAGATGATATCTTGATTTATTCGAAAAGCAAGCAGGAGCATGAAAAGCATCTGCGTGAAGTGCTAGAAGTCCTGAAAAAGGAGAAGCTGTATGCAAAGTTCTCCAAGTGTGAATTTTGGATTCAAGAAGTCCAATTTTTAGGTCATGTGGTTAACCAAGAAGGAATAATAGTTGACCCAGCAAAGATTGAAGCTGTAATGAAGTGGGAACAACCAAAAAGTCCTACGGAGATTCGAAGCTTTTTAGGATTAGCTGGATATTACCGAAGGTTTATCCAAGGCTTTTCTTCGATTGCTACTCCATTAATAGCTTTGACCCACAAAGGAGCCACTTATGCTTGGAATGAGAAGCATAAGGAAGCCTTTGAGAAGTTGAAGAAGAGATTGTGTGAAGCACCGATTCTTTCATTGCCTGAAGGAGTTGATGACTTTGCAGTTTATAGCGATGCATCCGGAGTTAGGTTAGGTTGTGTTCTGACCCAAAGGGATAAAGTGATCGCGTATGCATCGAGGCAATTGAAGGAACATGAAAAGAACTACCCCACTCATGATTTGGAGTTGGCAGCGGTAGTATTTGCCTTGAAGATATGGAGGCATTATCTTTATGGCACCAAGTGTAAACTTTTCACTGATCATAAGAGTCTCCAATATCTCTTTAATCAGAAGGAACTGAATATGAGGCAACGACGCTGGCTAGAGTTACTCAAGGACTACGACTGTGAGATACTTTACCACCCTGGTAAAGCAAATGTTGTTGCCGATGCTCTCAGTCGGAAGGTAAACCTTGAAAAGAAAAGGCCAAGAGCGTTGAGAATTGAAGTTGTCTCGATAATTGTGGAAAGTATAAAGAAAGCTCAAGAGGAATCTTTAGAGAAAAATGACCGAAAGGAAGAACGTTTAGGCAAAACGTTAGTGTTCGGTACAAACAACAAAGGGTTGAAGGTATTTCAAGATAGAATTTGGGTACCTAAGACGGGCGGAATAAGAGATCTTCTGATGGAAGAAGCTCACAAGACCATGTACTCGATTCATCCCGGCAGTACGAAAATGTATAGGGATCTAAAACCCTATTATTGGTGGCCGACGATGAAGCTCGATGTTGCTAAGTATGTGGCCGAGTGTGTAACTTGTGCTAGGGTTAAGGCACAACATCAGAAACCGTATGGGAGTTTAGAACCTTTACTCGTACCCATGGGTAAATGGGAAGACATCACCATGGATTTTGTGACTAAACTGCCCAGAACAAGGAATGGTCACGACATGATTTGGGTGGTCGTTGATCGCTTCACTAAGAGTGCGCATTTCATAGCGGCCAAAGAGAAATGGTCTATGGATAAACTTGCGAATTCTTATGTGAAAGAAATTGTGAGGCTTCACGGTGTTCCATTAACGATTGTGTCCGATCGTGATAGCCATTTTACCTCAAGGTTTTGGAGGAGTCTACAAGAGGAATTGGGTACCAAGTTGTGTTTGAGTACAGCTTACCATCCGCAAACTGATGGTCAGAGCGAGCGAATGATTCAAACATTGGAGGATATGCTGAGAGCATGTACCCTAGAATTCCAAGGTAACTGGGATGAACACTTACCTTTAGTAGAATTCTCCTATAATAATAGTTTCCACTCAAGCATTAAGATGGCACCTTATCACGCTTTGTATGGGGAGAAGTGTCGAACGCCATCATGTTGGCTGGAAGCTGGGGAAAAGCAGTTTATGGGACCTGAAATAGTCCATGAGACTGCTGAAAAGTTGAAAGTGATAAGGGAAAGGATGTTAGTTGCTCAAGATCGACAAAAGAGTTATGCTGACAAGAAAAGACAACCGATATCCTTCGATGTTGGAGATTCGGTTTTACTTAAAGTCTCACCGTGGAAGGGACTTATAAGATTTGGTAAGAGAGGGAAGTTGAGTCCAAGGTTTATTGGACCATTTAAAGTTCTTCAGAGAATCGGGAATCAAGCTTACAAGCTAGAGTTACCGGAAGAACTAGAGGGTATTCATAACACCTTTCATGTGTGTTATTTGAGAAAGTTCATAGGAGATGTGCCCGACATAATTCCGATTTCTGAGTTAAGGTTGGACAAAAACAAGAGGTTGATCGAAGAACCTGAGGCAATCGTTGACCGTAAGACTATGAAGTTACGACGCAAGATGGTCGATTTAGTGCTTGTGCGCTGGAAACATACGAATGGACCAAATCTCACTTGGGAAATGGAGAGTGACATGATGAGTCGCTACCCGCATTTGTTTGGTGATATATGATTCCGACGACGGAATCATCCTAAGGGGGAGAGAATTGTAACACTCGTGTTTCTAGCCTAGGCATTTATATTGAGTTGATAGTCTAGGCTAACCTTTGTAACTCATTTTGAAGAAATGAAAAGGAGTTATGTGAATATTATGTGAATAATGTGTTTTATGCTTAATTATTAGGGCTTAATTAATTAAGAATAAAAATAAGCGTCAAAATTAAAGTTTGAGATAAGCCCGATATCTTTACATAAAGTTGTAGTGGTCGAAACAAGGATTTCGGGGATATAAAGAATACCAAAATCCGAGTTATAACGAAGAAGTTATGACCTGTCGAAGTTTCGCGACAAAACCGGCACGGTGCTGAATGTCGTAAAAAGTGAGTTTTTGATAAACTACTTTTTAGCCTTAGTAAGCTAAACGAAAGTTGTAGTATTCGTTAAACCGAGAAGTTCGATAAAAAGAACGCCCAAATCTGACTTCGTATGACGAAGTTATGATTTTTCGAAGTTTCAGCGTAGCAGTAGACAGCTAAAAACTCGAATTTTAGATCGAGCGATTTTTAGCCGACACAACCTAAACGAGAATTGAAGGTCTCGTTATTAGGAGCACTACGGTAAAAAGTCTGACGAAAACGGACGTCGGATGAAGAAGTTATGAATTTTTAACGGATTTCCTGTCCCGGTCTGTTAAAAATAATAATATAAAATTTAAAGTCAAAATTAGCCGACGAAGTCTAAACGGAAGTTGTAGATCGTAATTTTAGCTACGCGTGCATATAAAGAACGTCAAAAACGGAGCTCGTATGCGAAAGTTATGGATTTTAGAAGTTTTGGCGCGAAAACCGAGAAATTTCGCGTAGTCACACTTTGCCACGTCACCCTCGCCTCGCATGTGACACGTGTCTTGCTGAGTCACCGAAGTTGCTGAGTCACCGAAGCTGCTGAGTCACCAGGCTGCTGAGTCACGAAGCCACCTGGCGAGGCGTGTCATGTCCTTCCGAGTCCAAGCTGCGGTCCAATCCGCTGACTACACGTAGAAGCCTCGGTGGCGAGCCTCGCATCCGACGCGTGTGTAGTGAATCATGAGTCCGAACCCTCGCAGGCGCCACGAACCCCGTACTTCGGACCCTAGACCTCGGTCCAATCACAAGCCGCCAGAGAGCCCTTCGCACGCGCAGCCCTCATGCGAGCCTCCCCCTCTGCGAGCCTTCTCAGCCGTCGGATCAGAAGACTCCTGACCGTCCGATCAGAAGCTTCCCCCTATAAATAGGAGGGTGCGAGACCTCCCGGGTATTTTTGGAATTTTGCCATATTTAGCCCCTAAACCCATATTTTCTTCATATTAACATCCCGCAAAGCCCCGGTATCAATTGTAAAGCCCGGAATACCTCACGAAGTGCCCGAGAAGCCCGGAAAATTTATCTTTTCGGTTTCGAAGCCCGTCTTTTACAAAGCCTGGTTTCTCAATAAAACTCCCGGTTTTATTAGAAACGGTCGTTTTAGGAAACGAATTGCTGCCCGATTATCATCAAATCATGTGAGTGTATAGTCACTTTCATTTTACACATAGATATGAAGTATTTACCTTATAATACGTGCTATGTGTAAATATATTAATTATTTATTTGAGGTGATTATTGTGTTGATGTTTTATACAAGTTTTAAACTGTATAAGTATTTTTATCTACAAATATGTTGGGTAGAACATGGGTAGATTGTGATGTGTGATAAAATAAAATTGATGAGAGGCCTCGATGTGTTTTGAGATCCAGTCATCTAGCGGAGTTTGGATGACGACCACGGACTTTCTAGACAGTCCAGTGGGAAACATTAGCAGGTCCGCAACCTATAGGTGTTAATGAACTAAGAGTGTTCATTCGCTGTACTCCATCCCCCTCATGGTTGCCTTTAGGACATGTATGGCTGAGGAAACCCCTTAGCAGTAGTGTCCATCCCGATGATATTCTTTAGGCTAGGTCCCTTGTGACAAGTTTTTAGAGACATAAAGTGAGGATAACGGGAACGGGTAATCAGGGTTATTGTTGATTGATGAACTTAGTAAGTTTATTATTATTGTGGGTTGAAAACCCTATATGCTCACCAGGCTCCCAAGCCAGACCCACTCAGCTTTTTATGTTATAGGTAGTGGACCCCGAGCATAGTCGGAGGACAACGAGAGATTTTTGGATTATAGGCCAGTAGTTGTAAATAACTGTTGAAAGGCTTATAATGTCTTGTTTATGCTTTTGGATCTGTATCGGAACATGACATCCCGAGGTTTTGATATATATATGGAAAACATATACCTTCTTAATGAAGGGTTTTGATAAACTTTTATCATATTTTGTTTGGGGACCAATTCCGCAACATCTTTTAAAAAGATTTCTCTGATTTTATTTTAAAAAGCATAAATTAAATCGGTCTTTTCTGGCCGAGAAATTAGGGGATGTCACACAAGGCCATGGTTAGTTCCGGACTCCGGTCCGATGCAGTTTCCAGAATTTGGTCCGATGCAGAGGGCAAGGCCCTGGTTAGTTTCCGGACTTCGGTCTGATGCAGTGGGCAAGGCCCAGTAGATTTTTATATGTTATTGTATGGTATGTGGTAGTTTAGGGGAGCTCACTAAGCTTCGTGCTTACGGTTTTCAGTTTTGGTTTCAGGTACTCAGTTTTCAAAAGAGGAGCTCGGGAAGATTGCAGTGCACACATCATTTGTTTAGCCTGGTATGTTTATACTCTGATATATTTGACAGTTGTTAAGATATTTTGAGATACATTCTTTATGATTCTTATATGACGATTGATGAATATGGTTTTATTACTAATTTAAAACGAAATTTTCAGACTGTATTTTTGGGATGTTTCAAGTTGGTATCAGAGCTTTGGTTTGAGGGATTCGGGCGCACTCCCGAGTGTGTCTAAACTCAAACTAAGGAAGTGGTATAAAGTTTTCAAGAAAAAAACCATGGTTACAAATGAATTTTGAGAAAAGAAAACAATTTTAGAAAAAGTATAAAGAAAAGAGTTTTAGAAAAAGCGAAAAGAGTTTTGAAAAGAGAAAAAGGTGTGGTGCATGCAATCAGCCGAGCTCAAGTAAGTACTCCCAAATTACCCATACAAGTTTATGTTATGAGTATCAGTTTCAGTTTCAGTAGAACAACATGCTAGAATAGGACTAAGGACTTAGGAGGATGCCTTATGTGCCTGTTATATGTTTCTCAGCTTTATGAGAATTGCATACTAGTATTCAATAGACAGTAGTAGGATAACATGTTTAAGTTTTATCTGGTAGTATGAGCTTCACATTGTATGCTAGTACAGATTAGTCAATATGATAGCCAGAATAGTAGATGTTTGATTGTGTGTACTCGATGCTCGAATGTTTCTTGCTTTGTGCTTTTAGGAGTCTTAGTTATCTTTCACTAAGTAGTAAACGAATATGTTACGTTGCATATTGCAAGGACTAAATAATTTCAGAAGGTTAAGTCTATCTCTATTTCGCAACTCTTGTCTGAGTCCAACCGTTGTAGAGTAGGATCTCTCATTCGAAGAATTATCTGGTGTGAGTAATATGTAACAGTATTCGCGAGCTAGTTAGGGGAAGAAAGCAGGGACTTCTTGTGCAGATGATGGCGGAGAGTGGGTCAAAGATTTCCCTAGGGAAAGCCTAGGATGAGAGTAGCAGAGATCAGTAGTAGTAGAAGTGACTTGGTGGAGTCGAGGCAGTACATGAGGAAAGTACGAATAGATGTGGAAGGTAGTATGGGCCCGTACTACTAAAAGCAGAGGATCCGTACTCGAATCAAGGAAGGCGGAGATAAGACCAGGGAACTTGTAGTGCGTGAGATCCCTCGAGTTTGGATGAGTATTGTGATGTTAGTGATGGTATATTACCAAGTATAGTGACGCTACGTGGTAGACCAGATGGTAGTTCTGGTGTCAACGAGGGATCAGGCTCAGACTCTAGAGTCGGGCAGATTGATGATCAGATGAGGGAGTTCATTCCATCTGAGAATTATGCGCAGTATCATTGACCAAACTCCTGTGATCCTCAGTGTGATCAAGGAGGGCAATATAGAGATTTGTGATGAGGGCCGAGTGCATTATGCACTGAGATAACAGTCATGATAGAGACCCATACATTGATGTTTCGGGAAATTCAGAGTTTGTGAGGTTTCAGATTGTCATGGGGGTTAAGGACCCCATTGTTAGCAGCAGATGGTTGGCTGATGTCACCAACGCTTTTCGTACCAGACGTTGTCTCGAAAGGAGACAAGATCTGACTTACTTCCTATCTCCATCAGGGTAGAGCATGAGATTGATAGGAAGAAGTTGGTGGTGAGTTGAGTGATGATGCAGTTAATGTTATGTCATGAGATGACTTTTAGATTAGATTATGGGCAGAGTGTGCCCAGGCGATTGAGGCGCAACATTTGGCGCAAGAGTTGTTAGATCTCCACCAGACGATTGAGACTGTGGCAGAGATCACTACCAAGTCTCGGGAAAGAGCTTATATGGTACCACAATATGAAGCAGATGAGGAATTGAAGAGGGTAAGTTATCAGAACATACTGTAGAATGATAGCAGGGCGATCGTGAGTATCTCGGGGTGCAAGACCCTGAATGATATGACTTCTAGAGCTTGAGTTCAGGATATGGACTTGGAGCACATTGGTAAGAGGGAACCAAATTAGTTGCTTATAGTGAGGGGTCTCGGGAGGAGACCGTAGATTTCAGATTAGCTTTCGAGAGAACAGCAAGACTAGATTCGGTGCAGCACTTGCGGGAAACTGCACAAGGGAGCCTTTCGTTCCAGAGGTTTGAGTAAGTGTAACCCAGAGTTATCCTCAGTTTGTGTCTGAATTGTATTTTTAAGAGATGTCATATGTCAATTGCATACCAAGAAGCATTAGCGATTAGTGATAGAGCAATCCCCAGATTGCGGGATTAGGAAGTACAACGTCATCTTAGTTTATTCCAAGACTGTGGAGAAGCACGAGAAGCACCTGAGGGAGATGCTAGAGACTTTGACGTGGGAGAGAATTTTCATAAGGTTCTTCAATTGTGAGTTTTGGTTGCGCAGGGTGCAATTCCTTGGGCACCCTATCAACCACAAGGGTGTACTAGTCGATCCAGGCCAAGATAGAGGCTGTGAGGCAGTGGGAGATTCCGAGGTCTCCAATTGAGATTTGGAGCTTCCTGGGTTTAGCATGTTATTACCGGAGATTTATACGGATTTTTAGAAGTTGTGTAATCTTTTGGATTAGCTAGTGTTGAAACACTAGCAATGGTAAGTGTGGTTTCTAGCAGATTGGTCATGGGTGGTGAGAAGGATTGGGAATTCTTCCATTTTTGTGTGTTGTAGGGCATTAGCTGAATCAAAGTGGGGGAGAATCGCCCAAGGATTCAAAAGAAGAAGCAGTTTTGAGACTAGGATAAGTTTTGCATCTTTATTCGGAAGGAAGATAGCCCAAGCGGTTGTATGGTTTGAGGATAGTGTGAGATGGAAGTTCGGAAAAGCTTGCCAATAAGGAGATCGCGTTCCCGTGAATGTTACTAGCAAGCCTTAGGGAATCAGGTTTGGGATTCCAGTCAGGACACGAGTTCAGTTGAGTGCGGGGCAAGTGCGTGTTCGATCCAGTATCAGAGTGTTGTAAGTCTGCGGGTGTAGCCGTAGCATTCACTAGCAGTCAGATAGTATCAGAGTGTTGTAAGTCTGCGGGTGTAGCCGTAGCTTTCACTAGCAGTCAGATAGTATCAAAGTGTTGTAAGTCTGCGGGTGTAGCCGTAGCATTCACTAGCAGTCAGATAGTATCAGAGTGTTGTAAGTCTACGGGTGTAGCCGTAGCATTCACTAGCAGCCAGATAGTATTAGAGTGTTGTAAGTATGCAGGTGTAGCCGTAGCATTCACTAGCAGTCAGATAGTATCAGAGTGTTGTAAGTCTGCGGGTGTAGCCGTAGCATTCACTAGCAGCCAGATAGTATTAGAGTGTTGTAAGTCTGCGGGTGTAGCCGTAGCATTCACAAGATTAGCAGATAGTACTAGAGTCATGTGAGTCTGTGGGTGTAGCGGCAGCCTTCACTAGGTTGGTAGATAGCGTGAGTGTGTTGTTAGGACGCGGAAAGATAAGTAGTACCCACCAGTTCGGGTATAGCAGTGAGGAAATGGAAATCCACGGATTAGATTTCGGAATTTCCCAGACGGATGAGACCTGGTTAAGCCAGTGATAAGATTGTAGAAGCGCCGCTATAGAGATGAGAGCAAGGAAGCAGTGGACTGCTTAAGGTCATTTATGACATAAGGCTACAATTGGTGATGTAGCAATCGCGTTTAGCCTTGGGTTTGGTGACGTCAAGATTTGACGCATGGTACCAATCAGTTAGAGCAGAAGGCCGTTAGGGCCACAGTGACGAGTTAACTAGTAACAGCTAGATCTATAGAAGGATTTCGTTCAGAAGTCGTGCGAGGCAGCTAAGTAGGGAGTCCTTTGGCTCTACAGTTGGGCTGGAACCGATAGTTCAGATGATTGGCGGAAAATTGAGACCAGGTAGGTCTCGATAGATGTTGGGAAGCAGCCACGTGGCAGCATATAGTTTCAGACAGTTCAGTGTTTCAGGCAGTTCAATGTTCAGGCAGTTCAGTGTTTCGGGCAGTTCAGTGTTCAGACAGTTCAGTGTTTCAGGCAGTTACAGCTCTTGGGCAATGTTAGTAATTGTGCCCTAAGTTGCAAGTACAGACAGGATAGTTGGTTTATTGGGAAGTGACAAGTCACTCACAGCGGAAAAAGCTGAGCATTGACCAAGTATAAGTGATCTACATGGATAATTAGGTTTGGGAACCTGTTTTGTAGTGGGAATTTTCAAGCTAGCAGAGGTTGAGTAGTCAGTTGAGAGATAAGCAGACTAGTTTCATCGATAATAATTTTGGTATGAGTGGTATGTCAGGGAATCAGACCATCTCAAGGCAGCATATATCAGCAGGAATAGATGTGATCTTGTCGCGAGGGTTGGTTACGGTTACCCTAGAAAGGCTAGGGTGTGCCCAGTGTAACACCCCGTTCATAAATAAATAAATGTATAGTAGCCCTAAAATCAATAATGATTATGTAGCAGGGTGTTGGTCTCGAGGGTTAATTGTCACGATTCTAGAAGCTAGGGGTATTTGTAAGATTAATGCTTCGTGTTCGTGATTAATAAGGTAAGTGAGTGAGATTTATTAATTTCAATAAATGGTTTGTATATATTTTAAGTCCAGGGTCCACATAGTAATTATGGGAAACTTCTTTTAAGGAGGGAATCGAAGTTTTGGGGAAAAGTTGTAATAGCGCCAAAACCTTGAGGGCCACTTTTGCCAATTTTTGGAAATTAGGTTCCATGTTCCCCCTGATAGCCGACAAGCGTGAATCGGAGATTTCTGAAGGTTTATGGTCGCGGCCTGCACCTTTGCTACCTTCGATCGTGCACCATCCACCTTAAATAGAGCCCCAATTTTGATTGTGTGGGACGATTTGTGTATGTGTGTGTAGTAAGAGAGAGAGAGAGAGAGAGAGAGAAGAATTAGAATGGAGCCCTCTGGTAATTTTCCGATCATTAGCTCCGGAAGCGGTGAGTGAATCGAGAAGAAGAAAAAGAAAAGAAGCGATACGGAGGGGGAAGGAGTCGTGATCTATCATTGAGAAGGGAGCGATTGAAAGCAGTAGCCGTTCTATTCTTTCCTAATCGAGGGCTTAGCATTGTTATAGCAATGTTCAGGAAGATTTCGAGTTCCGGTGAGGTTCTAAGTCAAGCTTGGTTCCAGCGAGTTATTTCACTGAAGGTGGTGCTTAAAACCATCAATGGCAATGATGAATAGCAGGATGTTTGACCTTCGCTTTGCACTTGAGGAAATCGCTATTGGCGCTTTCAAAGAATCGAGAATCGGGAGATGGATTAGATAGCCCTGTTCCTCTCCAAGGACGATGATGGAGGTTGCTGAGTGCTCCCGACAAGCGACCATTGTGGGCCGGAGATGAGAGCTTCGCCGATGGGGAGGTTATCGTTGGGGTGGGAATGCGGAGACAATCAAGGAGGAAGGAGCTGTTTGGCATCAAAGCTGGAAGCGATGAAGGTACCACCTCCCTTAACCCCCTTTTTTGGATACTTAGGTATAATTCCTATTAGGCTAATGAATTGCTTATTGGGCTGGTAAACCAATGGGCTAAACGATGAAGCTATCTAGTATTGGACTCGAATATTGAGTGCACTAGCAAAACTTTAATTGGGCCGGTTATATATATATCAATTATCACATGAATTGTTATATGAAAATTAGATGGACCATATTTAATTAAATACGGCTAGCTGTAATCACTTATACGAACATGATTATTCGATGTAGACCGGGTAATATTAGGTCATGGAGTTAAACATGAATTTTGATGAGGAGATGGCGAATTATAAGTAGGTGGGTTTACCTAATAATCAAATGGACTAGAGTAATTAGTTGGGCTTTAGAGTAAGGCCCATATGAAGGATTGGGCCTAATTTGGAAAATTGGGCCATAGATGGGCCATAGTTGGGGCCTAGATGGTTGTATGATATTGGGCCCTAGAATGATACCTGTTGGACTGGACTGATCAATTGGGCCATATGTTGGGCTTTGATCCGTAGTTGACTTTGGGCCTATAGATTGGGCCTTGGGCTTGGGTAAGCCAAGCTAGGGGTAATGTAGTAATTATCCAAAGCATGTATTTTTTTTAGTTATGTGTTAGAACCCAATTATTAATTGGGTGTTATTTGGTGTTGACAGTTCGGGAATCTGTCAGCCGGCAGCTGGGGTGGAGTCTGCGGGACTTCAGCAGTGTAGGATTGTGTCTACGGGGCTTCAGCAGTGTGAGGTGAGTTTCCTTCCAGTAGGAACGGGTCTACGGCCACAATGCCGGCCCGTTTAGTTAGCGGTAGCTCCGGGCTTCAGTCCGATGCAGTAGTTCAGTATGCTTGGTGTCTTTGTGATACAGACATGGTATAAGTTATGTGTTCCGGACTATGGTCCGATGCAGTATCCAGTATATGTGTTTATATTATATGCTATGATTATGTTATGCTATGTTCAGTTAGTTTTGGACCTCGGTCCGATGCAGTAGTTAGAGTGATTGATGTCTTTGTGATTCAAGCATGTTTTGTGTTATGTGTTCCGGACTCAGTTCCGATGCAGTATGCAGTATATGTATTCATGCTAGTTGATATGTTTATGATATGTTATGTTCAGTCAGTTCCAGACTTCGGTCCGATGCAGGGGACAAGGTCCCAATCAGTTCCGGACTTCGGTCCAATGCAGCTAGTTCCGGACTTCGGTCCGATGCAGAGGGCAAGGCCCTGGTTAGTTCCGGACTCCGGTCCGATGCAGTTTCCGGACTTCGGTCCGATGTAGAGGGCAAGGCCCTGTTTAGTTCCGGACTCCGGTCCGATGCAGTTTCCGGACTTCGGTTCGATGCAGAGGGCAAGGCCCTAGTTAGTTTCCGAACTTTGGTCCGATGCAGTGGGCAAGGCCCAGTAGATGCTTATTATGTTATTGTATGGTATGTGGTAGTTTGGGGGAGCTCACTAAGCTTCGTGTTTATGGTTTTCAGTTTTGGTTTCAGGTACTCAGTTTTTAAAAGAGGAGCTCGGGAAGATTGCAGTGCACACACCATTTGTTCAGCCTGGGATGTTTATACTCTAATATATTTGACAATTGTTAAGATATTTTGAGATACATTCTTTATGATTCTTATATGACGATTGATGAACATGGTTTTATTACTATTTTAAAACGAAATTTTCAGACTCTATTTTTGGGATGTTACAAGTTGGTATCAGAGCCTTGGTTTGAGGGATTCAGGCGCACTCCCGAGTGTGCCTGAACTCAAACTAAGGAAGTGGTATAAAGTTTTCAAAAGAAAAGAGTTTTAGAAAAGCAAAAAGAAAAGAGTTTTAGAAAAGCAAAAAAAAAAGAATTTTTAGAAAGAGAAGAACTTTGAAAATAGAAAAATGGTGTAGTGCATGCAATCAGCCGAGCTCAAGTTAGTACTCCCAAATTACCCATACAAGTTTATGTTATGATTGTCAGTATGAGTTTCAGCTTCAGTTTCAGTTTTAGTTTCAGCTTCAGTCTCAGTAGAACAACATGCTAGAATAGGGCTAAGGATCTAGGAAGGATGCCTTATGTGCCTATTATATGTGTATCAGCTTTATGAGAATTGCATGCTAGTTAGGGCTAAGGATCTAGGGAGGATGCCTTATGTGCCTGCTTTATGTGTTTCAGCTTGATAAGAATTTCATGCTAGTATTACGTAGACAGTAGTAGGATAGCCTGTGTAGGTTATGCCTGATAGTATGAGTTTAGCATTGTATGCTAGTACAGTTTCTTGTCATGAGAATAGTTTTGCCTGAGTATGTTTCCTTTATCCGAATGCTGCTTGCTTTGTGCTTTGTGGGACTCTGAGTGATGGGAGTTAGCCATTAGGTGAATACGTCACATCACATGTGATCAGGGTTGAATAATCTCAGAGTGCTGGATTTGGCCCTACTGCGCAGCTCTTTTTTGAGTCTAACCGTTGTAGGGACGAGACTTTTACTCAAAGGATTATCCGAGCCTCATTGCATGTGATGGTATTCAGGTGGTGGCTAATTGGCATTACAAGGAGGCCTTCAGCAGCTAAGGACTGGTTTAGGTGGAGTCAGAAGTTCCCTAGGGAAAGCCTAGGAAGGTAGTAGCAGAGATCAGTAGCAGGAGGGTGACTTGGTGGAGTCGAGGCAGTTCTTGAGGAAAGTACGGATAGATGTGGAAGGTAGTATGGGCCCGTACTACTGAAAGCAGAGGATCCGTACTCGAATCAAGGAAGGCTGAGATGAATCCAGGGAACTTGTAGTGTGTGAGATCCCTCGAGATTGGGTGAGTATTGTGATGTTAGTGATGGCATGTTGCCGAGTAGAGTGACGCTACGTGGTAGACCAGATGGTAGATCTGGTGTCAACAGGGGATCAGGCTCGGACTCTGGAGCCGGGCAGATTGATGATCAGATGAGAGAGTTCATTTCATTGAGACTTTTGCGTTGTATCACTGACCAAACTCCTGTGATCCTCAGTGTGATCAAGGAGGGCATTATGGGGATTTGTGATGAGAAGCCGAGTGCATTCTGCACTGAGATAGCAGTCATGATAGAGACCCGTACGTTGATGTTTCGGGAATTCACAGTTTGTGAGGCTCCAGATTGTCATGGGGGTTAGGGACCCCATTGTTAGCGGCAGATGGTTGGCAGATGTTGCCAACACTTTTCGTACCAGACGTTGTCTCGAAAGGAGACAAGATCTGACTTACTTCCTGTTTCCTGAGGGATAGAGCACGAGATTGATAGGAAGAGGTTGGTAGTGAGTTGAGTGATGACGTGATTGATGCTATGTCATAGGATGACTTCCAGACCGGATTCTGAGCAGTATGTGCCCAGGCGATTGAGACGCAGCAGTTGGCGCAAGAGTTGTTAGATCTCCACCAGAAGACTGAAACTGTGGCAGAGATCACTGCCAAGTCTCGGGAAAGAGCTTATATGGTACCATAGTATGCAGCTGATGAGGAAATGAAGAAGGAAAGTTATCAAAACATATTATAGAAGGATAGCAGGGAGATTGTGAGTATCTCGGGGTGCAAGACCCAAGACCCTGAATGATATGACTTCTAGAGCTCGAGAGCGAGATATTGACTTAGAGCATATTGGTAGAGGGAACCAAATCAGTTGCTTATAGTGAGGGGTCTCGGGAGGAGACCGTAGATTTCATATTAGCTTTCGAGAGACAAGCAGGACCATATTTGGTGCAACACTTGCGGGATTGGGAAGTACAATGTCATCTTGGTTTATTCCAAGACTAAGGAGCAGCACGAGAAGCACCTGAGGGAGGTGCTAGAGATTTTGAGGAGGGAGAGAATTTTTGCAAGGATCTCTAATTGTGAGTTCTGGTTGCGCGGGGTGCAATTTCTTGGGCACCTTGTCAATCAGAAAGATATTCTAGTCGATCCGGCCAAGATAGAGGTCGTGATGCAGAGGAGAATTCCAAGGTCTCCAACTGAAATTCGGAGCTTCCTGGTTTAGCGGGTTATTACCGGAGATTTATTCGAATTTTTAGAGTTGTGTGATCTTTTGGATTAGCTAGTGTTAAAACACTAGCAATGGTAAGTGTGGTTTCTAGCAGATTGGTCATGGGTGGCGAGAAGGATTGGGAATTCTTCCAATTTTGTGTGTTGTAGGGCATTTGCTGAATCAAAGTGGGGGAGAATCATCCAAGGATTCAGAAGCGAGGCAGTTTTGAGACTAGTATAAGTTTCGCATCCTTATTGGGTAGGAAGATAGCCCAAGTGGTTGTATGGTTTGAGGATAGTGTGAGATGGAAGTTCAGAAAAAGCTTGCCAATAAGGAGATCGCGTTCTCGTGATGTTACTAGCAAGCCTTAAGGAATCGGGTTGGGATTCCATTCAGGACACGAGTTCAATTGAGTGCAGGGCAAGCGCGTGTTCAATCCAGTATTAGAGTGTTGTAAGTCTGCGGGTGTAGCCGTAGCATTCACAAGATTAGCAGATAGTACTAGAGTGATGTGAGTCTGCGGGTGTAGCCGCAACCTTCACTAGGTTGGTAGATAGCGTGAGTGCGTTGTTAGGATGCAGAAAGAACAGTAGTACCCACCAGTTCGGGTATAGTAGTGAGGAAATGGAAATCCACGGATTGGATTTCGGAATTTCCCCAGACGGATTAGACCTGGTTAAGCCAGTGATAAGATTATAGAAGCGCCACTATAGAGATGAGAGCAAGGAAGCAGTGGACTGCTTAAGGTCATTTATGACATAAGGCTACAATTGGTGATGTAGCAATCGCGTTTAGATTTGGGTTTGGTGACGTCAGGATTCGATGCATGGAACCAATCAGTTAGAGCAGAAGGCCGTTAGGGCCACAGTGTCAGGATAACTAGTAGCAGCTAGATCCATAGACGGATTTCGCCCAGAAGTCGTGCGAGGCGGCTTAGTAGGGAGTCCTTTGGCTCCGCAGTTGGGATGGAACCCGATGTTTCAAACGATTGGCGGAAAATTAAGACCAAGTAGATCTCGGTAGATGTTGGGAAGCAGCCATGTGTCAGGCAGTTCAGTGTTCAGATAGTTCAGTGTTTCGGTTAGTTCAGTGTTTCAGACAGTTAGTGTTTCAGGCAGTTCTGTGTTTTTAGGCAGATCAGGGATTCAGACCATCTCGAGACATCAGAATCCAGAGGAAGTAAATGTGAGCTTGTTGCGAGGGATTAGTTCGCCTGCAGATGTTAGGGCTTTGTGATGATTGGTCACAGCTACCCTGAGAAGGTTAGGGTGTGCCCAGGATGGTGACCATGTTACTTGAGTAGTTAGCGTGTAAGGGATGATAAGGAATGGTTTCGAGGACGAAATCTAATTTAAGTGGGGGAGAGTTGTAACACCTCGTTCATAAATAAATAAATGTATAGTAGCCCTAAAATCAATAATGATTATGTAGCAGGGTGTTGGTCTCGAGGGTTAATTGTCACGATTCTAGAAGCTAGGTGTATTTGTAAGATTAATGCTTCGTGTTCGTGATTAATAAGGTAAGTGAGTGAGATTTATTAATTTCAATAAATGGTTTGTATATATTTTAAGTCCAGGGTCCACATAGTAATTATGGGAAACTTCTTTTAAGGAGGGAATCGAAGTTTTGGGGAAAAGTTGTAATAGTGCCAAAACCTTGAGGGCCACTTTTGCCAATTTTTGGAAATTAGGTTCCATGTTCCCCCTGATAGCCGACAAGCGTGAATCGGAGATTTCTGAAGGTTTATGGTCGCGGCCTGCACCTTTGCTACCTTCGATCGTGCACCATCCACCTTAAATAGAGCCCCAATTTTGATTGTGTGGGACGATTTGTGTATGTGTGTGTAGTAAGAGAGAGAGAGAGAGAGAGAGAGAGAAAAGAATTAGAATGGAGCCCTCTGGTAATTTTCCGATCATTAGCTCCGGAAGCGGTGAGTGAATCGAGAAGAAGAAAAAGAAAAGAAGCGATACGGAGGGGGAAGGAGTCGTGATCTATCATTGAGAAGGGAGCGATTGAAAGCAGTAGCCGTTCTATTCTTTCCTAATCGAGGGCTTAGCATTGTTATAGCAATGTTCAGGAAGATTTCGAGTTCCGGTGAGGTTCTAAGTCAAGCTTGGTTCCAGCGAGTTATTTCACTGAAGGTGGTGCTTAAAACCATCAATGGCAATGATGAATAGCAGGATGTTTGACCTTCGCTTTGCACTTGAGGAAATCGCTATTGGCGCTTTCAAAGAATCGAGAATCGGGAGATGGATTAGATAGCCCTGTTCCTCTCCAAGGACGATGATGGAGGTTGCTGAGTGCTCCCGACAAGCGACCATTGTGGGCCGGAGATGAGAGCTTCGCCGATGGGGAGGTTATCGATGGGGTGGGAATGCGGAGACAATCAAGGAGGAAGGAGCTGTTTGGCATCAAAGCTGGAAGCGATGAACGTACCACCTCCCTTAACCCCCTTGTTTGGATACTTAGGTATAATTCCTATTGGGCTAATGAATTGCTTATTGGGCTGGTAAACCAATGGGCTAAACGATGAAGCTATCTAGTATTGGACTCGAATATTGAGTGCACTAGCAAAACTTTAATTGGGCCGGTTATATATATATATCAATTATCACATGAATTGTTATATGAAAATTAGATGGACCATATTTAATTAAATACGGCTAGCTGTAATCACTTATACGAACATGATTATTCGATGTAGACCGGGTAATATTAGGTCATGGAGTTAAACATGAATTTTGATGAGGAGATGGCGAATTATAAGTAGGTGGGTTTACCTAATAATCAAATGGACTAGAGTAATTAGTTGAGCTTTAGAGTAAGGCCCATATGAAGGATTGGGCCTAATTTGGAAAATTGGGCCATAGATGGGCCATAGTTGGGGCCTAGATGGTTGTATGATATTGGCCCCTAGAATGATACCTGTTGGACTGGACTGATCAATTGGGCCATATGTTGGGCTTTGATCCATCGTTGACTTTGGGCCTATAGATTGGGCCTTGGGCTTGGGTAAGCCAAGCTAGGGGTAATGTAGTAATTATCCAAAGCATGTATTTTTTTTAGTTATGTGTTAGAACCCAATTATTAATTGGGTGTTATTTGGTGTTGACAGTTCGGGAATCTGTCAGCCGGCAGCTGGGGTGGAGTCTGCGGGACTTCAGCAGTGTAGGATTGTGTCTACGGGACTTCAGCAGTGTGAGGTGAGTTTCCTTCCAGTAGGAACGGGTCTACGGCCACAATGCCGGCCCGTTTAGTTAGCAGTAGCTCCGGGCTTCAGTCCGATGTAGTAGTTCAGTATGCTTGGTGTCTTTGTGATACAGACATGGTATGAGTTATGTGTTCCGGACTATGGTCCGATGCAGTATCCAGTATATGTGTTTATATTATATGCTATGATTATGTTATGCTATGTTCAGTTAGTTTTGGACCTCGGTCCGATGCAGTAGTTAGAGTGCTTGATGTCTTTGTGATTCAAGCATGTTTTGTGTTATGTGTTCCGGACTCAGTTCCGATGCAGTATGCAGTATATGTATTCATGCTAGTTGATATGTTTATGCTATGTTATGTTCAGTCAGTTCCGGACTTCGGTCCGATGCAGTTAGTTCCGGACTTCGGTCCGATGCAGTTAGTTCCGGACTTCGGTCCGATGCAGAGGGCAAGGCCCTGGTTAGTTCCGGACTCCGGTCCGATGTAGTTTCCGGACTTCGGTCCGATGCAGAGGGCAAGGCCCTGTTTAGTTCCGGACTCCGGTCCGATGCAGTTTCCGGACTTCGGTTCGATGCAGAGGGCAAGGCCCTAATTAGTTTCCGGACTTTGGTCCGATGCAGTGGGCAAGGCCCAGTAGATGCTTATTATGTTATTGTATGGTATGTGGTAGTTTGGGGGAGCTCACTAAGCTTCGTGCTTACGGTTTTCAGTTTTGGTTTCAGGCACTCAGTTTTTAAAAGAGGAGCTCGGGAAGATTGCAGTGCACACACCATTTGTTCAGCCTGGGATGTTTATACTCTGATATATTTGACAATTGTTAAGATATTTTGAGATACATTCTTTATGATTCTTATATGACGATTGATGAACATGGTTTTATTACTATTTTAAAACGAAATTTTCAGACTGTATTTTTGGGATGTTACACCCAGGATGGTGACCAGGTTACTAGAGTGGTTTGAAGTGAAAGGAATGATTTCGAGGACGAAATCTAATTTAAGTGGGGGAGAGTTGTAACGCCCCGTTTATTTAAATAAATTAATAAATGTGATTCCCAGACTAATGTGTGAAGAATTTTGATAGTTGGGGGTTGTTTAGTAAATTACAGAGTTTATTTGAGAGGAATTTTAGAAGTAAGGGTATGCTTGGTAACTATTAGGATTTAAATTGTAAAGATTTTGAAATAATGGGGGCTAATGGGTAAGTTTCGGATTTATTTGGAAATGAATTTGGTGGGGAGGGACTAATCTTGGATAAAGGAACGGAAGTTTGAATGGAAACGGGATATACCCGTATCCCTCCCCCCCCCCCACATCGCATCTTCAGCCCTAACCTAAGAAACCATTTCCAGCCGCCATGCATGAGTTGCCAGCCGCCGCTTCCCCTCCTCGTTCGTTTTTCGATCAAACAAAGCCACCTCGCCCCTGGAACGCCATCGCGACACTGCTGCTGGTCAGAGACGTCGTTGACAGCTCGGAGAGCCACCAAGATCGGTGGCAGTCGTCGTTTTCTTGAGAGGGTCATGCGTGACCTGAGGGTCCTCGGTAAGTATCGCCACCTGCTATTTCTTCCTTCCTCTCACCTGATCGACGATGTAACTTCCATCGGTGGCTGTTGGCCGCTGATCTCGCCGTTTTCGGCGGCGTCAGCCACTTGGTTGGTGGCCGGATATTTATTGGTTCGAGTATATATGCTGTTGATCGTGTTTTTGGGGTTGGTTGAGCAATATTTTGGACGAAAAGCAACCGCCACCACCGTGAGGTGGTGGCTACCATCTCTTTTGCCGCCGCCAGCCACCGTGGGAGGGTGGTTGTGTGCGTGATTTAGTGTGTGTGCAGGCCTAGTTCGCGATTTAATATTGTATTGATATTCTTGGACAGGAAAAATGAAGAAAACTCATCACCACAACCTTCTGCCGCCATTCCGCCACCGTTAGCCACCATCTCCGGTGGCTGTGGGATTTCGAGTGTGTTTAGATTGATGATTGAAGTACTTTTGGTGTTGCGTTGGCCCAAGATCATAACCACCACCACCGTAGGGTGGTGGCTGCCACCAAGCACCGCCGCCGGCCACCATGGTGTGACTGGGTGTGTGTTAGTTAGTGTGTGTGTGTTTATGTTTGGATTAAACGTTGTTGTAAGGTCCAGTTTAGTGTTGCGTCTTTTGGGCTCGTTAGCTAGTCCATGTTTTTTCTCCGGTATGGGCCTGTCCATCCGTGAGTTTAGTTTAGGGTTTATTATATATAGATGCTTGCATGCATTCTTAACATAAGATTAAGATTAAGATTGATAGATATTTATTAGCGTACACATTCTTATCTTTTGTAAACCTAGAATCCTCTACAACGGAAGTTCTTCATCGAGCTCTGCTGAGGATTGAGTTAATCAAATCATTCGACATATTCAGATCCATACTTGTGTTTTTGTTTAACTGTTATTGCTTTCTTTATTCGCCTGTTTTAAAGATCTAATCGATCAAAGAGTTTTTCGAACTCATCAATTGGTATCAGAGCAGGAGGTTGTGTAATTCATACACATCTTTTCAGTGAAAGAAGCGATTAGGGTTATTCCGCATTAACTGATATTTATTGAGCCGTCACTCCATAATTGACGTAGCTTAGCATTTATTCATTTTGCCCTAATATTACATATTACAAGTCTGATCTTTCAAACAGGTTAAACGATCAAGCATGGATGATTCTCAATCTAATCCTATCAACATCTCAAACAGCATTGGATCAACGACGAAGATTCCTATTCTATACACCCAGGATTACGAAGTTTGGGCTCATCATTTTGAAGATTATGTCATCGGATCTGAAGATAATGGGTATCTTATTTGGGAAGCCATTGTGTCTGGACCATTGGCTCACTCAGGAACATCCAAGATCATTAAAACTCAGAAAGAATATAATGATCTGTTAAAAGATGTTAAAGATGTTGCTCAAGACGAAAAGGAGAAGTTTCAGTGCAACATTAAAGCATTGAGACTGATCCGATTCGCTCTTCAATCTGATACATTTAGGTTGGTTTGTTCCTGCAGTACCGCTAAAGAAACCTGGGATAGGTTGCGAGAGCTATATTCCACAGACGAAGATTTGGAGCATTCTATTCAGACCTTGCTTTTGTCTGAGTTCGGTGAATTTAAGCAGAATTCTGATGAAACTGTTACTCAGACGTTTGATCGCTTCAATCATCTTCTTAGCAAGATGATCAAACATGATATAGAAAGGAAGTTGATTGAACAGAAGGTCACCTTTTTGAATGGCCTAAGATCTTAATGGAGAGCTGTCGTGTCTATAGTTAAAGCTCATGAGCAGTTCAAGTCATATTCATTGGCAAAGCTGGTGGGAATTCTGAAGTCCCAAGAAAAGATTGTCATGCAAGAAAAGAATGTGGTCTAAAGTTTGGGGTCCTTGGCCCTCCTATCAAAAGGCAAGAATGCAGTGGAAGACGAAGATCTGAACCTAGAGGACTATGATCTTACGTCAGAAGATTATGCTATGATGGTATCTAATCCCAAGAGGTTCATCAAGAAGAGGTTTCCTACCAATAAAAACAGAAATTGGCAGGGAAGTTATAGTTCTGAAAAGGTACGGGAGGAGCCGAAGACAGAGGAACCAAAGAAAGAGGCGAAAGTTGAAGGAGATTCTGGTGTGAACTGCTACTATTGTGGAGGAAAGAACCACTATGCCAACGATTGTGTTCTGAAGAAAATGGCAGAGAAGGATGAGGAAAAAGATGAAGAGGCTGTCTTGATGAAAAAGCTGGAAGAGATCAAGAGGAAGAAAGTTGCTACTAACCCTTCTATGAATGCTCTTATTGTACAGGGTTCGGCAGAGGATGACGAGTTCGGTGGCGTGCAGGTATGGTCAACCGACTCAGAGGATGATGAAGTGAGAAAGCCTTCACATGGAAAGGCATATGTTGCAAGAGGTGACGAAAGCAGTGGAAAGTGTTTTGTGGTGACTGATGTATCTCACATAAGGGGATACAATACTGATGGTGGAAACGAGGACACCAAGGAGTGAGAGGACTTATGCTTCACAGCAAAACCTCTCAGTGTACAGATCAATGAGCTTGATGAATTGATCAAGAAGGTACAATCTCTCTTTATTTCATTTAAAGTCCCATAGAAATCATATGAAAAAGAATTAAATAGCTTAAATTCAAGAATCTCAAATCTGGATAATTGTTCAACTCAAACACGGGTCACCAATTCTAACCTAACTGACCAAATAAGCAGGGTGTCTTCCAAGAGTGAGGAGCGAAGGATGTGGATAGAGCAAAAAGAGTTGGAGCTGATAAAGTCTAGGGGTGAAAACATTTATTTACAAAGAGACAATTTAAAACTTTTAAAACAGAGAAATGTTTTTTGTTTCATTGCTAAACGTCTTTATACTAACATCACTCAACTACATCTGAATTGTGAAATAGGGCAGAAAATTCATCGCATGATTTTGCCCTTCCTTGAGTTTAAGGAGGATGAAATCGATGCTGACGCATATAACTGTGAAAGTGTTGTATCGTCTGTTGATGTGAATCCAACTTACATGTATGGTCTGGACAAAATAGAATCTTTCATAAAGTCCAAGGACCATAAGGACATGCTGAAAAACCTCTTGGATGAAAACGATAAGTTGAAACTAAGGAATGAAACTATACAAAAATTTGACTCGTTGAGTGCCAAATTGAGTTCAGAAAATAAAATTGATGTTGAAAACACATCTGAACTTAATGAGGAAGATGATATGAGTGAAAGTTCTGTAGAGGAAGTAGTCGACTGTTCTGAGTTTGTCAAGAGCGAACCCGAAAACCACAAAAATCTTATTTCTGAAAATTCTGTGGAGTTCGCTCGTTTGTCCCAAAATAAGTCCCCGATTCTTGAAGAAAAGGTTGTTGTGTACCAAAAGGTGAGAACAACACCAAATCAGGTGTACAAGGTCACAGGAGTTACCGAGCATCAAACAGCCGAACTCACTACCATAGTGAATGAAGATAACCCAGATGGCTGTGATGAGTTCTTTTGGTCCGCTCCTATAGATAATGCCGACGAAACTGTTGGTCTGTGAGAGCGAACGTCCTGGAAAACCAAAGCCAGATATATACCAGAGCCACTGAACAAGCTTGACAACTTCGACGTGCCAAGCACTAGTGGTACAAAAGAAGTTCCTGTAGAAGAAGTCACTTCCACAAGCGAAACATCATCTGTGAAAAGTGAACCGGCTGACAAGAAGCAGAAGCAAAAGGCTAACATCCACAAAGAGCCAAAACAAGTGAAAGATAAAAAGCAGCAGAGGAATCTGAGATACAAAAAGAACCTCTCAGAGCGAAAGCAGTTTTGGCGATCTCAAAACGCTCATTTCTCCTATCACGACAAGAATTCAAAGCAAGAGAAAAAGGATTTCAGGCCACATGAGGAACGTAACCGAAAGGACAGGTTCGGTTCAGAGAGCAACAGCAACCGAAAGGACAGGTTCGGTCCTGAAAGCAATAGCTACCGAACGTCCAGGTTCGATCCCTCCAATGACCAAAAACAAAAGGGTCATATCGAACCGCAAGTCAGAAGAAATTCCCATTCTAATTCTTCTTGTTCTCAATTCTCTTCTAAACCTAATTCTGTTCCTGCTCAACATTCTAAATCATCAACGAACCTGAAAGGAAAATCGAAGATTTCCTCTGTCCAGGAAGACCGAAAGTAGTCTAAAGCCCAAACACCAAAACCTGAAACCAAACCCACTGTTGCTAAACCTAACAAAATCAAAGTGTTTACCATTAAAAGAAAAGATGAAACGACATTAATAAAAAGAACATATCTTATTGATGTTTCTCTTACTATTCCTGTTCCTGTGAAAGGCTCACGTGGACCCAAGAAACTTTGGGTTCCTAAATCTACTTAATTTTTGCAGGTTATAAGTGACGAGCAGTTCGACGAAGAATGGTACATTGACAGTGGCTGCTCACGTCACATGACAGGGAGGAAGGAAGAGCTAAGAGAGTTTTGATCTCTTCAGAATGGTGGAAATGTCAAGTTCGGCAACAATTCTTATGGAACAATAAAGGGCTATGGGATGATAACCAATGGAGACTTCACAATAAAAAAGGTGGCGTATATTGAAGGTCTACAGCATAATCTCATCAGTGTGTCTCAGCTGGTAGGAGGCACCGGTCTCAAAGTTTCATTTGATGATGAAGGTTCAGAAATCATAGAGAAGAAATCAAAAAGGGTAATTCTCAAATCAGAACGCAAAGGCGAAATGTTTCCTCTCAATCTCAAACCAATCAAAGGAAATCCAGCTATATGCCTATTATCCAAAGCACATTCTGACGAAAGCTGGTTGTGGCACCGAAGGCTCTCACATCTCAACTTCAAGGACATCAACAAGCTTGTCACAGGAGGTCATGTTTGGGGTCTCCCACTGCTCAAGTTTGATCGAGAACATTTGTGTGTTGCGTGTGAAATGGGGAAGCAAAGTCGTCAAAGTCACCCATCCATTATAAACACAAAATTTGTTGAACCACTTGAATTGCTTCACATCGACTTATGTGGTCCATCATCTATCGAAAGCATTGGCGGTAGCAAGTATATTCTTGTTATTGTTGATGATTTCTCACGTTTTACATGGGTGTTCTTTCTGAAGCACAAATCTGAGGCTACTCCTAAGCTAAAGATGTTTATTAAGCAGGTTGAAGTGCAACTGAGAAAAGTCGTTCGCAACATCAGGAGCGATAATGGACTGGAGTTCAAGAACAAAGAATTTGAAGACTTTTTAGCAGAAAAAGGAACCAGTCACAACTTCTCAGCTCCCTACACACCTCAACAGAACGGAATTGTCGAAAGATGAAACCGATCCTTGTGTGAGGCGGCCCGAACGATGCTAAGTTTCGCTTCTCTTCCGTTATATTTCTGGGCTGACGCTATTGCTGCAGCATGTTTCACGCAGAATAGGTCTTATCTCAACAAGCGCTTTTCTCTTACTCCTTATGAGATCATCAATAACAGGAAGCCGAACGTAAAATTCTTCCATGTGTTCGGCTCACGATGCTTCATCTTCAACTCCAAAGAACATCGTAACAAGTTTGACGTTAAAGCTGATGAAGGAATCTTTCTAGGATATTCTCTTACTTCAAAAGCTTACCGGGTTTTAAATAAGCGTTAGAGGAAGATCGAAGAAACCTAATATGTGACTTTCGATGACAACTATGTCAAAAAGCTAAAGGCTACTGAAGAGGCAATTGGAGAGATTTTTACTCAAACTGGTCAAGTTACGGCTTCGATTGCTAATCTGTTCGATCAGTTTGTGGAACTATTCGATGAACCTGAGAAAGCTACTCACTCGGAGACCAAGTCAGCAGATAATAAAGTCGACCATCTGAAGCAAATTGTCGAAGATGCCGCTAAACGAATGGGTGAAGGAGAACAAGTTCCAAACGAACCTCCTGAGCAAGGTGCTTCAGTTGAGGGGGAGAATCCACCTTCTTCAAAACAACCGAGCTCACAAGTTGAGGGGGAGAATTCTATTCCAGTTCCACCCGAAAGCTCTACAGCACCCGAAAGCTCAACTGCACCCGAAAGCCCTTCCGCACCCGAAAGCTCATCAATACCTGAAAGTCTTGTAGTACCAGAAAGTCCAGCTACACCTGATAGCTCATCAGTCGAGGGGGAGAATGCCGATATGTTCTACGACGACGATAGTGAATCTGAATTGGAAGAAATGGTGAATGCCGAATTGGATCCATCCTATGATCCAAATTACCCTCCTCTTGTTAAGTGGACCAAAGATCATCCTGTATCCCAGGTAGTGGGTAATGTCTCTGAAAAGGTCCTGACCCGATCTCAACTGAAGGCAAAGCAAACATCCCTATTCTCCAAAGTAGAGTTCTGCATGTATAATTCTTTCGTCTCCAAAGTTGAACCAAAGACAATTAATACTGCTCTTGATCACTCTGACTGGGTTCAAGCTATGCAAGATGAACTTAACGAGTTCGAAAGAAATAAGGTTTGGCACCTCATTCCAACTCCTAAATACGCCTCAGTTGTTGGTCTCAAATGGGTATTCAGAAACAAAATGGACAAGGAAGGCAATGTGATTCGAAACAAAGCTCGTCTCGTGGTGAAAGGATACTTCCAGGAAGAAGGAATTGATTATGAGGAAACTTTTGCTCCGGTAGCGAGGCTGGAATCTGTTCTAATATTTCTGGCCTATGCTGCACACAAGAACTTCGAGGTCTACCAAATGGACGTGAAATGCACCTTTCTGAATGGAGAACTTGAAGAAACGGTCTACATGGAGCAACCTCCTAGATTTGTTAATGAAAAGTACCCCAATCACTGTTATATTCTGGACAAGGCAGTTTACGGTCTGAAACAAGCACCTAGGGCATGGTATGAAACGCTAACTAAGTTTTTAAAGATGTCAAAATTCAAACAAGGTTCGGTTGACCCAACCTTCTTTCGTAAGAAGGAAGGTAACCACCTTATGATTGTTCAAATCTATGTCGATGATATCATCTTTGGCTCAATGAATCCTAGCTTAACAGCTGAATTCAGAAAGCTGATGGAGACTAAATTTGAAATGAGCTCAATGGGTCCGATTAACTTTTTCCTTGGTTTAAATATTAGACAGGGACCCGAAGGCATCTTTATCAACCAGGAAGCTTACACCAAGACTCTTCTTGCTAAATTTGGCATGATGGGAGAATCAAAGGTTAAAGTTCCAATGGCATTCGGCACCAAGCTCACACCATCCTTGGAAAAACCGGCAGTCGATATTACGTTATATCGCCAGATGATTGGTTCTTTGATGTACCTTACTGCTAGCAGGCCTGATATAATGTTTTCTGTGTGTTACTGTGCCAGATTTCAGGCGAATCCTCGTGAACCACATATGCTTGCAGTGAAAAACATACTCCGGTATCTGAAACGAACCACCTCTCTCGGTTTATGGTATCCATCAAACTCAGGTTTCTTCGTTCAAGCCTACTCAGATGCAGACCTTGGGGGTTGTGGTTTAGACAGGAAAAGCACCACTGGAGGCTGTCAATTCCTAGACGGGAAGTTGGTTAGCTGGCAATCAAAGAAACAAACATGTGTATCTCTGTCTACAGCCGAAGCAGAGTACATCGCAGCTGCCTCCTGTACATCTCAAGTGATTTGGATCCAAAGTCAGCTCTGGGACTATGGACTCAATATGAAAAAGATCCCACTATATTGAGATTCAGAAAGTGCAATTAGGATCTGTCATAACCCAGTGCAACATTCCAAGACAAAGCATATAGCACTGAGGTATCACTTCATTAAAGATCATGTGGAAGATGGGAACGTCGAAATTCACTTTGTTCGAACCACTGATCAACTGGCTGACATCTTCACCAAAGCTCTTCCTGAAGCATCTTTCAATAAAATTCTACAAGGGCTAGGTATGATGGAATCAGAGTCAGTACCAAAGACTACTTCTCAAAATTAAAGTTGGAAGCGAAATAGACCGAACGCTCGGGTTCGGGTCTTGTTCTGGTATACCGAAATGAACCGAACGCTCGGGTTCGGTCGTATTATCTGATCGTCGCTTATCACTCAAAGGTAGTTTCTTTGGTTGTAAACCTTTTGCATCATTTTCTCAAATTCATTTCACTTATTTTCAAAGTTCTTTTCTTTTTCAAACTTATTTTTTTTTAAACCGAAATAGACCGAACGCTCGGGTTCGGTTCCAAATTTTTTTTAAAGCCGAAATAGACCGAACGCTCGGGTTCGGTTCTAAAATTTTTTTTGTGTGTCTTATTTCTTTAAATCAAAAATTCCAAAAACTATTTTTTTTTTATTTTCTTTTCGTAAACTCAAAAACTCCAAAAATATTTTTTTCTATTATTTTGTTTTGTTTTGTGTCTTATCTTTTTGTGTGTCTATTTGTGGGGAAATCATTTCACTAGTTAAGTGTCCCTAGAAGCATGTTGTTGTATGTGTCCAAAGCCTCACCTGATTCTGAATAATAGCCTTACTGACTTGGTAAATACAAACCTTGTCTTCCCAATTAAGCTTTCATATTTATTCTAATCATGAGCTACCTGACTCTCTTCTCACATGAGATAAGAGTTTTCTGCTTGGTCCTTATTTTAACAGCAGAGGTACTTTCGTTTCTCTACACCATCTACACTACTTTTCTCCATCTCATTCGCTTCATAAACGTAACCCTTGAGACTCTCAGAAATTACCACTGAGGTTTATGGTTACACAATTTCTGTGTTTATGATCTTAGCTTCGTGCTACTACGAACTAAGTGAAACCCACAATTCAATACCTACTATGAATTGACGGTGATCAATCATCTTTGCTCTAGCTATAACTAACGAATTGACGGACTTATCCATGGGGATGGAAAGTAAAATCTCTAATTTTCTTTTGTGTGATTCCTATGAAATTGTTAAATCCTATAACATTTCTTCCCTTGGAATCCAGTTTTAATTTTTTTTTGAGATTTTACATAAACTATTTTATCTAGCCACTTAAATTATTTCAAACCTACTTGTTCAACAGACTGCATTGGTCTCACAAGTACTTCGTTCGATTTCTGTCTTATATCAAGATCAGGAACTCTGAATTGAAGCAAAAGCCACCCAAATTAGCCTGATTAAAAAAAGCCTTTCAACACTTCTCAATAAGTGTCTGATCGTTATTCAACGGGAAACCATACAAACACTTTAAAGTCTCTCTTGACTTTGAAGGAAGAGATTCGTGCCCGGGATCCTTTGTTTCGGGTCTTTACTGACATCACAAAATCCCTCATATGTGTTGCTTTATTTCTTTTTCTTTTACACACTAAGCATGAAAATCTTTTTGATTTTCCAAAATTCTGGTTTCATTAGTTACAAGGCATAATTTTAAATGGGATTTGCAGTTATAAGGGAGTTGTGGTTAATATTGATCCACGTGGTCAATTTTGCATAAGGATGTCGTTTAATCTAAAAGGATAAGATGCTGACTCAGGCGGGAGTCCAATCGATTTGATTTTCAAACGGCGCTTGACAGCCAGGCGTGTGAAGAGGAACCGTTTCGTTTAAAAACGGCGCCTGATGGGAAGGCGTGTAAATCGGGACTGACACTCTCTCTCATGCGTAATCATCGGTGCTACCAACTGTCACGCATCAATCACTTCCGAAAAACCCTTCGTATTTCCCTCGAAGATTTGGGACAGATTCTTCTCTCTCCTCTACCCACAGTATAAAAGGTAACGTAAACCATTGTTTACCTCTTTACTGCACCCATATTTTCAGAGAGCAAGAAAACCTTCAAGTATTCTACTGTTCATCATCTCTCCCATCTTCTTCACAACAATGGCGGATTCATCATCATTTCATGCCACTTCCCACATCCTGCCGATTCGTCCCCAACAGAGTTTGATCATCGATCTTACTCCTCAGGTATATGATGCTTTCATGTTCCCGATAATCGAATGCCTCAAGTACTCACCGATTGCTCCTGCTCTCACCAAAGTTGAAGCAGTTCCTATGGAGTTCTTATCTCAGATTTTTGCTACTGCTCATTACGACAAGGCAGTCGACAGGATCTTCTTCGACGTGCTCGATCACAAGGTGTCAATTTCCAAGCAGAGGTTTTGCTCAATTTTAGGGTTTGAACCTGATTCAACTAGGGTTAACCCTGAATCGATTCCGGTGGGTCACATGTTCTCAATGTTCTACAACATGGGGTATACTGAGGTGCTGACAACAGTTACGAAGTTCAAGAAATCGTGCCTACCTCCTCAGTGGAATGGGTTGTTTACAGTGCTGTTCAAGGGGCTGTCTGAACGCAGTGTTGGATCAGACGGAGCAAGTCGTCTGTTCATCACGATTTTGTATGGGATCTACAATGGTATTAACTTGGACTACGAGTCGATCCTATGGCAACAGCTCATTCAGAGTCTGTCTTCTACTTCTCGGCATTCCGAGTTTTCCTATGCTCGATTTTGGACTCTCATTACAAAATGGGTGATGGACAAGTACCAAGTCCCCATTGTTGCTGGTTCTCCAATGTCTTCGATTGGTACTTTCCATACCACGAAGATCATTGTTTCTGATGCCTCAAAATTTCAATTCATTGGCTCTATTCCTGAGACGATGTATGGAGATGTTCCTGCCGACAGCCGGATCATTCGAACCTACAAGGAGTTTCGTCGCTCTGGTCCGAGAGAGTTTACTCCTGAAATGCTCAAGTCCATCCATGAAGCTGACAAGCCTGCGCCAAGGGGAAAGAAAACTGACAAAGGCAAAGACAAGCAAGTTGGTAAAGGAGCGAAAGGCCCTTCTCCCAAGAAGCGTAAAACTACACAGACTGTTCAGTCTCCTCCGCTGAAGAAGAGAAAAACTCAACCAAGGCGAAAGCTGATAATCGCTTCCTCCTCAAGCGAATTTGAGGAAGAGAATTCTGCCCCTGACGGATCTCCTCGTGGCAATACTCCACCACGATCGCCTACTCCTAAAGTTCACTTTTCCACTTCTCCAATCTCTTCTCCACCAATTACAATTCCCATTTCCATTCTCCCCATAACCTCCACCACTCAAATACCATCCACCTCCATCCCAGTACCCCCTCCAATCTTTACCGAAGCAACCACCACCACTGCAGAAGTAAGAACCAATGTATCTGATAGAAGGGTTCCTACTGACGCACCCAAACCCCCCACCAACTACCGAACATACAACCCAACCCGAACCTACTACAACTATCGAGCCTCCACCCTCACCATCACCATCATCTCCTGCTCAGGCAGCAGAGGACGAAGAACCATTCCTCGGCGGGGAGGATATGACTTTTGATTCGGTCTATTACAGTCCGTTTCAGGTACAGAGTGACGACGATGATGATGCTCCCGTTACCAAGAGGCATCTCAAGGAGCTTCACGATAAAATTGATTCGCTCATCGCCTCCTCTTCTTCATCCCAGTCTACCATCTCTGAAGCTGCCATTCAGAAACTTGTTGATGCTTTTTACAAAGCTCATCAAGTCTCTCTAGACTCCGCCACTGCAGCCATTGATGCCTCAACCGAAGCCTGTGAGGCAGCGACCGAAAAAGTCGATACACTATTCACTGATGCTTCTTCCTTGTTACAATCTTTACAGGAATCTTCTGAAGCCACCAAAACGAAGCTGTAACCAATTGTCAATCAGCTGGCTACCTTAGTTGCATCAGAACTGAATTCGTTTACTTCTCTTCGTCAGACTCTCTCAGACGACAATCCAGCGTTCAAGGCGACGATTGACGAACGATTGACTAAGCTCCATGAGGACCTTGCTACTGAAAACTCACTCATGGATGCTCTTGCCAGAAAGACCACCGCTCTGAAGGTCAAGAGTCTTCAACTCTCCAATTCTCAAAAGGAGATTGAGTCTCTTCGATCTGAAAGAGAGGTGATTTCATCGTGTGTTTCGGATGTCCACGCATCCCTTTCAAACATCCTGGAAACACATGACCCGATACTCAACTATTCTGTGAGGCGTACTCTTGCAGAAAAACTTACTCCCGCCCTCTCTCTCCTGGGCAAGATTGAAGGGCTCCTTGATTTCGTGTCCATTCTGAAACAAGGGGGAGAAAAAAAAATGTGTCTCAACCCCCTCCTACTTCAACAGCAACCAAAACAACCGAACCTCCTCCTACAGGCCAAGCCTCAGGTTCGGGTGTTAAAGACAAGGGCAAGCAAATTGCTGAGGAGAGCGATGAGGAAGATAAGGAGACCATTGCCGACCTTCTGAAAAAGCAAGGTCGAGATAAAGATGTTGACATCAGCGCTCGTGTAGCTAGAGAGGCTGAAGAAGCCGAAAGAAGACAGAAAGAAGCTCACGACCTTCTCGAGAGCAGGAAAACTCTTTTTCCTCCTTGGACTCTTAAGAAGTTGCTGAAAGAAGCCATAGAAACTCCAAGCATCTTGTGGCTAGAACCGGTGATCTCTCTTGATCGTGATAATACTGTTGATTCTCAGTTCGACATGCCACTGACCCAAAAGGCGTTCGTATTCCATGCCTTTGACAACGTTGCTGAGTTCCCTCATCCTCATCCAAAGGTTGATAGGGACTTAGTCGAATTCTAAATGAGGGCCGCTCAACCACAGTACCAAACATGGAGCACTCAGAAGATTATCAATGTTCGGGTTCTAAAGCCGTACAAGGAAGGAAACTTCACCAACGTTCGGTTTAAGGTGCTGAGAGGATCTGCCAAGACCGAACATGCCATCTCACTTGCTGATCTTCTCAACTTGAATCCACGCGACTAGATCATCTTGCACAACATGCTTCTTACTAATGAAGCAGAATATGGTCCGATCATCGACCACATCAAGAGGATGCTTGTTTGTAACATTATGGAAGTCTCCAAGATGGATCAGGAGATAGCGACTGTATTCAAGAAAAAGCCTACCATATCTCCTGTTGGCTCAGCAAGTGACCTAAACATGATGCAGATGGGAAAGATAGACCCGAAGAGAAACTCCGTTATGTTTACCAGAAACGAAGGCCAAAAATGCATGTTCGCTTTGGCAGACAAACATCTCTATACCACTGCATGTCTGGGACATGTCTTAGGGATCATTCATCGGTGCAAGCAGAATTCGGCGGATGACAAGAAGTACTTTGATGATATGATTCAATGGTACATTCGCTTCAGACAGACTATTCTCGCACTTATCTCTCGTCTGTTTGACACAACCAAGAAGGTTCCAGCAGCTGGTCCAAGCAAGAAGAAATGATAGTCTCGCTCCAAATTGACGCAAAGGGGGAGATTGTAAGGTCCAGTTTAGTGTTGCGTCTTTTGGGCTCGTTAGCTAGTCCATGTTTTGTCTCCAGTATGGGCCTGTCCATCCGTGAGTTTAGTTTAGGGTTTATTATATATAGATGCTTGCATGCATTCTTAACGTAAGATTAAGATTAAGATTGATAGAGATTTATTAGTGTACAAGTTCTTATCTTTTGTAACCCTAGAATCCTCTACAGCGGAAGTTCTTCATCGAGCTCTACTGAGGATTGAGTTAATCAAATCATTCGACATATTCAAATCCATACTTGTGTTTTTGTTAACTGTTATTGCTTTCTTTATTCGCCTGTTTTAAAGATCTAATCGACCAAAGAGTTTTTCGAATGCATCAGTTGTAATTGTACATAGCTTTGGTTAATAATAAAAATAATGATAACCACCACCGTAAGGTGGTGGCCGCCACCGTAAGCCGCCATAGACCACCACTACCTGAGGTGGTAGTGGGTGGTGCCCCGCTAGCAAACCCTAATGGGTTTAGAGATTGGTTTTGGGCCTATTGGGCCATGTTTGGGTGGAAAACCCTAATTATAAGTATTGGGCCTTAGACTTATTGGACCCATTTTTGGGCCATTAAGATTGGATTGTATATTAAGCCCAAATTCTCCATACCAATTATCTAGTAGACTAAAGGACTTAATGGATTAAGTCCTTAATGAGCTAATTGAGAAAATACTAATATTTGAGAAATTATCAGGACACACACACGGGAATTATTTAATAAGTGAAATATTAAATAATAATCATTGGCAGAAATTAATCTAAGCAATAATGGACTTAATGGATTAAGTCCTTAGTGGGTTAAGCCCTTAATGGGTTAAGTGAGAAACACTTAACCCTAATTATTATTTTATGAGAAACCCTAATTTCACTTGGGCTTTGTGTTGGGCCATCCAAGAATAATCAAATGGACTAGAGTAATTAGTTGGGATTTAGGGTAAGGACCATACGAAGGATTGGGCCCAATTTGGAAAGTTGGGCCATATGTTGGGCTTTGATCCCTAGTTAACTTTGGGCCTATGGATTGGGCCTTGTGCTTGGGTAAGCCAAGCTAGGGGTAATGTAGTAATTAACCCAAAGTAGGTATTTATAGTTATGTGTTAGAACCCAATTATTAATTGGGTGTTATTTTGGTGTTGACAGTTCAGGAATCTGTCATCCAGCAGCTAAGGTTGAGTCTGCGGGACTTCAGCAGTATGGGATTGTGTCTACGGGACGTCAGCAGTGTGAGGTGAGTTTCCTTCCAGTAGGAACGGGTCTACGGCCACAATGCCGGCCCGTTTATTTAGCAGTAGTTCCGGACTTCAGTCTGATGCAGTAGTTTAGTATGCTTGGTGTCTTTGTGATACAGATATGGTATGAGTTATGTGTTCTGGACTATGGTGCGATGCAGTATGCAGTATATGTGTTTATATTATATGCTATGATTATGTTATGCTATGTTCAGTTAGTTCCGGACCTCGGTCCGATGCAGTAGTTAGAGTGCTTGATGTCTTTGTGATTCAAGCATGTTTTGTGTTACGTGTTCCGGACTCTGTTCTGATGCATTATGCAGTATATGTATTCATGCTAGTTGACATGTTTATTTATGTTATGTTTAGTTAGCTTCGGACTTCGGTCCGATGCAGGGGACAAGTTACCAATCAGTTCCGGACTTTGGTCCGATGCAGAGGGCAAGGCCCTGGTTAGTTCTGGAATCCGGTCTGATGCAGTTTCCGGACTTCCGTCCGATGTAGAGGGCAAGGCCCTGGTTAGTTCCGGACTCCGGTCCGATGCAGTTTTCGGACTTCGGTCCGATGTAGAGGGCAAGGCCCTGGTTAGTTTCCGGACTTCGGTCCGATGCAGTGGGCAAGGCCCAGTAGATGCGTTATATGTTATTGTATGGTATGTGGTAGTTTGGGGGAGCTCACTAAGTTTCGTGCTTATGGTTTTCAGTTTTGGTTTCAGGTACTCAGTTTTCAAAAGAGGAGCTCGGGAAGATTGCAGTGCAAACACCATTTGTTCAGCCTGGGATGTTTATACTCTAATATATTTGATAGTTGTTAAGATAGTTTGAGATACATTCTTTATGATTCTTATATGACGATTAATGAATATGGTTTTATTACTAATTTAAAACGAAATTTTCAGACTGTATTTTTGGGATGTTTCACAAGATAGGGAAATTGGTAAGAAATATCATATTCATATAACTTATTGTAATAATGAAGAAAAAAGAATTATTTTGTTTCTTTTTGTTTCTAGGCTTAGTGGGATAATGGATTTAAGAGGACAAAATTAAGAAATTAACATATTTTCCTACATGACCATTTCGTTCTTCCCATGTTAATTACAAAGTCAAAAGCAAATTACATTGGTATTATGTGAACTGTGGGAGACACTGCTTCACTCGGCCTGCCTTAATGGCCACACCTATGAAAAATGAAATTTGTCTCACACTTATCCGCATTTTAGGTTATTAACATATTGATAACAACAAGACCAAATGTATTAAAGCTTAAACAACTATACTAGATTTGTGTACTTCAGGGCTAAAAGTACCTTGTTATTCCTTGCAGATTTCATATTTTGTTTTAACAAAATCCACCGTCAGCACTGTTGCATGTGAAGCTATAAAGACGAGGCATAAGAGCACATGCTCACTCATATTTTTTTAATACTTTCCATATGGTTGACCATTTTTTCAATGTTCATCCGTCAATCATTTACTTCCAAATGCTTTTGATGCACTAGCAGTATTTAATATTATGAAACTTTGAATTCCTTATAGAAACAAGACATAATCTAATTAATTAATGTAAACATACTTCCCAAGCAAATAATTGAATATACTGACCCATGCGAAGCATGGGTAGCTACACTAGTTTATAATTTATTTTTATCTAATTTAAACTATATTATGCTTTCATTTATGTTTGTAATATATATATATATATATATATATATATATATATATATATATATATATATATATATATATATATATGTTAATTAGTATAACACTTATAGCTGTAAATGACATCTAAGGATATTACTGTGACAACCCGAAAATTTCTACCTAGTAAAGTCAAGCCAATCAACCAAAAGTCAGACTTAATTTCATTGCCTTCTAGCCTTGTTAAGGGTCATTCTAATGAGCTCTAGCCTAGTACACTTTAGGATTGGGTGTAGGGTTATGACAGCTTAAGTTCATTGGTTTGCTTTCGAGCTGGAAACTCCGTCACAAGGAGTTTACGGCCGCAAACTAGGAGTTTACGGCTGTAAACTCTTGGCTGGCCATAAACTCCACCCATATACATGATATTCCCTCATTTTTCACCACTTCTCACACTTCCAAGCCTAGAAAAACGATTCTCTCTCAAGTATCATCGAGTTCTTCATCCTAGATCTTCAAAAACGTAAGTGTTTATTCCATCTTTGAGTTGTTATCCTTCTTAATCATGTATCATCCTTTGATTTCATCCATGAAAATCATCTTTTTGGGTAGATCTCCAATATCTTCATCTTTTACCAAGAACACACACTTGTTCTTGGTGGTCGTGAACCCTCTTTGAGCCTCCAAAACATAAGTATCTCTTCCCTATACTTAGTATACATTTGAAACTCGTGTTAACCACCTAAGAATCGATCATTTGGATGGCACAAAAGGAGTGTACGGCCGTACACACCTCAAACACCCCAAAAAGGGCCTCCAAAGTGAGAATCTAGTTCATATTCTTGATGAGCAATCGACCCACTAGCTTTCCCATTGTTCAAAGATACTCTTATGCATGTTTAACCATGAGTTTATGGTCGTACACTCCATGGCTGTAAACCCATGGCCGTAAACACCAAGTGGTGGTCGTAAACACCCCTTTGATGAATCACATGTGATTCTAACACTTAGTCCAAGTCCCTAAGGGTGTTTCCTAGCATATTAGTTATTTAAAACACTAAATTCATGCCTATATACGCCAATATATGCCATTTAGGACTCATTTGTGTCTCGGATTTCATTCGTGGAACTTCTCATCCTTACACGCATCTGCAATTGAACCACCCACATAAGGTGAGTTTATACCCCTATAATCAAACTTTCGAATGTTTTCAACTGCTTTCAGGGGGATACAAGTTGAACACAATGATTAATTGTGTAAATATTATTTGTGATAACCATCACATTAAAAGGATTTCTTATGCTTTATAAGTGATCAAAACCATTTCAAAAACTCTTTTTAATTTGTGTTACTTTATTGTTTATAAAACACCGTTTTTAAAGTACAATCATAACTCAGTACATAAATGAGTCTTTTATTCAAGTCAGTAACAGTTCAAACAAACATACTAGTAAACTATAAAGGGTATCGTTTAGGGGTTCAGAATCATACAATAACAAGAACAGAAGGAACATATGATAACAAGAACAAGATAACAATAATGTGAAACCACTACTTCACGACTTAGCAATATACTTGTTAGGTCGCGTTTTTTAACCAGGGTCTCCTGGAGGAGAGCGTGAGTTTTTGTATAGATCTATACTGGATTGACCATCCTACACCGTGTTGCTAGCTACATTGGGACCTGCAGGTGTACGAGTGACAAATGTCATACCATTTCGATGTATTTGGAACATCATGTCGTATACTAGTCGATCAACCGTGGTTACAACCATCTCACATTTAAACATTAACTAACAAACTGGTTTTAAGATAGTTAATACATTCAGTTAAGAAGAGGCCTATAATGCTAAATTTATGATTCCTTAGTAGTATACAGCAGGGATATATATAAATCGGGTGCAGTAGATAGTAGCATGTGTGCTTTCCGCGTCATTTCCTGTTCCTTGTTTGGTTGTGGGCTTAGAGCAGATGCACCCAGTCTACTATCTATTCAATCTTAGCATTATATATATTCCATATACACCAAGTAATCATAAGGAGTACCAGGTATGGGTCAAGTCATAGTATACAATTTCAATACATCGTTTTCTAGTACAAAGCATACTTTTCAGATAGAACATATAGAAGACTAAACTAGAAACTTATCATTTCAAGGGTTTAATCCATTTTATTAAACCAGTATAACTTAAAGGACCTTTATTGGTTAATTCTATAATACCTTAGTTTATACATCAGGGTTATATATAATTAGTATCCGATGGGCAGTTGAATGTGTGATTTCTGCCTTACTTCATGTTCCTTGTTTGGTTGTGGGCTTATGGCAGATTCACACAATTAACTATCTGTTCGATATTAGATTATATATAGCTTGTATAAATTAAGTGATTATAGAAGGAACTATTGTGGTTACCATTTTTACTAAAGGAAATAAGGGTTTTCCTTAAAGAATGTTTTCATCAAATATAAAGGAACTATTACAGTTAAATCCATAAGTAGCAAGTGAATACACCATGGTTATATACAATGGAGATCTAACAAGCAATGGAATGTGTGACTTCCGCCTTATTTCCTGTTCCTTGTTTGGTTGTGGACTTGGGGAAGATTCGCACAATCAATTGTTTGTTTGATCGGGATTCTATATAACTTATATCCATTTAGCATTCATAGAAAGGATTGTAGAGTCATTTTACTTATCTTTCATCATATCAGAAGATATAGGATCTTCTAGAGGAACAGACGGGCTTTTCTAAAAAGAACATACAACTTACTTAACATCACTAAAATACTTATGAACTCACCAACTTAAATGATGATCAACTCTTTCAAAATAACTTGTATTCTCAGGAAACTAGTAGACAGGTACGCGTACTGGGATATAGAAGATGGAGCATATTAGCTTCATGTCTCGTTTTGTTATTTACTTTTGGAGTTAATCTTTTGTGAAACACATCTTTGTAAACACTTCAATATTAATATAGTGGTTGTTTGTTACTATGATTGCTATGATACATGTGTTGTGATACTAAGCATGACGTCCTCCACCCCCGAACATTTCCGTCGTTCCGGTTTGGGGGTGTGACAATTACTCATGAAAATGATATTATACTTCTGAATAATTACATAATTACCTTCATACTGCAATGCCTATAATAAACAAAATAACAAACTTACCAATTGTTTGTGGTTCATTATGTCGTGCTTGGATATGTAAATGCATGACATCACATTGTACTTTTAATTTGAACCTACAAATACTTAAAAATCAGGAATTAAATTGAAATAACATTAACTTTGAATGTGTTTGTAAACTACTTGATATGTTTTTAACCAAATTACTATATTACCCAAATTCGATTCTTTTTTTTTGTTAAGGATACAAACCTTTTTTAATTTCAAGGTATAACGGACCATTCGCCTCAACATATTTACTCCTATAAAAGATATACTCAATCAAGAATGATTTCACAATAATGGTTTGTATCATATGTCTTTGGACTCAAAAGTCTAAATATGATCTGAATGACACATATTCGGTTGAAATGATTTTAATGGACGATGAGGTATAAAATCCATATCTTGAAAATCTTATTTCTATAAAATTCAAGGCTAATCATTATCAAATGTTGGCTTGTTTCTAAGAGATCCAGTTTTTTCATACAACCAGCTATATATTTATCTGGGGTAAAGAATAAAAAATGATTGAAATTAATAATTTTAGATAAGGATGATAAGTTGACCAATAAACTTCCAATGTTGTATAAAGTGTTTCAAAATGTAAGTTAAAATATTTCTCTTTTTTACTTATCAAACTAATTCAGCTTTACTTATTGCTTTTTAATTTGGTCCCAATTAATATTTTTTTTTCTATATAGCAAAAAAGTTGAACATATTAACCGTAGTTTCTACGGGATATAACTTAGTTATATATAAATGATTGAAGAGTAACTTTGAAATTGAATTATTATTTCTAACCTGAAGTTTATTTTAATTTGTGCTCTTTGTTGTGGCTTATTTTTACATAAGTATATGCATTTTAAATAGAATTATGAGTAATTCATATCGGTATATGTATTAGTTGTTGCTTCCCTTGTTAAGCATACATCATCGTTAAGACCCCGCTCCTGGTACAACTTAACGAGATAAATGAAAGAAAATAAGTGAAATTAAGAAGAAAATAAAAGAAATTGGTGTACGAAACTTTTGGACTGCCTTGCCGAATCTTAACACGAATTTATCAATAGTAGGTGTTCTAATACTCCTCTTAAAATAGATTTAAAAACATCTATCTAACCAATTACGAGCCCGACATGCAAAACGATATACTTCAAATATATAATAGTCGGATGTATATTTTGTTTTACTCATTACAGCAGTTTATCTACAATGTTCTTCATTTAAATTAATTTTTTTGACGGGTTAGCATTAATTTCCAATGGTTTTGAAACATGACGGCAGTAATGTATTAATATAATAAAATATAGACTTTGTCTATTAATGGAAATCGAATAATAAAATCTAGCATGGCATCTTTCCCACGACTTTACAAATACTTGGAAGTAACGTTGCAACGTTTCAATAACGCAACGGCATAAAACAAAACGTAGTCGGTTGACAATGTGGTTAGCAGTGGTGTTAGGAGTTGTGCCACTAGTAGGGTGGCTATTTTGGTGGTGGAACGATATCTGGTATGGGTTTGCCACCGCAAGTTTACGATCATCCCAAGGAGGCACCAAGCTACTACCCGGCTACATGGGTCTTCCAATCATCGGAGAAATGTTCACGTTTCTATGGTACTTCAAGATACTTAGGCGCCCCGATGATTACATCAATTTCAAGCGACAGAAGTATATATCTGCTACGTTTTATCACCGTTTCTGTTTAAAACTTTTTCTCATCGTTTTTTGGTCATTAATGATTATGAACTTATTTGATCAACAGGTATGGCGATGGGGTAGGAATGTATAAAACGCATTTATTCGGTAGACCATCCATAATTGTATTTTCACCTACAGCCACCAAATATGTATTTCGGGCTGAGGAAAGCTTCGTATTGGAATGGCCAAATGTCGAGATTGTTGGCAGGAGTGCCTTAGTTGCAGTTCATGGAAAAACACATGCTAGACTCCGAAGCTTTGTTTCAAGAAGCATTAACCAACCAGAAGCTCTTCGTCAGATTGCTGAAATTGTGCAACCACGAATGATTTCTTCCCTTAAATCATGGGCCGAAAGTGGTAACATTAACTCCTATAAAGAAATCAAGAAGGTTACATTTGCCAATATTGGTATGTTTTTTGCGAGTTTTGAGCCAGGCCCTACCATGGATGCTCTTGGCCAAGCCTTTATTGGATTGATTAGTGGAGTTAGATCTTACCCGTTGAATATACCAGGATTTGCTTATCATCATGCTCTTAAGGTTTTTCTTTTTTATATATTTTTGATCAACGTGTCACATGTGTATATATATGTTATGTCTTTTATGACAAATTATTTTTTTAGTGTCGGAAAACATCTGTCGCCATATTTAGGGAAGAATTGGAGAAAAGGAGGAAGAACATTGAAGATGGAAGTGCAAAACCTATGAACGACCTAATGGATGGTTTTATGAAGTTGAAAGATGAAGATGGGAGCCAATTGAGCGACATTGAGATTCTTGATAATATCATTAGCGTTCTTGTTGCTGGATATGAGTCAACTACTCTTGCATCCATGTGGGCTGTTTATTATCTTGCTAAGTACCCAAAGGTTCTACAAAAGCTTCGGGTAAGTATGCCCACTTCTAATTAACCCTACTTAATTATTTAATATGACACCACTAGAATTATTAGCATTAGTAATGAATTAATTATAATCCACAACATGTACATATTGATATTAGATTGTCATTGTCACAAATCGTCTCGATAAATGATAGAGACTGAACTGTTTGGACTTGGCAATGGAATATTGTCTCTCAATAATCTCAGATTTGACAAAAATATTGTACAAAATAGATAGTGAGAATATTCGGAATCAATATCGTATCTGTATCATGTATAAATAATTATATATTTTATATTATAATTAATGACTACTTCTAGCTTTTTAAAATAACTATCTCGCTCATTTATCTATTGTTAATAAGTCGCCTAATAGTCCATGCGCACACCCAATAAAATCTCTTGTAATTCTCCTATTGTTCTTATACCTTCATTGTAATTAATGAAAATAGGAAGAAAACATGTCTCTCAAAAAGGTCAAGAACGAAGAACTTGTTACAAGTGATGAGATTCTAAAGATGAAATACACCATGAAAGTTGTGGATGAAACAATCAGATTGGCAAATATTGCAGCCATCGTATTTCGCACAACTAGCCAGGATGTTAACTATAAAGGTGTGTGACGGATAATTTGTTGTGTTGAATTGTTTTGACTTGTTTCTTGCTAAAATATGGTATATGGTGTAGGATATACTATACCGAAAGGATGGAATGTAATGCTATGGATTAGGTATCTCCACACAGATCCTGACAGCTTCAACGATCCAATGTGTTTCAACCCTGATAGATGGGATGTAAGTCCTTTGATGAGATGATAAATTATTGTTTTAAGACTTTTTTTTTTGTTCTTCATGCTAAATTTAATTGTCTAAAGGAATTAATGGCGCCTGGAACATACCAAGTGTTTGGTGGTGGATCAAGAATTTGTGCAGGAAATATGCTCGCTCGTTTACAACTTGCCATCTTTCTACATCATTTGTCCACGGGATACAAGTACGTAGAAATAGTGTACAATTTTCATCTTGGAAAATAAAACTTCATATTTTATATATCTAATTAACGATTGAATTCTAAATGGCATTTCAGGTGGGCATTGGTGAATCCTGAAGCAAAGGTGATATATCTCTCACATCCCAAACCCGAAGATGGTGTTGAAATCGCCATTCAAAAACTTTGAATTGTGATCTATAATATTTACAGCTAGATTTTACAACTTGTAACAAATATCTTTTGAAACGTTGTATCGGCACTAATAAATGTCGTTTCCTTTATTTTAACCTCCTAATGACAACATAATATTTCTCACTAAGTTCGTGATGAAAGTAATATCAACAAGAAACATTTATATGTTTTATGAAATGCCGCTGTGTTCATCAGCCGAGGCATATACTTAAAGAAGTTTGAGGACTTTTTTTTATATACTTTTTTTCGTCCCTTTCTCCATGTCCATTTCCGTTGTCTTCGTGTTACTCTTCCTTTTCAGGGATTCTACACACGTAATTTGAAGAGACGTTGTTAACGCCACATTTTCGCTTTATTAAAAAAAAAGGAAACAAAACAGAGTCGGTTTAGATTAAAATAAATATTGTCAACCATAAACACAATAATTTAGTCGAAGATAAAGTTTAGGGAAGAAACATGTGATTATAATCTTGATACAATAATGCTGAGCTCCTTTCAATAAGCACAAAGTACAAAGGGATTAAAACACTTACATGTTACAAGTTTTTTATTTTTATTTAATAGCCTTGAATATTAGTTGGGCAAAATGAAAAAAAAATGTATTCAACTCACTAAAAAACTAGTAAGGGGCATGTCCGGTATTAATCGTTTGAGAGCTGTAGCTTCTAGCGTCTAGCGTCTGTTAAAACGCTTTGTTTTGAATAGAAAGTTTTATTTGACACTACAAGCTTCTAACACTTAGTTTAAACAAAACGCTTCAAATCCAAATGTTTTTTCATGTAGCTTTTAACAAAACGCTACCAGCTACAAGATACTCGTTACTCGTCACAAGCTACCGCTACCAGCTAATTTTGTCAAACATAATCCGTCTTTACAAACATTCTTTTTTAATTAATTTTTCAGTTTAGACGGTGTAACATGTAAAAGTATTGTATATAGAGTTTTTGATACTGTAGCACAACTAAGTTTGACGAATTTACATATTTAGTCGCTTAAGGAATTTTTGGGCTCAATTGATCCTTAAAGTTAAGTTTTCTTTGTCAATTATATCATTATATGACCTAATACTAGAAAAACCAATTACTTTAGTGAAGTGGCACTTTAAATTAAATTTCTATATGGTTTTTGGGACCCAAACCTCACACTCACAGTCCACAAAGGAGGTCACATGCTTAGTCTTGGATCAAATGTGTGTGCCTCCTTTCCGTCTTCATTATTTATCAACCAATATGCACCAAAAATCGCAGCTCCTCTTGAAATCGAATTGTAGGAGCCTTCAAGGTAGAGATTACGAACACCCTCTTCTTTCTAGATCCATCGCAACCTCCTTCTCTCGTTCTCCCATCCGACGAACCCAAACTTCCCTACAACGTCTCTTTTCTTATACTTATTCTTCCCCTGTGAGTGAAAATGAGAGAAAGAGTTAGAGAGAGAAAGAGTTAGAGGGAGAAAGTGAGTGAAATCGAATCGGGTTATTGAGTAATGACGACAGTGAAACCAGGTGGTTGCTGCCACCTGATCTGTTTGTAGCAGGTTATTGAGTCACGACATTGATTGTACATAAATCCATCGGAAGCCCTAGATGACCATCAATTGTAACATAAGTATTTTCCTTTTCAATAACATAACACAAGTCAGTCACTCTAAGTTGTTGAGCAGCTTAACTCTGCAGTAGCGAGCTTAGATCTTCAATATTTTCCTCCCCGAATATAACATAGGTTTTAGAGTTGGGGCATTTGAAGACATTAGGTTAGAGATGTAAAACATCATCCACATCATCAATATAGATACCTCTTAAACACCATTCTCATAATAGCTAAATCACTAACATAAACACAAATTAGCTTACATTTTTTGTTCTTTTTATGGCGACTCTGCTCACACAAAGAACATGCAAGTTGCATCCCTAACTTCAAATTACGACTTTTTTTTCTCACTATTGCTCTGCTTTGAACTCTTATTACCACAAAACAAAAACCCAAACACACCTCTCGACAAACAATTTACAACAAAACCAAAAATTGTTTTTAGATCAAAGAAGATATTCAAAGTATTATCATGGAAAAAGAAGCACAAAACCGAACTGTAATATAAATTGAACTGCAAGATAACAAGATTCGAGCTTCGAAGTTCAGGTCGACGTCGATTTCAATTTCATATACTGAGGTTAAGGGCAAAGTGTCGATTTTAGAATCGACCTTCACATTTTTCTTTACCGAGTAGAGAGCGTCGAATGTGAGGTGTTGCAAGGAGGTGGTGTCGCCAGAGGCGTCACCGGAGCTGGTGTCGACGGAGATGAGGTGTCGCAGGAGGTGGAAAGCGACAGCGGGAATGAAGGCTAGGATCATAGTATGTATTCGTAAGTTAAGGAAAAAGGAAAAAAGTGACATATATTTAGATTTGATTTTTAATTTTGAAAAAAAAAAATTAAAACACATATATTAAGGCTAGCTTGTAAACTAGATAAAATTGCGTTCAATCCCTTAATTAGAACGTAAATTTTTATTTTAAGGATCAATTAAGAACAAAAAAAATTAAGTGAGTAATATGTAACTTCGTTAAATTTTGTTGTACTATATAGTCGTAGTCACCAAAAAAGTAGAAAAAAAATCATTGAAAGAGAATAAAAGGTTTGTGAGTGAAAAAGAAGAAGAGGCTTTTAATTATCCTAATTGTTTATAGCAAAAACCTCAAAATATTTTTCCGATCGTATTTTGCTATTAACTTTACTAGGATGTAATTATCCCAATTTATTAAATTGGTTGCTTTTTTTTTGGTTCTGTTATATTCTATTTAACTGCACTTTTTTTTTGGGTTTAGCAATTTGATTTTGAAAAGCGAGTAACGTGAATGTGTATTTCGACTTGATCTGAAGTCATAGATTTCAAAGATTGATATTTACATCAAGTTATTATATTTTAATTGATCTAATTTTCTGATGTGTTAATCATCTCAATTGTAAGTTTATGTAGTTGTCATTCCATTAGGATTAAGTTCATCTTGCAATATAATAAACCTAATGTTTGAACTAATATATCATATATGTATGTTGGTAATTTTGTTCGGATCGGTAAATTCATGGAAAAGAGGCTATCAATCATTGCTGATAAGGTTGTAAACGAACTGTTCAATGAACCGTTCGACGGAAAGTTCGTTTATGTTCAATTATTTAATAAATAAACGAACATGAACACAAATTTTCGTTCGTTTAGTAAACGAACAAACATGAACAATTGTCTCTTTTGTTCAATTATGTTTATGAGCGTTCGTTTATGTTGTTCATTTACGTTTGTTTATGTTCGTTCGGTTAAGTTTATTTATGTTCCTATATGTTTAATTGTTTTCTTTTACATTAATATATTATATGTTTTGTTTATGTTCATATATGTTTGATTGTGTTTGTTTATCTTTGCTCGTTTATGTTCGTTTGTTTGTTCTTTTATTTAATATGTGCACGAACATAAACGAACGAACATGAACAAGATAATTTGTTAAACGAACAAAATGAATAAGAAAATTGCTCGTTTATCCATTTGTATTCGTTCTTTTGTTCGACTGATTTAAACAAATGAACATAAACAAGTCTTTGTTCGTGTCCGTTTGGTAATTCGTTTACAACCTTATTTGTTGATTAAAGTTCGTTCAAGTTTACAATTTGTTTAAAAGAAACAGTTAGTGGCAGCAACACAAATTTTGTATCTTACATTATTATTTATTCATTTATGATTACAACTATATTCATATATGATTAAGAATTTACATAATTTTTTATATATACTTTGTGTTTTATTCATTTATTATGATTACAACTATATTCATATACCATACAAATATAAACGGATTTGACTTGAGTTTTTCTGACTCGCCAATTCACATCCCGTTTATTATACCAGTTTAATATACATTATTATACAGGTTGTGTTTGGGTTTGAAATAATTTTACGGGTTGTCCTGTGAACCGGTTTTCTTTATTAGATTAAAAAATTTTAATAAAAAATATATTTATTAAATAAATAAGAGAGTATGACAACTAAGCAAATATGTAATATTTAAATTTCTTTTCCCTTGGTCGGTTTTTCCTAGGTCTAAATCATGTATTCAATATTCATGTTCTCGTATGCTCACAACCACCTGGTCTCGGTCTTTTACAACGATTCAAACTTCAATTGAAGATTTATGCATCACACATTCAAGTTATCATTGATTGAACAGACAACTCAAGACCACCAGCCACTTGATATGTATGCACCCATGTCCTCTCAAGTGGTTATGTGGGTTGTGTTCGGGTTTGGCTTATCTAGGTTGGTGTTGAGCAAAACTACACAAATATTTATATGGTTCGTGTTTTGGTTGATCTTACTGACCAGCCAACCTGCGACCCGTGAACCCAAATACGTCATGATTGCTACCCCTACTAAAAAACTATTGGTATGTATTATTTATATTGGGAAATATTTGTTTGTATGATCAAACAAGAACTTTGTGATGATCAGCACATTGAAAATATAGGGGAGGAATTCCTAGCTCTTAAAAAGGGGATATGTACATCGTCCCTACATTCAAGGTGAAAAGTATCCCTTCGTTTAGTGTCAAAGTTATCATCAGGTTAACACTTTTCAGTAAGCTCTTCCTTAAATCCTCCACATACCAAAAATATATCCTTAGTTCTTCGTAAAAACTTAAGGATACATCCAATGTTTTTCACCTGGATTAACTTGGATTAGCTTGATATCGACTGACATACTCTGTACATAAGTTACATCTGGTCTTGTGCATATGCTATCATAGATTATTGAACCTATTTTCGAAGCATACAATATGTAACCCATTCTTTTAATCTCATAATATGTACTGGGAGTCTGGGACAGTATGGTTTAGAATGAACGGTGGCAGGCATCATGGTTACATGTCCTTGTTTTGATTTCTCATTTGAAAAACGTAAAATGACCTTACTAATGTATCTACTTCGACTTAATAATATAAATCGTTAAGATCTAACTATATAGATTCTTATTTCGAGTATGCATGTCACATCCCCTAGATCCTTCATTCAAAATGATTTACCGAGATAAGACTTGGTATCTTCCAATGTAGGGATATCATTTCAAATTAACTATGCCATCTACATAGGATTAGAAAAACAAGGACAAATTACACGAATGGTTCTATGGTTTTGGATAATCTACGCGTTTAGTTACTAACTTTTTTATAACTCGAATCATCCTTATAACTTGATTTGTTATGATTTTGGTCCCTAGCTGACTTAAAATGTCTAGATTAGCCTTAATGTATTTTTTATTCTATATTTTATTAAACAAAATCATTTTAAGAAATATAGGATTCCTACCCTCCATTTTTAAGTCACACTTATTTAGTCTAACCAATTCCTTCAGGCAATTTGTTAGTTACAATGAACTCCTAAGATCATCTTCGTCCTTCTCTTTCCTTCAGCCTCTTTGTTAGTTACAGTGAAGTCCTACCCTCACCATACCATCTCGCCAACACCACTAGTTAACTAGTCGTCTTTACTCTAGAAGTGAAAAATCTATAATCCACTGGCTTCTTCTCAAACCACCACATCAGAATACCGAATAACTCCTGAGTATTTTTGGCGAACATTAATCTCACCATTTTTCTTGTCTTACCGGTTTGGTGACCCGGCTAATAAAAAATTTCACCCATATATCTACCACAAAACCTCATCGATTTCGCTCTCTCTCTCTCTCTTTTTTTTTTTCTCTCTCTCTCTCTCTCTCTCTCTTAATCTCTACTTCAATATAACACTCGACTTTTAAAACAAAGTACACCACAAAAAATTTAACTTTTAAACAAAACATGGTGTACACTTATGTTAAACAATAATATACAATTAGTTATCATCAAGTATTAAATACTATAATTTATATCGACTCGAGTCTCGTGTTACGATCCCTTCACAATGACTTTGCACCATTAACAAATCTACTTCAACCAGAAAGGCACCAGAACAAATAAAGCATAAGTTACATATAGTTTAGTCAGTGACCTACAGATCATACAGGCATAATCTCAACACCATTATAAATATCCCTTACCCCAACAACATAATCCTTTTAATTAATCATCAGAAGCATATATTTTACCCAATATGAATTACTGATAATTACACCAATATATATTTTTGGACATAATTTAGTTACTAAATTTCTATTATTTCCTAACTCACCAAGTGCATGTATTCAACTACAGTATAGGACCCATTAGATGTTGCTACCCAAAGTACTTCATACTCTATAATTAATATACTCAACTATTACCAGACACTCAACTTAGGGTGGACCTAAATGCCACAAGTAAATATCATATTGTTCAAGTTGGATTAAGGTATCTAACCTCATAACTAAATTGGTATATACTTGTAATTGAAAGCAAATTCCTTTTTGGGTTGCCCTCATAACTAGAAACTGATTAGAATAACATTTGGAGATAGAGGAAATTATTTATTAGTTTATTATATGATTAATAAATTAATTAGAAATAGTGATAATTAATTTCGAATTAGTCAGAATTAAATTGAAAATAAATTTAGGATTAATTAGAATTAATTGAGAGTACAAAAGCTGAACTACAATTATTCAATAGATGAACAAAAGAGAGGTTCCAGAAGCTTCCATCAAGTGGACGGTTTTGGGGAGCCCTATTAGGGTTTCTGGAAGCCTCATTTGGATAATTAGCAGATTAGATAACTAATTAATTTGAAATATTATTATTATATCTTCAAATTTAAGATTTTTTAGGATTTTCTATCACTTTTATAAAGGGTTGTAACCCTTGGAATTTTGCCTCCCCTCTCCTCTCTCTTCTTGTCTTCTAGTTTGTAAGGTTTATGTGTAAACCATTCGAGGTATCATACGTTTGGTGCTTGATTTATGAAGACTAAAGGAAAGATTCAAAGAATTGCTTGCTATTACAATTCAAAGGTATGTAACCCTATTTTATAGATTTTGATTTTACTAGGGTTAGGATTCTTGTTCATTATATGTTGCTATCAATGTGTGAAGACATAGACCCTTATAGGTTACATGTAACCTTAATTGTTAAGAGGTTTTCCGTACAGAAATGAATGTTATAACCTCTAAATTCTATCAGAGCTTTGACTTATAATTGATTTTACATGGGTTGAAACGAACAAAAAAATTCAAAAAATACACACCGTGCCTTTCTGTTTTTCGATTTTCATGCCTTTATCATCCTAATTTGAATATAGATTAATTTATATGATTTTCTAGTTTCTTAAACTGTTAAAATCCTATTTTTTATGTGAAAGATAAAAACCCTAATTTGGATTTTGAGGAGATAAACGTGGAAACATAATTTTTAATTATAAGATAATTAAATTGAATTATCCTTTATCATTTTAATAATACAATCAATCAAATGATTAATTAAAAGTTAAATCCATAATTAGTTTAATTATTAATTAATTAAATGTCTAATTCAAATAATTAATATTTAAACCTTCTTGTTACTGAACCGACAAAAGAACTTGATTGTGTCCTAAGGCGTCAATAGTGCTTGGAACATAAGGGTTTCGCCGTGGATGAAGATTCCATCTAGGAAATATGTTTTCTTCCTTAAAACTTGCCATCTTTCTCCATCATTTGTCTACGTAATCATGGTAGAACAATTTCCTTTTAGGAAATAAAACTTGATTTCGATATTTATCGGTGAATTTTAAAATGGATTTTAGATGGCAAATAGTGATTCCGGATACAAAAGTGATGTATCTTCAACATCCCAAGAAGTTGGTGTCGAAATTACCTTTTTAAATGGTATAAGAGTTGTGAATCAAAATTTACGAATATCTCTTGAAACGTTGACAATTTGACTTTCACTAACAAGTGTCATTTACTTTATAAACAAAATCTTTCTCACTTAAAGCATGATGAGAGAATATTAAAGAAAACACCTGTGAATACATATGTATATATTAGCTTCTTATAGTCTTACGAGATGTAACTACATTATAGAGGCTTATGCCTCGGTAGCTGATGGCGTAGCCTTGGCTTCGGCTTCTTCAAGAAGTTTTAGGATTTCTTCTCGTTTTACATTGAGTGCTTGAATCTTGGAACCAATCTTGTCAAGCTTGGCTTTTAGTTTGGCTGGATCATTTTTATCTTCAGGATTCTTTTCCTTTTTTTCCTTTTTATCCTTTTTCTCCTTCTTATCCTTCTTTTTCTTGTCCTTTTCTTCTTCTCCATTTTGGGCGTCCTTGAATTTCTCTTCCTTTTCCTCTGTCTCTCCCATTTTTTAACCCGTTAAATTGGAATTTTCGTAATATTCAATTCCTGAAAGCAAGAACAACGTTGAATGAACTTCAACAATAAAAAGAAAAAACCATGCTTAAAGTTGAATCACTAACCTAGAAATACAAATCTTCAGGGGTGGTGGATAAAAGTGACCTCAAGAACTTCTAAATACTAATAAAAAAAACTTTGAACTATTATTGGATTGAAACGATGGAATGAAAAGCATACCGCAAAATCTATGGCTTTAGATATTTGAATACCCCACAAATGGTGCATTACCAACTAAACGACTTCTGGTTTAGGAAGCTTTGAATTCATAATCAATAACTTTGAGATTTTGAGTTGATATTCATTGGGTTAAATTAGATTTTTATTTATACCAAACGTTAATCAAGATAAATTAATAAAACAGCGTAGATTTTATTATTCAAATTTAAGAAGTTGTGTTTATAGGCTTCTTTTAAGGGAAAGTTGTATTAATTTATTTAAACTAATTAGCCGTTAGCCGTGTATTTAATTTTACTAGGGTTGTAAAAGATGTTCCATAGTGGCGTCAAGGTATGGATATGCCATCTCGAAAACCTTCATGCCGATGTTATGTGTAGCGTGTGCCAAGACGCAATGTCTTTTAAAGGGTACAAGTTTGCTTTTATGATCCGACATTAAACCATTAAGTTTTTTGTTTTCTTGTTATGAGGTGTTATGATTTTTCTAAAACCTTTATATAGTTTATCTAAACCTATTATTATGTGATTTTTCTTTTTTTATGTATATAAAAGGGTTAATATCATAAAAGCTGTTGTCAAAAGTAACAAACATCAACTTTTGTTTTTAAAATACATTTGTGGTATTCAATCACCTTTTTTCCACTCATAATAGTATTTCAAAAACAAAAAATATAGTTTGTCGCATTTTCATGTCTTTTTTAATTAAATAATATTTTTAAACACTCTACTTAGTTCATTACATTTTCTAGCTTTTTTAGTTCATAATTTCATAATCATATTTTTTAAAATTTTAAATATTTTAATACTTGTCTATTATCTAAAAACACATGAAACTTATTAATCTTAATAATTACGCATCAAAATCAATATATCTTTCATGCAAAATATTACATTACAACGAAAACTATTTAATAAAAACTATAATCATTAAACTGTGAATGTTATAACATAAATTTGTTTTGCATGAAAAAATATATTGATATTAATATCTAAATATAAAGTACAAAGATTATTGATTTTTATATGTTTGGTTATTTTTCAAACAATAAAAAAGTGTGCAATATCAGTTTTATTTAGATTTATTCTTTTGATCTAACAAGTTAAAATGTGAATGGATTTTCATGGAATTCCATGAAAATAAAGGACGTGATTATTGGATCCAAGGTCAATATGGATCTCAATGATGTGGTACGGAATGAACCTTAGTTGTTTGAATTTTTGTTTAGTGTGTACTTACAAAGGAATATCATCTACACAATATCCTTAATTTTGGTAGATATTGCAAATAAACTATATATATATATATATATATATATATATATATATATATATATATAGATTAATAAAATATAAAACAAATAAAAATAAAAATTCAATACTCAAATACATTAAAATATGATTGTCAATGTACAATAACACTGTATTTTAATATATGAGACTTGAATGATTCATAATTTTTTTAATATAAGATGGATAAGATGATTGTAAGATAATCTGATCTAAATAAAAAACAAAAAGAAGTTATTATCTTTTGATGAAAGGAAAAAACTAAATATATATCTTATAGATCTAAAAAATAATTAGATACTTCAACATGTTTTATATATATATATATATATATATATATATATATATATATATATATATATATATATATATATATATATATATATATATATATATATATATATATATATATATTGTGTGAGTGTATGACAAGTTTTGGACCATTAGATTTAGATGTTTATATGGCTAAGATTATATGGTATACCATAATTACAATGGAACACAACACACATAAACATTTATTTTTAATAAGAAATTAAAAAAAAAATATTATAAAGACATAATTTATATTTTGATTAATTCTCAATAAGGAATGTATTAAATGAATTTTTGTAACCGATTGCAACCACATTTAATTTTTGTGAAAAGAAAAGTTTAATATTATCCGTGCGTTCTTTAAAAAATATGACATAATATATTCTGCATATTTAAATTCTTTAAGAATAACTTTATCATTTAGCATAATTAAATTTTTTAATACCATCAATTGGAGTATATTCTTTTAGAATGAGTGCTACCTTCGTTCTTGTATTTTAATTTTGTTTATTATTGTTTGTGTATTCTTTAAGAATATGGTAGAGTACAACATATATTATCAACAATAATAGTTTGAATAAAAAAGTTGTAACATGATTAATTTGTTATAACTGAAGAATTCTTTGAGAATTCAATAATTCTTGAAGAATACAAGGCCTAAAATTCTTTGTGTTTCAACTTTTTTGGATCGATATCCATTAACAGTGCCTACAACTAATATTCTTTAAGAATACTATTAACATTATAGAAAAAAAATTAACTGCAAATGGTTTGAAAAATAATTTAACATGGTCTATACAATCAAAAACAGTAGTTAATATATAACAAAAAAAGTAATTAGTATTCTTGCATGCTTGTAACCGAAACCATGATTTAAGGAAAATATACGACTTCATTTTTTGGTTAGTAAATACTTATATTTAAACTTCCAAAATTACCTTTTACTTGTTTAATTAATCATTTATTGTTTTTCTAAATTCTCATTGGTTCACACATTCACACAATAATTAAGGTTTATATATGAACCTATATATATATATATATATATATATATATATATATATATATATATATATATATATATATATGTTTAGTTATTTGTTAAACAATAAAACCATATATAAAACTAAATATATTATTTAGGGTTTATATATATATATATATATATATATATATATATATATATATATATATAAACCCTAAATAATATATTTAGTTTTATATATGGTTTTATTGTTTAACAAATAACTAAACATATTAAAATCAATAAGTTTTATATTATACAACAAGATGTTAATATCAATATATTTTGTAACAAAAAAGAGTTGATGTTACAACATTTAGTATCTAATGATCATGGTTTTCGCTAAAATGTGAATGTTATAACATGATATTTTATCATAAAAACAGAGGTATATTAATATGTAGTTATTAATATTACAAATTAATAAAATTATATATTTTAGATAACAAACAAGTGTTAGAAAATTTGGTAAATGGTAAAAAAAAATATGATTATCAAATTATGAGCTAAAATAGTTATCAAAAGATAACGAACTATGTAAAATGTTTTTAAAATATCATTAAAGTAAATAAAAAAAAAAGACATGACAAGATAACAAACTATCATTTTCATTTTAAAAATATCATTGTGATAGAGAGAAATAGCTATTACAAATCATAATAGTATTTTAAAAACAAAAGTTAAAGTTTGTTACTTTTTGACGATGTTTTTTTAGTTTCATGGTATTTTTAAAAAAACTTTAAGTAATTCATTATCTTATCGTGATATTAACCCTATAAAAATCAATATCTTAAATCATGCCTTAAAAATGTCATGGCTCACAAAATTTGACACTTGATATTGTTGTCATATCATGTCTCACATTATTTAGAACATTGATTTTTATCTTTCAACATCTTGCAAATCAAGCATACCTATGGCTATTATCTTATAAAAAACCAAAATTTTTATTTGTACAAAATAATCTTTTATCTCAAATCATATTAATTTAATTTTTTAATAGATTAAATTTATTAAATCTTATAATTTAATACTAGCCACTTAATTTTCATCTTATATATATATATATATATATATATATATATATATATATATATATATATATATATAGAGAGAGAGAGAGAGAGAGAGAGAGTGTGTGTGTGAGAGAGAGAGAGAGAAAGAGAGTTAATTTCAAATGTTTTAGCAACTATTGTGTTCCTCAATGCATCAATCAAAAATTAGCAAATATTAAATAGTTATTAAATTATTAAAGGGTATAATAGTAACCTTTACCATTTTTAATTTTAGTAATTATTAATATCCCTTTGTTTTAGGAATCAGTTTTTTATTTACCCTATTAAATCTACCTTCATCAAACGTCTGCAAACACTTCCATTGACCAAAGAAGCCACTTGAACCACTTGCTACCATCGACACCATCACCATCGTTGGAGCAATCTTCACCAGGAAAGCTCATTGATTTTAATACCTACCATCAACGACACCACTTAATCTCTTTAAACCCTACAACCAAAAAAACCTCTAATTTGTTTCCATCTTTTCAATTTCGATCTGCTAGTCTCCAATGATTGAATATTTCACTGGTAGATTGACGAATTGGGTTTCATCGGATGGACCTTCAATCGCCGTCCTCTTCTCCACCGGTGACAAATAGCTTGAAGAAAGTCTTAAAAACATGATGATTTCATTACTTCTTTGACTTTCTTTTGCTGTTTATATGATGATTTTGAGAAACAGAGCTGGGTTTATTGTAACCAATTCATCAATACGACCAAGAACAAGCATATAATCAAGGTGTGTTGAAGCTTGCACCTTTCTTCAAAACCTAGGAAAGCTCTGGGATGAAAGATTGGCTCCAATCTAATGCACAAGTGAGTATCTTTTCTCTTTCACCTTTCAAATGCTTTTTACCCAGGTTATTGTCACAACACAAATCTCTTCCTAGGTTTCGTCATGTATACTTTGTATTTGTTGTTTTGGCTTTTCGAACTAATGATCTATAAAATATCAGAAAGGTGCTTTATTGCAATATGTATGTTTTAATTTATGTTAAGAAGCTTTTGGTAGCAGTCTTCAGTTTCAGTTTATTATGACATTGCATATGATGAACTTGATTGTTCATATTTTATCTACTGTAAGGTGAAAGAATATCATGATGAAAAGACTAATGGGTTTTAGCCATAAGAACATTCCTATGTGCACATACAAACCCTAATGCTTGGATCTAGGTTTCTCTAATTGAACATGCAATGTATCCAAGACTTTGATGATAGATCTAGTATAATAACACAAGGAAAAACAGATCTAAAAGATTACCTTAAGTTTCTTGCTTGAATCTTCTTGTCCTTGGAGCTTAGAGTCACAAATGTCACTCCTCTAATGGCTTACAAACACCAACTTAGCAAGAGGATGAATAGAGAGAGAGGAGAGGGAAAGAAGTCAGCCAGGGTTTCTTCAAAAATAAGAGTGTCGATTTCCTTGACCCCATGGGTCTATTTATACTTGTGAGGCTCCTAGGGTTTCACCCTTAAACCCTAATTGGATAACATAGGCCCTAATCAATCCAATCTCCCTAATGATAAGCCTTGGACGATTTCTAGGCCTATCCAAACCTCAAAACCGTCCACCCCTTATCCATGAGGGATTATAGCCCAAAGTACAACTATCATACAATTGACAGTTTATGCCCTTTTATTTAATTAATCTCTTTAAGTCACCAAATTAATTCCAAATTAATTTATGACTTATATTAATCAAATAACAATATTATTATTCCTTATATTATTCTCATAATATATTAATAATATTTCTTCTCTCATTATAAATCATCCTGTCAAGTTGCTATGGTGAAGGCAACCCAAAAGGACCATGCACAACCGGGTCAAATACTTGCCAAATATAGTTGCAGCCTTAGACACTATTCTAACAGTCTCCCACTTGGATAAGTCTAGTAACTATATACACAAGCATAATCCGATTAGCAATCGTAGCTCTCAAAGACGCTGTCAAACTCTGATCTAATCAATCTTGTCCTTTAGATAAGGGATCGTACAGTCCTTTGTTTAGATATCATGCGGACAATTCTATGGAACCAATTTGTCCAGCAGTTGGTTTCTCGATCTCAGATTTATTTGACATAGAACTTAATCGAACACATCAATTTAGTTCTGACCGGGCCCGACACATAAGTCAAATCAAATCATCAAGCGGCCGAGATATCGCTTTTACCCTCTTAAGATAAAAGTAACAGATAAACTTCGACTTATATGCATTTACTTATTCATTAATCGACTATACACAACAATGTGTTTTATAACATCAATTTACTGATGTGGTTTCGAATTATCAATGTACAACCAATTAACAAATAACAAACCATATATCTAGGTTTTAAGACCATATGATATTATCGTCTTGCGATCAACCTTTTCGTCAGATTCCACAAGGTGATTCCAGCAAGCGCGGGTTTGTTCCAATGCTCAAAACTAGTTCATTAGCGCTCATGAACGTTGCAGCAACCTTTTGCTATGTCTAATACCATTTAGACAATCTACACACCAATTCATGACAATCTTCATTCATACCTACTTCCAACATATGAACGATTGTGGACTATTTGAATAATTCGATTGTTCTAAATAAACTTAATTATTCTGGAAGTCAAAACATGCAAAGTGAAACAATAGTTAAACAATTAACATAAGACAGTAGCTTTACTTATAAATAATACTTGTTTATTTAATCAACAAATGTTAATTACATTTATCTATTACGAGTTTCTAAAACTATCTAATCTAATCTAATATCATCTCTCAGTCCAATACTCCTAGCATGCTGAAAATGCTTAACCCTACTCAGTCCCTTCGTAAGTGGATCTGCTGGGTTATCTTCTGATGATATCCTCTTAACCATGAGTTGTCCTTCTTCTACACGATGTCTAATAAAGTGATACTTTATGTCGATATGACGAGATCTACCATGATCCCTCGGTTCCTTGGTCAAGGCAACCGCTCCTTCATTATCACAGAAAATTTCCATAGGCTCCTTTATGGAAGGCACAACTCCAAGATCACCAATGAAGTTCTTCAACCATATTGCCTCCTTCGACGCCTCACTCGCTGCAATGTACTCTGATTCGCACGTTGAATCAGCTACGGTTTCCTGCTTGGAACTTTTCCAAGTCACTGCTCCTCCATTCAGGGTAAAGACCCAGCCTGACAACGAATGGTAGTTGTCCCTGTTGGATTAGTGTCTAAGTCCATAACTATTTTGGTATGTACTTGACCCGATGGTGCATGGTCCTTTTGGGTTGCCTTCACCAAAGCAACTTGATAGGATGAATTATGGAGAGAAAGGATTAAATATGATTTATTAATATATTAGGGGAATAATATATTAAAGGAGAAATCATATTGTTTAAGTAATATTTGTAGCACCTGGTTCCTGGTTTTGAGGAAAAAGGGGAAGTAGATCAAGAGGAAGGGAAGGAATCCAGGCATCTTTGTACTCCTTCAGCAGTTCCTTTGAGGTATAATCTGTTTTCCCCCTGTTTCTATGCTCATTACTTCATTTAAGTCATTCTTGAGCCAATCCCCAAGTTTGTATGTGCAAATTATTCTGTAATAAGCTGATTGGCCCTTAGATCTAGGCATGGTTGAGCTCCAGCAGCTCAGATCTATTGCCTTTATGTACCCTTATTGCATGAAGACCCTAGATCTACCCTTTTGGGTACATATTGAACCCTAAAATCCATATTGGTGAATATCTACACGTAAAGTTGGAAACTTTACGTGTGATTCGTGTTCTAGGAGTCCAGATCTGTGAATGGCATGGACTGCAATCGAGCAGATCTGTGTATTTAGTGAGTGCATGGCAACGACTCGGCGAGTCGTTCATGTGACTCGGCGAGTCTGTTTGCGAGTCTCCGAGTTTGTCCCCTTTTCGTAGTGTCGAGTGAACAGTGAGTCACAAGGTGTGACTTAGTGAGTCGGAAGCTGAACTCATCTATGGAGGAACTCGGCGAGTCAATGCCCTGACTCGGCGAGTTCAAGGCAATCTCCTTAGATCAAGAACAGACTCGGCGAGCTGTTCATACAACTCGGCGAGTCTTAGCATAAGTGTTCATCGGATGAAGATGAACTCGACGAGTTGTTCATACAACTCGGCGAGTAGGATGAAGGACTTGAATATCAGTTTAGAAGGAGAACTCGTCGAGTCGTCGCCTAACACGACGAGTAGAAACGGGATTCAGGACAGTAGTTTGGGAAGGGACTCGGCGAGTTGGAAAGTCAACTCGGCGAGTCGGGTCAACTGAAAGTTGACTCTGACTTGACTTAGGGCATGATCATGGGTAAAATGGTCATTTTACCCAAAGGACAGTTAGCAGTGTTTGATTGAGTATGTTGTGGGAATTGCAGCCGAAGGATTTCCGGGGCAGCAGTAGCAGCAGTAGTCAGTCAGTTCCCAATCAAATCAGCAGCTACTTTGAGGTGAGTTACCTTCTAGTAGCGATGGGTCTACGGCCACAATGTCGGCCCACCAATGACCAGAGCGAAAGAATGATTCAGAAGTTGGAAGATATGCTGAGAGCATGTACCCTCGAATTCCAAGGGAATTGGGACGAGCACTTACCTCTGGTATAATTCTCTTACAACAATAGGTTTCACTCGAGCATCAAGATGGCACCTTACCAAGCCTTGTATGGACAGAAGTGTCGTACGCCGTCTTGTTGGCTTGAAGCCGGAGAGAAACAGTTTATGGGCCCCGAGATAGTCCATGAGACTGCTGAGAAGTTGAAGGTGATTAGGGAAAGAATGTTAGCGGCTCAGGATCATCAAAAGAGCTATGCTGACAAGAAAAGACGACCAATGACCTTCGAAGTTGGGGATTCGGTTTTGCTTAAAGTCTCACCGTGGAAGGGACTTATAAGATTCGGGAAACGAGGAAAGTTAAGTCCAAGGTTTATTGGACCGTTCAAAGTTCTTCAGAAGATAGGGAACCAAGCTTACAAGTTGGAATTGCCCGAAGAACTCAATGGTATTCATAACTGTCACAACTAGAAATTTTGTGTCTTGTAATCACTATACTCAAGTAAATGTTGAATCAAAAACTTAAGAGCATGTGTGATACCTATTATTATGACATCAAAAACTTCAATCAAATACATCATACAAATACTACAAATAGTCATCAAGCAATTGGAAACCCTAGAAGTTCTTGTTTAGGTCCATATGGGACTAGGACTTCCTTATTGGACTCAATGGACCAATAAGCTTCCAATTTGACTACCATGGGCTTAGAACCCTTAATTGGGCTCTAATTGGACCCACATTAATTTATTTCAACATTTTGGGCCATATTGGGCCTAGAATGAAATAAATTAAGAGTTTTGAACCATGAATAACCTAAACTAGTCCAACAAAGTGTAAAAATCATATTATGTTTCTTTTAGGTTAAAACTCATCCAACCTAACTTCTACATGGGCTAGAGGGCATAAAAGCCCAAATTTTCCTTTTTCTTCCAAATTCTCGGCCCAAGGCCCAAATCCAAGAAGAAATGAAGAGGGTTGACTTGCAATTGCACCTCATTATTATCTTTTGGTTCTCCATGCAACCTATTCCATGTTTCCATGCATATCACCTCAAGGTCTATTTCTCCCTCTCTCTCTCTCTCTCTCTCTCTTGCTCTCGGCCATTCCAAACACACACACACACCTCACAAACTCTCTCTAGATTACTCAAGAAATCATCCTTCCTCTCCATTCAAAAATCTCGAAAATTAGGAGGCTTTCAAGAGGATATTTCCACAAACTCTTCATCTAAGGTAAGGTTATGCTTGGATCTATGACTTAGATTCTTTGTTTTATCAAAAATCTCTTCCTAATCCATGCAAAAATCGTGATCTTGCATCCTAGAATCACCTCAAACTCGAGATCTTCAAGAAAAGGGTGCTAAGGCCAAAAATCACCAAGCTTTCTTCCATCTTTTCTTCAAAAACCGAAACCACACCCTAAGGTGAGCTTCATACTCCCTATTTTTCTGTTTTATAAGTTTTGTGGGGGGGAATACAAGCAAATGTGTAGATCTCTATGTATTTGTATGCCTTATATGATTTCTATGCTTATATGTGTGTTTTTGTGTGATTATGATGTTGGATCTAGTCATAAGCCCCTAAAAATCGAGATATACTTTATGTTAAATGATACTAGCATCAATTATATTTCTACATACAAAGTATTTCAAGAAAAATAGCTAAGTGGCTTAATAACATCTTCTTTGGGCTAAAAACTCAATTTTTGGACACAAAATGTTAAAAATATAAAATTAAAGGGCCCAAAATGACATGTTACGAATTCTGATGGATGAGAGGAGTCAAAACAGTTTCAATAAAATATTTTCTGGAAATATACTCATTTGGAGGATTAAAAATATAAATTTCAAGCTTAATGGGCTAAAAATGACAATTTCGGCCCAATAGGGCCCAATATGCGAAATTTTCTGTTTTGGAGGGCTGAAACTGTGTTTTTCGGTAAAACAGTGGACTATTAGTGTTCTAAGTCCTTTTCAAAGGTTAAAAATGTTTTTCATAATTAAAAAGGACCAAAGTTGCAAAAATTTTCCAATTTGGGCCAAAAATGTAAAAGTTGCGAAAAAGAGGGGTTACAACCGAGAAAACTGTATTTTCAGGGACTAAAACTGTTTTCAACTAAAAATGTGCTGAAAAATATCAATTTCAATAAGTTTTGGTGTTAAATTGCCAAGAAAAATGGTTTAAGGACTAAACCGGAAATTCATTTATTCAAAGGGCTGAAAAAGTAAATTTACAACATAAAGAGGGGCTGTAACAGAAAATTTTCAATGTTAATTCAATACACCCGTTGTGATCAAATATTGACACTGCGACTACCGATGAACTACAATACACAACAACACCAAAAATTGTTATCAAACGAATTGATTCGGTCTCGAATCAATAACAAACCCGAAACTACTAACACGACAATAACTCGACTCATACACGGAAACATTGGGAATTCAATACACACGTGAGAGTGCACAGACGTCTACACACCACCTTTAGGCCCAAAAGTGTAAAATCTTGTTTGTCGGGCCTGGCTAGCCCGATGACCTGATCTTTAGGCCCGAAGACTTCAACCTTACGAGTTGTTGAGTCTTACATGACCCAGCACAACGTAAAAGGACTTTCAATGGCTTTTATACTATTGGTCCCCAAGGGTCCTTTGGTACGGCTAGTAAAGTCGGTTATTCAAATGCGAATCGGGTCAAGGACCCTTCGTACTCTTTTTATCCCCAAACCGGCTAACGGAGTTATCGAGGTCTTCGTGCCCTCTTTCTCTTCGGATGTGGGACTACAAGAAGTCAGGGCGGTTGGATTACGTGAATAGTATGGACGACGCCTACAGGATCGTTAGTATAAGTTGTAAACTGGCCGTTTGTGTAACGCGTGTTTATGGCAATTCACTATGCGCAATAATCCGACATCGCCTGGAATCAATGACTTCACACGTCGCGATGATTCTACAACTACATGGAATTTAAAGTATTAGGAAAACATCGGGTTTTCCTAGGGTTTTACAATACATACAGTTTCGAAATGTTCACAAGTTTAATTAACGCTTTTTTTACAACTATAGAAACAAACAAGCATACTTATGGATCTTCACAAACTTTTTCAGAAACTCTTTTCAGAAAATATCGGATTTTCTGGTGGTTTTCAAAATGATACAAAACGTTGCTTTTCAAATACCGCTTATGAACTCACCAACATTTCATATGTTGACGTTTTTCAAAATACTTGTATTCTCAGGTAACAAGTGAACCAAAGGAAAATGTACTCAGTGATGGCTTGCCGTTTGTTTATCTATGCACCGAACAATTTATTTTTGGGAATGTAATGTTAAAACAATGTACTCAGTGTAAACTTTATCAGTTGTACTATATTAATGCATGGTGACGAATGATGTTATGTTTCATATATATTCAATGTTATGGTATTCAATTAAGTCACAACAGCCCTCGTACGTTTCCGCCGTCTGGTTCGGGGGTGTGACAATAACACCTTCCATGTGTGTTATTTGAGGAAATTCACGGGAGATGTTCCTGACATAATTCCAATCTCAGAGTTAAGGATGGATGAGAATAAGAGGCTGATCGAAGAGCCCGAGGCAATTGTTGACCGTAAGACTAAGAAGTTACGACGCAGGACGGTCGACTTAGTGCTAGTCCTATGGAAACATTCGAATGGGCCGAATCTCACTTGGGAAACAGAGGATGACATGAGGAGTCGCTATCCACATCTGTTTGCTGATGCATGATTCCGGGACGGAATCATCCTAAGGGGGAGAGAATTGTAACGCCCGGGTTTTAGGGCTAAGCATATTTGTCAATGTAATAGTCTAGGTCAACTATTGTAACTCTTTTTGAAGTAATAAAGATGAAATATTTGAGTATTATGTGAATTATGTGTTATTATGAGCTTATAATTTAATTATAAATGTATAATTAATAAAGAATAAAAATAAGCGTCAAAATTAAAGTATGAGATAATCCCGATATCTCTACATAAAGTTGTAGAATATGTCTCAAGGTTTCCGTACATATAAAGAACGCCGAAATCCGAGTTATAACGAAGAAGTTATGGCCCGTCGAAGTTTTACGGCAAAACCGGCACGGCACCCGGAAGCGTAAATAGTGAATTTACGATAGAGCGAGATTTAGCCTTAGCAATCTAAACAAAAGTTGTAGAATATGTTAAACTAAGAGTGTCGATAAAAAGAACGCCCAAATCTGACTTCGTATGCGAAAGTTATGATTTTTCTAATTTCGAAGGCTGATACGCGATAGGGGGTGACGTGGTACCACCAGAATTGGACACGTGGCACCACCAGAAGGCCACCACATGGACCAACTCGGCGAGTAGGTCCCCCCTACTCGGCGAGTCCATCAGATTTTTGCACTATAAATAGAGGTGCCGGGTCTAGCCTTCTCTTCACACCTCAACCCTTTCTTTCTCTCTCTACACACACTCTCTCTCTCTCTCTCTAAGCCTCCTTAAGCCTCCTAAAGCCTAGGTAAACCCCCTAGCACCCGAAGGAAGCCCCGAGGCTCCCGGAGTTCCGAGAAAAGAGCCTTTCAGCTCAGGAACGCTGCTCCAGCGAAGCCCGGTTTTCGAGAAAACCCGCTGTAAGTAAGCTACGCCTAACCTATCTTTAGTTTAGCTTATGTTTTAATATAGTAATGTTATTAGGACCTTATAATGAGTACTTGGGATATTATTATGGGTTATATAAGTATCATTTAACGCTTATATAATAATAATAATAGCTAGACTATTAATCAATCACGGTTATCGTTAGACTAAACCCTAGTGGTATTGGTACTAGGTTTTATCGAAGGAATATCGTTTTGAGAGTATCGAAGTGTTGTCCGAGTGTTGAGTCACCACCTTTCAGGTGAGTGCATAGTTACTTTCAGCTTACACATAGATATGAATTATTTTATATAAATTATGTTATATGTGTGCATATTATCTGAATACTTGCTATCTATGCTGGATGAACATTGTTATACATGTTTTCAATGATTTAAACTGTATATGTATTTTATATCTACGAAAATGTTGGGGTAAAACATGGGTAGATGTAATAGGTGATGTGTGATAAAATGATGAGAGACCTCGATGTTGATGTTGTTGATTCTGTCATCTAGCGGAGTATGGATGACGACCACGGACTCTTCTAGACAGTCCAGTGGAACACTAGCAGGCTCGCAACCTGTAGGTGTTTGTGAACGATGTGTTCACCGGTGTACTCCATCCCCCACATGGTTGCCTTTAGGACATTTATTGCTGAGGAATCCCCTTAGCAGTAGTGTCCGTCCCGATAATGATCCCTAGGCTAGGTCCCTTATGATAGGTGTTTAGGGACGTAAAGTGAGGATAACGGGAACGGGTAATCGGGTTATTGTTGATTGATGAAATTAATAAACTTATTTATTGTGGGTTGAAAACCCTATGTGCTCACCAGGCTCCCAAGCCTGACCCACTCAGTTTTATGTATTACAGGTAGTGACGCTTGAGCATAGATATGATGTTGGACGAGGGATTACGGATATAGGCATGTAGATATGAAATAATGTAGTAAGGCTTATATTGTACTGTTTATGCTATGATCTGTACGAACATGACATCCCAAGTCTTTTAATGAAATACATTTCTATGGAAATGCTTTTGATAAATCTTTATCATATTTTGTTTTGGGACAAATTCCGCAAAACTTTCATTTAAAATGTTACTCTGATTTTTAAACAAAGCATAAACAAACCGGTCTTTTCTGGCCGTGATTTTGGGGATGCCACAGTTGGTATCAGAGCATTAGTTTAAGCGAACTAGGAATTTGTAGGATTTCTAGACTTAAACTTAGAATGCTAAGCGATGATTGTGAGGTGTGAGCACTAGCTTATTTTAGGAATTGTGCCTAAAATGCTTTTATGTGCTAAATGCTTTGTGCATGATATGCTGTTAATTGTTCGGATCTATGGTTTGTTGCCGACCGGATCTGGAAACCTTATGTGTTTAGGATTCTAAACGTACGACTACCATATTAGAACTAGCATGTAAACGTTTCGTAGTGATAAGGAAGATTTAAAACGTCTATCCTAAATAAAGATCTAAATTCACCTTATTCGATGTATAGATCAAGATGGCAAGGACCCGTAGCGGAAACGTGAATGCAAATGGAGGTAGGAACCAACCCCCAGTGGTTCAGCAAATACCTGTTGTTGAAGAAGTTGCACCTGAGCCAGTTACCATGGCTGGAGTTCAAGCCATGATTCAGGCATGCTAGCTGAACAAAGGGAAGAAATGAGACGGATGTTCCACGAAAATAAGGACAAACCTACCATACATGTTGAACCGACGAAGCCAGTTCCCGAGCCATCTGAGCAAGGGAACTATAGCCGTCAAGTGAGTCAAGTAGGGACTCAAGGTAAGCAAAGGGATGGCCCAGAAGGGAGAAACAACAAGGATGGGCGGATGTACAAAAATTTCTTGGGTGCGAAACCACCAAGTCTCTCAGGAAGCCCAAAGCCTGTTGAGATTATGGACTGGATCTCCAAGATGGAGATGGTGTTTGAGAGCTGCGACTGCAGCAAGAAGCAGAAGACTGTCTTCGCTGTGAGACAATTGAAAACTGGAGTCTTGAGCTGGTGGAAGCTATTGGCAGATACAATGCCACAAGGAGAAGCTCTGAAAATGTCATGGGATGAGTTCTTGGAACAACTGAAGGCGCAGTACTGTTCAGAGATAGACCTGATTGATCTGAACAATGAGTTCCAAAATTTGAAGAAGGGGAGAATGAGCATCGATGACTATGCTGCTGCATTTACGGAAAAGATGAAGTTGTTTCCATACCTAGTGCCAACCGAACTTTCCAAAATTGAGAAATTCGCAAACGGACTGCCGGCTGACTTTGGCCCAACAGTCAAGATGGCAACCACTCTGAAATCAGCTGTTCGAGCAGCTAAGAACGTGGAGACCCAACAAAAGGAAAGAGGTCTGGAAAGGGCTGAGGTTGGTGAGAAACGGAAGTTCGATGGATCCTCGAAGTCCAACAAGAAGAGTAGGTTCTCAAAGTCTGGTTCGAGAGGAGGAGGATCAGAAGCGAAGTGGTGTGACAATTGCAAGAAAAAGCACTTTGGGAAGTGTGACGGAGGGGTCACTTGTTACAAATGCGGAAAGCCTGGGCACTATGCCAATGAATGCACCCTCAACTAGAAGGCCTGTTATGGGTGTAATGAAGAAGGGCACATTTTAAAGGACTGGCCGAAGAAGAAGGAGGCAGGAAGACCCAACATACCACCGAAGCCGAAGGCGAGAGCCTTCCAGATGACGCTCGAGGCTGCGAAGGAGGCAGTAGACGTCGCTTCAGGTACCTTTCTTGTAAATGGTTTGCCTGCAAATATACTATTTGATTCCGGAGCCAACTACTCCTTTGTGTCGCATAAATTTGCTGGGAAATTAGCATTGCCTATAGAAAAACTTGATAATGCCCTGATTGTAGAAGTTGCCAGTGGCAAATTCGTACCTGTTAGTAATCGTATTAGGAACATCGTCATTGACCTAAACGGAAACGAATTCCACGAAGAGCTATTACCCATAGAGTTAAACAGTTTCGACATCGTTTTGGGTATGGATTGGCTTAGCGCCAACGATGCTGAGATTCGATGCCGAAAGAAGATAGTAAGGGTGAACCCACCCGGAAAGGAATCATTTACGGTGTACGGGGACACACGCAGAGTGAATTCTGGAATCATCTCCCTGATGAAAGCCAGGAAATGTTTGTCAAAGGGATGTGCATCATACTTGGCATTCGTAATCGATGCTAAGAAGGAGAAGACAGAGGTGCAGAATATACCGGTTGTGTGTGATTATCCGGAAGTCTTTCCCGAAGATCTTCCCGGATTACCACCTGATAGACAAGTGGAATTTCGTATAGACTTGTTACCAGGAACAACACCGATAGCAAAGGCACCTTACCGATTAGCACCGACGGAGATGAAGGAGCTTATGACGCAACTTCAGGAGCTGTTGGACAACGGTTTCATTCGACCTAGTTCATCACCCTGGGGAGCTCCGGTGTTATTCGTGAAGAAGAAGGACGGAAGTATGAGAATGTGTATAGACTACCGAGAGCTGAACAAGGCAACGGTGAAGAACAAGTATCCTTTGCCAAGGATTGACGACCTATTTGATCAGCTGCAAGGTTCGAGCTACTTCTCAAAAATCGATCTTAGGTCGGGATATCATCAGCTGAAAGTGAGAGATCAGGTATCGAGAAGACAGCATTCAGAACGAGATATGGACACTACGAGTTCTTGGTTATGTCGTTTAGGCTAACCAATGCTCCCATAGCATTCATGGATTTGATGAAGAGGGTTTGTAAACCATTCCTCTATAAATCTGTGATAGTGTTCATCGACGACATTCTCATCTACTCGAAAAGCCAGGAGGAGCATGGCAAGCATCTACGAGAAGTGTTGGAAGTATTAAAGAAGGAGAAGCTTGACGCAAAGTTCTCCAAATGCGACTTTTGGATACGGGAAGTCCAATTCTTGGGTCATGTTGTTAACCAGGAGGGAATAATGGTTGACCCCGCAAAGAGCGAGGCTGTGATGAAGTGGGAACGTCCGAAAAGTCCCACGGAGATTCGAAGCTTTCTAGGATTAATCGGATATTATCGACGATTTATCCAAGGCTTTTCTTCGATAGCTGCTCCATTAACAGCGTTGGCCCACAAAGGAGCTATGTATACGTGGAGTGAGAAGCACGATGAGGCATTCGAGAAGCTAAAGAAGAAGTTATGCGAAGCACCGATTCTTTCTCTACCCGATGGAGTTGAAGACTTCGTGGTATACAGTGACGCATCTGGAGTCGGGTTGGGTTGTGTTCTAACCCAAAGAGAAAAGGTGATAGCATACGCATCTCGACAATTGAAAGAGCACGAAAAGAATTACCCCACTCACGATTTGGAGTTGGCAGCAGTAGTTTTCGCTCTAAAGATATGGAAGAATTATCTCTACGGCACGAAGTGCAAGCTCTTCACTGATCATAAGAGTCTTCAGTATCTCTTTAATCAGAAAGAATTGAACATGACGCAACGACGCTGGCTAGAACTACTCAAGGACTACGACTGTGAGATACTTTACCACCCAGGTAAAGCAAATATTGTTGCTGATGCTCTCAGTCGGAAAGTCAACCTTGAAAGGAAAAGGCCAAGAGCGTTGAGAATTGAAGTCGTCTCGACGATTGTGGAAAGTATCAGGAAATCTCAAGAAGAAGCTTTAGAGAAAAATGACCGAAAGGAAGAACGTTTGGGCAAAACGTTAGTATTCGGAACAAACAGTCGAGGACTGAAGGTATTCCAAGATCGAATTTAGGTACCTAAGACGGGAGGAATAAGAGACCTTCTGATGGAAGAAGCACATAAGACCATGTACTCAATTCATCCCGGTAGCACTAAAATGTATAGGGACCTAAAACCCTACTACTGGTGGCCGACGATGAAGCTCGATGTTACGACGTATGTGGCCGAGTGCGTGACGTGTGCGAGAGTTAAGGCACAACATCAGAAACCATATGGGAGTTTAGAACCTCTACCTGTACCCATGGGTAAATGGGAAGACATCACCATGGATTTTGTGGATAAACTACCCACGACGAAGAGCGAACACGACATGATTTGGGTAGTCGTGGATCGTTTCACTAAGAGTGCACACTTCATAGCAGCCAACGGGAAGTGGTCTATGGATAAGCTCACAAATGCTTACGTGAAGGAAATTGTAAGACTTCACGGTGTCCCTCTTACGATTGTATCAGATCGTGATAGTCGTTTCACATCGAGGTTTTGGAGGAGTCTACAAGAGGAATTGGGTACAAAGTTATGTTTGAGTACTACTTACCATCCGCAAACCGATGGCCAGAGCGAAAGAACGATTCAGACGTTGGAAGATATGCTGAGAGCATGTACCCTCGAATTCCAAGGGAATTGGGACGAGCACTTACCTCTGGTAGAATTCTCCTACAACAATAGTTTTCACTCGAGCATCAAGATGGCACCTTACCAAGCCTTGTATGGACAGAAGTGTCGTACGCCGTCTTGTTGGCTTGAAGCCGGAGAGAAGCAGTTTATGGGCACCGAGATAGTCCATGAGACTGCTGAGAAGTTGAAGGTGATTAGGGAAAGAATGTTAGCGGCTCAGCATCGTCAGAAGAGCTATGCTGACAAGAAAAGACGACCAATGACCTTCGAAGTTGGGGATTCGGTTTTGCTTAAAGTCTCACTGTGGAAGGGACTTATAAGATTTGGGAAACGAGGAAAGTTAAGTCCAAGGTTTATTGGACCGTTCAAAGTTCTTCAGAAGATAGGGAACCAAGCTTACAAGTTGGAATTGCCCGAAGAACTCAATGGTATTCATAACACCTTCCATGTGTGTTATTTGAGGAAATTCACGGGAGATGTTCCTGACATAATTCCAATCTCATAGTTAAGGATGGATGAGAATAAGAGGCTGATCGAAGAGCCCGAGGCAATTGTTGACCGTAAGACTAAGAAGTTACGACGCAAGATGGTCGACTTAGTGCTAGTCCGATGGAAACATTCGAATGGGCCGAATCTCACTTGGGAAACAGAGGATGACATGAGGAGTCGCTATCCACATCTGTTTGCTGATGCATGATTCCGGGACGGAATCATCCTAAGGGGGAGAGAATTGTAACGCCCGGGTTTCAGGGCTAAGCATATTTGTCAATGTAATAGTCTAGGTCAACTATTGTAACTCTTTTTGAAGTAATAAAGATGAAATATTTGAGTATTATGTGAATTATGTGTATTTATGAGCTTATAATTTAATTATAAATGTATAATTAATAAAGAATAAAAATAAGCGTCAAAATTAAAGTATGAGATAATCCCGATATCTCTACATAAAGTTGTAGAATATTTCTCAAGGTTTCCGTACATATAAAGAACGCCGAAATCCGAGTTATAACGAAGAAGTTATGGCCCGTCGAAGTTTTACGGCAAAACCGGCACGGCACCCGGAAGCGTAAATAGTGAATTTACGATAGAGCGAGATTTAGACTTAGCAATCTAAACAAAAGTTTTAGAATATGTTAAACTAAGAGCGTCGATAAAAAGAACGCCCAAATCTGACTTCGTATGCGAAAGTTATGATTTTTCTAATTTCGAAGGCTGATACGCGATAGGGGGTGACGTGGCACCACCAGAATTGGACACGTGGCACCACCAGAAGGCCACCACATGGACCGACTCGGCAAGTAGGTCCCCCCTACTCGACGAGTCCATCAGATTTTGTCACACCCCCAAACCTGAACGGCGGAAACGTTCGGGGGCGGATGACTTCATGTGGTAACGTAACAAATGAATACATAGTAAAGAAAGCAATACAACCATCATATATATAATTGAAAGTTTACATTTGTCAAAAGTTACATGTTCAAAACCAATTACAATATGATGTCAAAATATGAGATTAAACTGGTGCCGCAACATCTCTTATTCAGAAGCATATTAGTACCTGAAATTACTGAATCCCTGGGATATACAAGAAGTTTTGAAAGAGTAGATCAGCATTTAAGCTGGTGAGTTTCATAAGTATTAAATGACAATGTTTGTATGAAATGAAATGTTTTGTCCTTGTTTGTTTGTTTCCAGAAAATTCTATATTTTCTACTAGTATAAAAGTAGCCATCTCTCAAGACCGATGTTTGTTTCTAAAAATCGTATGTAAGTGTAAAATAACCAATGTGTTTGAAAACCTTGTAAATCAATGCATTTTTAATACCCCATGTGAGTTTTATAACCATACTATTGACTCAGAATGCCTATACACAACGTTCTTCGGGCGTTGGAATGTTATGACGTTTGTCACCCCAAATGGTGGACTGTAGCTAACAGTCAAGGCGCGGGTTGTCAAGCCCGTATAGATCTATACACAAACACCATGCTCCCCCTCCAAGGGATTCTGGTATATAATACAGGACTTGAAATGTGTACTCGAACGTACGTGAAGTTAATGTCTAACAAACCGTGGTATAAAAACAGATTTACATGTTAAAAATGTTCGTTTGTTCTTGTATATGAAAGTGATTTCTTGAAAATTGTGTTTCTAGTATGTAAAAGTTAGCAATATCCTCGTAAAACTATACCTATTATAGTTTTCTAAAAGTGTGTCTCGTTTGTTTAGAAATACCTAGAAAAGGAATCACTTGTTATGTAAGTATAGATTTTTGTAGAGCCTAAGATAGACAAGTATACATATAATCTAAGAAAATGTTTAGTTTATACATGCATTACAACAATTTATATTTCAAAAGATAGAATGCTATTGTAACATATTTTATATACGAAAGTTCCCTATAAAGTTTATAAATCACATATGATTTGGTTATGAAAAAGCATATAAAAATTCTTTATATAACACACGATGATACCCGTGTGTTTTACTTGTATTTTCCCCCTTGAAAGCATATAAAAGCATTTATAGAACATTTAAAAGGTTAATTAAGGGGTATGAACTCACTTGAAAGTTTGAAGAAAGCGAGATGGAAACCGGGCAGAATTTCATCTCGGGAAACGGATTTTTCTCGGGATTCTCGGGAATCTCGGGAGTAAAATCAACCTTCGGGACTTGAGCAAAATGACCAGGGCTTCAGGTTAGAACGGACACGGAAATCGAGGCAATATCGTGAGAGAAATGAGAGAGATGGGGTGATTTTCCCGGAACCCTCGCATCTCTATTTATAGGGGGTCTGAGAAGCCTCGGTACGCGGTGCGTACGCTCGTACGCGGGGCGTACTCGTGCGTCACTCGTGACCGAGTCCTCAACTGCCTCGCTTCAGATGGGACGGATCGGATAGCTTGCATAGGGGCGACGTGGACGGACCGAGACCAAGGCCTTCACGTACGCGGGGCGTACGGGGTTACACGACGCGTAACTTGGATGAGCATGCTGACTCCCCCTTCGGATAATACCGGATTTTTTATTTAAATTTATATATAATTTATTTAATAAACTTCAAAAATTCATATCTTCTTCATACGAACTCCGTTTTCGACGTTCTTTATATCCCCGCGAAGGTGAGACCATACTCTACAACTTTCGTTTAGATTCCGTCAGCAAATTCCGAAATTATTTTTATTATTTATTTTTAAAAGGGTCGTGTTTAAGGAATTTCTTCTAAAATTCATAACTTCTTTATCTGACGTCGGTTTTTGCCAGACTTTTTACCGCTGAATTACCATTGTTGAGACTTTCGATTCTCGTTTAGGTCATTCCGGCCAAAAGTCGCTCGATCTCCGATTCGAGTTTTTAGCTGACTACTGCTATGCCGAACTTGGAAAAATCATAACTTAAACATACGAAGTCGGATTTGGGCGTTCTTTTTATGTACGAACATGGTTTAATGGAATTAAACATAGTAGGAATTTAAATAGATACTTTTTGGACATTTTATCATCAAAGTTAATTTTATTAACTCAAAGGTGGTTACAATACTTGACTTTTTAGGTCATTACAAAGAGTTGAAATATCGGGTTGTCACATCATCCCCCCGTTAGAAGGAATTCCGTCCCGAAATTTAAAGTAGTAAAGATACTAGTGGATCAGAGAAAGAGATGAGGCTACTTTCGTTTCATCTGATCTTCGCGTTCCCATGTGAATTCAAGTCCCCGCTTGGCGTTCCAGCGAACCTTCACGATGGGTATGCGACTTTATTTTGTTTGTTTGACCTCTCAGTCCATGATTTCTACCGGTTCTTCCACAAAGTTGAGGCTCTCGTTGATCTCGATCTCGTCGAGTGGAATAACAAGAGTCTCATCGGACAGACACTTTTTCAAAATCGAGACATGGAAGGTTGGATGTATGTTACTAAGTTCACGCGGTAGGTTAAGTTTGTAAGCCACATGGCCGATTCTAGCAAGAATCTCAAAAGGCCCTATGTATCTTGGATTTAGTTTCCCACACTTCCCAAAGCGTATTAAACCTTTCCACGGTGAGACCTTTAATAAAACGTGGTCTCCTACCTAGAATTCCAAAGGTTTCCTCCTTTGGTCAGCGTAGCTTTTCTGTCGGTCTCTAGAGGCTTTCAATCGTTCACGAATCTGAATGATCTTCTCTGTCATTTCTCTTATGATTTACGGACCGGTAAGAGTGCTTTCAGGAACTCTTCCTCTAGCTAACTGGGTATCGCCAACTTCAGTTTGTGGTAACGCGGCAGGAACTCTTCCACTATGAGTTTGTGGTGATGCCGTTTGGGCTCACCAATGCTCCTACCACGTTCATGGACCTCATGAACCGCGTATGCAGACCAATGTTGGATCGGTCTGTGATAGTCTTTATCGATGACATTTTGATTTATTCCAAGACTCAGGAGGAGCATGAGGAGCATCTGACAGAGGTGTTGGAGACCCTGAGGAGGGAGAGCTTGTATGCCAAGTTCTCCAAGTGTGAGTTTTGGTTGCGCGAGGTGCAATTTCTTGGACACCTCGTCAACCAGAACGGGATTCTGGTCGATCCGGCCAAGGTCGAGGCCGTGATGAGATGGGAGGTTCCGAAGTCTCCATCTAAGATTCGAAATTTCCTGGGATTAGCGGGCTACTATCGGAGATTTATTCAGGATTTCTCCAAGATAGTCGTGCCCCTGACGCGGCTGACGAAGAAAACCGTGGTCTTTCGGTGGGGACCCAAGCAGCAGGCTGCGTTTGAGACGCTAAGGCAGAGACTGTGCGAGGCGCCGATCTTAGCCCTGCCAAAGGGCGTAGAGGATTTTGTGGTATACTGCGACGCGTCCATTTCAGGGTTGGGCGCGGTACTGATGCAGAGGGGACATGTCATTGCCTACGCTTCGAGGCAGCTCAAGCCTCACGAGGCGAACTACCCGACGCATGATTTGGAGTTGGGGGCGGTGGTTTTTGCCCTCAAGATTTGGCGGCATTACCTCTACGGGGTTTGATGTACCATCTACACGGACCACAAGAGTCTAAGGTACCTCATGGATCAGCCGAATCTGAACGTGAGGCAGCGTCGGTGGTTGGACGTGGTAAAGGATTATGATTGTGAGATCCTTTATCACCCGGGGAAGGCCAACGTGGTGGCCGATGCGCTTAGCCTCAAGGCGGCGCCGATCAGGGATATGTGCATGAGGATGACCGTAGTGACTCCCTTGTTGGAGCAGATTCGGGAGACCCAACAGGAGGCTATCAAGGAGGAACATCGGAAGAGCGAGCGTGTGGTGGGTCAGGTTTCCTCCTTTGATTATGATAGCCGAGGACTTTTAACACTACACCGTAGGGTGTGGGTGCCGTATCACGAAGGCGTGCACCAGATTTTGATGGAGGAGGCGCACAAGTCCCGATTTTCCATTCATCCCGAGGCGATGATGATGTATAGGGATCTTCGTCTGGATTATTGGTGGCCTTGCATGAAGCGGGATGTGGCATGGTACGTTGAGCGGTGCTTGACCTGTAGGAAGGTCAAGGCCGAACATCAGATACCGCATGGCAAGATGCAGCTGTTGGACATTCCACTGTAGAAATGGGAAGATATCACGATGGATTTTATCACGAAGCTTCCCAGGACCGCGCGTGGAGTGGATTCGATTTCGGTCATCGTGGATCGATTGACCAAGAGTGCTCACTTTATTCCGATCTAGGAGCGCATATCGGCCGAGAAATTGGCCGACATCTATATCAGGGAGATCGTGGCGCGGCACGGGGTGCCAGTATCGGTGATCTCGGACAGGGATGTGCGTTTTACTTCCAGATTTTGGAAGAGATTTCATGACAAGTTGGGAACTCGTTTGCATTTTAGCACCGCCTTTCACCCGCAGACGGATGGTCAAAGCGAGCGGACCATCCAGACTTTGGAGGATATATTGCGGGTATGCGTGTTGGATTTCAGTGGTAGCTGGGATACCTATCTTCCCCTGGCCGAGTTCTCATACAACAACAACTACCACGCGAGTATTGACCGTCCTCCATTTGAGATGTTGTACGGTCGGAGGTGCAGGACCCCGATATGCTGGGGTGAGGTTGGCCAGAGAGTCATGGGGAGCACCGAAGTGGTGCTCAAGACGACCGAGAGGATCCAGCAGGTCCGGACCAGGCTTCAGACTGCTCAGAGTTGGCAGAAGAGTTATGCCGACAAGCGTCGATCCGACTTGGAATTCCAAGTCGGGGATATGGTTCTCCTGAAGGTGTCGCCTTGGAAGGGCGTCATTCGATTCAGGAAGTGAGGCAAGTTAGGTCCGAGGTTCATCGGACCATTCCAATTCATGGCCCGGGTGGGCAAGGTGGCGTATAGACTGGATCTTCCAGTCGAGCTCAGCCAAATCCACAGCACTTTCCATGTTTCCCAGCTACGGAAGTGCCTAGTGGACGATACAGCAGTAGTGCCTTTGGAGGATATTCAGGTTGATGACAGCCTGAATTACATTGAGCGCCCAGTCGCAATCCTTGACAGGAAGTCGAAGGATTTGAGGAACAAGAGGGTGGAGCTAGTGAAGGTGCAATGGCAACACCGCAAAGGTTCGGAATGGACTTGGGAGCCGGTGGACGAGATGATGGAGCATTATCCCGAGTTGTTTCAGGATCGAGCAGCAGACTTCGAGGACGAAGTCTAAAATGAGTAGGGGAGATTTGTAGCACCTGGTTCCTGGTTTTGAGGCAAAAGGGGAAGTAGATCAAGAGGAAGGGAAGGAATCCAGGCATCTTTGTACTCCTTCAGCAGTTCCTTTGAGGTATAATCTGTTTTCCCCCTGTTTCTATGCTCATTACTTCATTTAAGTCATTCTTGAGCCAATCCCCAAGTTTGTATGTGCAAATTATTCCGTAATAAGCTGATTGGCCCTTAGATCTAGGCATGGTTGAGCTCCAGGAGCTCAGATCTGTTGCCTTTATGGACCCGTATTGCATGAAGACCCTAGATCTACCCTTTTGGGTACAAATTGAACCCTAAAATCCATATTGGTGAATATCTACACGTAAAGTTGGAAAATTTTACGTGTGATTCGTGTTCTAGGAGTCCAGATCTGTGAATGGCATGGACTGGAATCGAGCAGATCTGTGTATTTAGTGAGTGCATGGCAACGACTCAGAGAGTCGTTCATGTGACTCGGCGAGTCTGTTCGCGAGTCTCCGAGTTTGTCCCCTTTTCGTAGTGTCGAGTGAACAGTGAGTCACGGGGTGTGACTCAGTGAGTCGGAAGCTGAACTCATCTATGGAGGAACTCGGCGAGTCAATGCCCTGACTCGGCGAGTTCAAGGCAATCTCCTTAGATCAAGAACAGACTCGGCGAGCTGTTCATACAACTCGGCGAGTCTTAGCATAAGTGTTCATCGGATGAAGATGAACTCGACGAGTTGTTCATACAACTCGGCGAGTAGGATGAAGGACTTGAATATCAGTTTAGAAGGAGAACTCGTCGAGTCGTCGCCTAACTCGACGAGTAGAAACGGGATTCAGGACAGTCGTTTGGGAAGGGACTCGGCGAGTTGGAAAGTCAACTCGGCGAGTCGGGTCAACTGAAAGTTGACTCTGACTTGACTTAGGGCATGATCAGGTGTAAAATGGTCATTTTACCCAAAGGACAGTTAGCAGTGTTTGATTGAGTATGTTGTGGGAATTGCAGCCGGAGGATTTCCGGAGCAGCAGTAGCAGCAGTAGTCAGTCAGTTCCCGATCAGATCAGCAGCTACTTCGAGGTGAGTTACCTTCCAGTAGCGGTGGGTCTACGGCCACAATGCCGGCCCACTAATAGGAGTTGTATGTAGATGATTGTCTCTGTGATATTCATCTAGGGATTACTACTACCTGTGTTGTGTTTATGTGCTAGTATGATATGATGCTATGTGCTAGTGACAGTAGGGGGAGATAGTCCCCGAGATATCCGGCCGGTAGGGCCGAAGGAGTAGTCATACCCAGCCATGTTAGATAGACACTGATATTGCGATACATGTTATGTAGTAGTAGTAGTAGTAGAGGGTAGAAATAGTTCCCCAGTATCCGGTTGAGAGGACCGAAGGGGAGGCCAACACCCAGATATGCTAGGCAGTATCCGGTTGAGAGGACCGACGGGGAGGCCAGCACCCAGATATGCTAGGCAATGTCCGGTCGAGAGGGCCGAAGGGTTAGGTTGGGCACCCAGATATGCCTGAAAATATGTGTATGTTATGTGATTATATGGTATGTGGTACAGTGGGGGAACTCACTAAGCTTCGTGCTTACGGTTTTCAGTTTTGGTTTCAGGTACCTCCTCAGCTAGGGGAAAGGAGTCGGCGCGGTAGTAGCATGTCACACACACACACTCTGGTTTCCGCATTTACAAGATTCTCTGGGATTTATACTCTGATTTTGATTGGTTGTATGATTTGGCTTTTAGACATGGTTTACGTTGTGTTATGGTTGATCAAACAATGTTTTTAATTATTAATGTTTTCTAAAGTAATGTTTTAAAACGAAATTTTTGGATTTGAAAATTGGGTCGTTACAATATTAGTCAAGAATTAATTGGTAATTAGTTTTGTGACTAAAAGAGATTAATTAAACTTAAGGGACTGGAATTGTAATTATAAGATAATTGCAATTTGGGCCATGGATTTCCTTTTATTATAAGGTGGACGAATTCTATGGGGGAAGCCCATATGAAATCGTCCAAGGCCTTGAGAAAAGGGCTCCATGGGTTGCTTAGGGCTTAAGCATCCAAATTAGGGTTTCCTTCTTAGATAACCCTAATTGCCTCACTATATATATATATATATATATATATATATATATATATATATATATATATATATGTATCCCTTAAGGACCAAAAACGTGGGAAGACTCCTCTAGGGTTTGTAGACGTTTTTGGGCAGCCTCCATCCTCTCTCCTCTTCATCCTCTTGCTTATGGTGTTTGTGAACCATTAGAGGAGTGACACTTGTGACTCTAAGCCTTCCAAAGTCAATACAAGGAGATTTGGGATTGTTATTGCTACATAACAATCAAGGTAACATCTTAAACCTATTCTCATGTTAATATGATTACTTGAATGCTAGAATTAGGGTTTATAGTCTTGGATAACTTGCATGTACAATAGAGAAACCTAGATCCAAGCATTAGGGTTTGTATGAGCACATAGGATGTCTTATGACCAAAACCCATTAGTGGTATCAGAGCCTAGACTGGTTTCAATTGTATTGATGCATTACATGTTTAAAAAATTCGATTTTTTGGATTCTAGAGGCTGGACTCGCCGAGTCCATGCAGACTCGACGAGTCCAAGCTTGACTCGACGAGCCAACTCGTCAGATGGAGGGTATTTCGCGATTTCTTGCTGTTTTTGCTTATGGATTGTTACCTTATCATATTAGATCAATATAAATCCGATTTTATGATATATTAGACTATATTCTTGATCTAATTGAAGATATTTATCAATTAATAAGATAATTGTTTCCTTATGTGATAATTAATTAATTATTTTGACTAAATTGGTAAATTGTTTTGCAAGAAATCATTAAATAAATCAAATATGGACAATTATGTAATTAAATGTTAATTTAGATTATCTGTTATTTGATCCTTGTGCTTTGAAAAGTTTCATATTTTCCCCTTTAGGTTTTATAGTTTAAATTTGAACCCAAAAGTTTTTGTTGTTTTGAAATTTAAATAGTTAAAACCCTAATGTTTTGAAAAAGGTTTCAAAACTTGCCCTCAAGTTTTGGAATTTAAATTTTGATTAATTGTTTAATTTTGATGTATATTTAAATTCTAAACCCTAATGTTTTGAAATGTTTCAAAACTTGTCCTCAAGTTTTGGAATTTAAAAGTTGATTAAAAGGTTTAATTAGGAATGTTAAATTCTAAAACCCTAGTATTGTTTTGAAAAAGTTCAAATTACACCCTTATGGTTTTATTAATTAATTAAGGTGTATAATTAAAAGAGGTTTAATAAATCCATAAAATTTTAGGTTTACAATTTAATTGAATTAAAAGTATAATTGTTAAATTTGACCACCCAATATTTTAAAAGTGTAAAATACACCCTATACTATATATAACATGAAAAGTCTAACATTATATATATGTATGAGTAAAAGTCAGTCTTACCGTTAGTAGGCCTCATTCACGAAGCTGGTCTATAAGGGGTGTTTAAGGAAATTGCCTATAAAATGGCGATTGAATGGGTATCCACTCTTACCCACCGCACTCTTGACTAGTGGAGGGTCGTTAGCCGAACGGGTAGGATAAGACGAAACCTTCCATTATAAGTATAATGAATTATTAAAGTAACTAAATGTTTTCATAAAATTCCCATTCTTAATTACTTAGGCAAAAGTGAATTGATGCAATTCCATGAAATTACACTTTGTGCCCTTGCGAAGACGTTAGTGGAGCGTGTGTGGTTTACCGGCACACTAAATGGTTCTAAGCAAAGGTAGCAAAGGGTGACTCAATGTTTGTCATAGTTCGGTGGAGCGTGTGTGGTTTACCGGCACATCGAATAGGTGACTGTAACATGTGAGGGCACCATGTAAGTTTGCATGGTTATTCACACCCGCTTTGTGATCCTCGGCATCCCAGTCACAAACAAGAGGGGCATATCGAGATTTAAACATGCCATTGAAATGTTCAATGAATCTCAAAGGATCTAGGAGTTTTCATAGATTTAAAACTTAAATTTCTTTTTCGTTTTTCATGGTGGAAATTAGTGAATCGTCATTCACTTACCTTCAAATATTCTGCAATTTGGGTTACGACATCCCTCTCCCGAGTTGTAGAATACTGTGTTGGGTCCTAGCCTTAGCATCTCATTTGGGTGATTTACTAAGGACTCAATCGATCAACTAACTTGAATTTTTTTTCTCCTATTTTGTAGATGTCAAAGTTCGACAATTATGGTCTTCCCAAATCCCGTGGAACAAGCATTCCACATGAAGATGATATTCCACGATTCGATCGAGGAACAAGAGATCATGCTTCATTTCCTCCACCTCCTCCAATTGTTCTCCCTAACCCACAAGTTCAAAGGCTTGAAAAGTTCAAGATCACTCAAGCCCTTTTGGCAAGTAAACACAAAGAAGGAAAGCCGGTGTGTGCACACGTCCTAGGGATGAAGTCACACATTGATAGGTTAAGAATGTTGGGATCCGTTGTCTATAAGGAAATGGCTGTTGATTGGGTTCTTCAGTCACTTCCTAACTCATATACTGAGTTCGTAAAAGAGTACTATATGATGAACCGCGACGTGACCCTTATAGATCTCACCTATATGCTTATTGCTGCTGAATCAGCAATGGTTTGGCGCAATAGAGAAGCAAAGTTAATTGATGAATCTGCCTTTAAGACCTCTATGGATATAAACAATGGCAACGAAAGACATGCTATGATCGAAAAGTTTGATCATAAGAGAAAGGCAATGTCTGAAGTAGTTCCATGTCATGTTCCAAAAGAGTCAATTTGCTTTTATTGCCAAGAGAAAGGGCATTGGAGACGAAGCTGCCCCATTTACCTAAGAGATCTAAGAGATGGGAGAGTCGAAACGTATGGATCTAATTTAGGTAAAATCCATTGACTAACTCTTTTAAGCTTCATTCCAGATTCTTAATACATAATGTGATAAGATTACAATTGATGTTTTGTAGGATCGATGAAAAGAAAGGAAGCTTAAGGGAAGAAGTGAGCAAAATCTAACCGTGAAAGAATGGATTTCGATCGCATTTCTCGAAGATTAGATTCTTAAGCTACTACTTAGAGTTAGAATAAGATTGCTAAGAAAGATGTATTAGCATAGTTTTTCAATGAATTGCATTGTAAGGACAAATTTTTCCGCAATAAAATAAATTTTGATTTTAAATTTTATTTATTTATCCTTGCAATGGCGTGTATGAAAATTGATGTTAAAATGTTTCTATTGTTAGCAATAATGGAGTTGATTCTTAATTATGTTATTTGTGGAAATGTCGAAGAATTTACCGAATAAGGAAAGTTTCTCATCGCCCAAGTTTCAATTGGACAGAAACTTGGAATCATGCAACTTGGTTGCACGATGAATGAGAAATTTCATATTTGGAAATTAGACTAATTCATTGACAAAGTGTCAAGTGAAGGACTAGGAGATCGAGTACACAAAGTTGTGTGTTGATCAAAGTCCACCATAAGAGTAACAAGATATTCATCATGATTTACTAAAGGTTTAGTAAATATGATTATACCTATAATATTAAGTGTAATTCGGAATTGATTAAAAGGGGTTTAAATCAATAGCAGAACGAATAAGAAGAATCAAGTAGGCAGAAAGATAAAAGTTTCTCCATTCTAAGAAGAAGGGAGAGTAGCTTTTATGCTTTATGATAGGTCTTAATGATTAAGAACCATATCTCAGTTGATCCTCTAAGTGAGTCTTAGTACAATTATATGTTTAAGAAGAGGAATCCAGGATTGAAGAAATGGTTAAATCAAGAAGTCAATCATACTTCGTTCCAATAACAAGTCTTAAAGTTAAGATTGTGACATTGAGTGAAAAGTATTAAGAAGGTTTATAGCATTCATCAAATGTGGAAAGTTGTGATGTCTTGGATAAGACAAAGACCAACTAGGACCAATTTATGAAATGTTTTGATAAAAGCTACACTAACTCTTGAATATTTGTTTGTCAAGAAATGTTTGTTGACAAGAGAATCTTATATGTCAAGGAGTTAGTGAGAGTCTTAATGGTCTTGAAAGGTTTCAAGAACAAATCAAATAAACCTTATCGACCATCACTAGCACACGAGTTGAGGTTTACAACCTATCGTGTTGACATTATTGTGTTTCTGTGCCAATCTAATCGAGTTAATTATGCATGTGAGTCCTATGAGTTCTCATTTGAATGCATAAAAAGCAAGGACCTTAATCAATGAAAGGTACATTGATAGGAAAGGGTGAACTGCTTAACTACTTGGAAGACATGGTCGGTAGCTGTGCTACCATAAGGCAAGAAATCAAGATTAAGAAAGTTCGGTCCATATGAGTTTGAATTTGTCATAAACTTTGGTTTTAACAAATTCACATGGATAGGAACACATACATAGTTTAAAATCTAAGTGTCATAAGATTTCCTCCTTCATAAAAATGATTGTGAGGAAATACTTTCACTAAGAAAGATTTTAAGAAGATAGTGATTGTAAAATTGCATTCTCGAATTCGATTATGGTTACGGTATCCCTTTCCATGATTTGAATTGTGAGGTTTGGCAATTAGTCTTAATTGTTTAGACACACATATGAACTATCTAAAGGCAAAGGTGTATAAGTTTAAGAGACCTTGATAAAAGATTATCAAAGCATTAAGTATTAGAAACATGGATTTAAGAAATTCAATAGGTATTGTTTTTCTGAAAGTTAAGATGTTTATGAATACATATCGAAGCTAGTGGGAGCATAAGTGTTATGTTTTATAATAATCATCATGATAGTGGGAGCATAAATGTTATGATTGTATGATTATTAAGGCACGTATTGCAAGTTGGCAATATTAATTATAGAAAACAAGAGTTATACCTTGCAAAGTCGTAAGGGTTGGAATAGTTGTTTTGGTATAATTAAGGGAGAGAGAATATTATGCTTAATTTCAAATCTAAAGGCTTAGGTTGTGGAATGTTAATAAATTAGTCAAAGAAACATAGTGTGTTCTTAAAATTTCGATTATGATTACGGCATTCCTCTTCACAATTCGAATTTTGAGAACATAGCAAATAAAACATTATGTGTCGTGTCCCATACGCTTCGGGTATAGGATCGATTGCAAATGCTTTAATGTTTGACCATTCTAAAATTTTTTCAAATGTCTAGCGCATTTAGAGGGAAAAGGGACTAGAATTGGTTTTGACTAAAACAATTAAACAACTATCAAAGGACAACCCAAAGTTCGACGAGGATTGGTCGCTTGTGAGTAGTTGAAGTATAGTATTGGAAAATATGGAAATGTTTCCATATTGGATGGACCATATCGATATTATTATGAATAGATAAGATTCTATTAAGAATAAGTTGTCATATGGAAAATATGGAAATGTACCCATATTGGGAATTGAATATTGAAAAATCTATGACTAGATTAGAAACTTTTGTGCAAAAGGATGTTCAAAGGAATGTACTTAGAGTGAGAGACATCATATCTAAGGAATTTTCTTGTAACAATCTCCGATAGAGGACTTTGTAATATCATTGGCAATAGTTTTTGTGACTTTGGTGCAGTGACATTACGAAAGGATAGTTGCATAGAATGTTAGAATCTAGCATATTCTATAAGTAGCAAGAATTTGATATTCTTTCACTAATGAAAAGGATTTGGAGTTGTGAAATGAGAATGATTGGAAATGTGTTCAATGTGATCTATTTCACAAAATAAGAACCATAGGTAAACATTGTGTGCATGCTAGGAGCATGGGACAAGTGTTGTAATTCAAGTAAGAAGTTGATTGCCCGAAACGACAAATAATGAGTAATCAATATGGTGATAAATAAAAGGCGTTTTATTTATACCCAAAGGTTTGGGGCCATATGGGATTAGTATTATTCTTGTGTTTCACATTTGCATGTTTTGACTTCCAGAATAATTGAGTTTATTAAGAATAATCGAATTATTCGAACGGGCCACAGTCGTTCATATGTTGGAAGTAGATATGAAAGAAGACTGTCGTGAATTGGTGTGTGGATTGTCTAAAGAGCATTAGACATAAGCAAATGTTTGCTGCAACATTCATGAGTGCTTATGAATATGATTTGAGCATTGGATTAAACCCACGCTCACTTGGATCACTCCATGGATTGTATCACGAGTGATTGGTGAGACGATAACATCTTATATTCTTGAAACTGATATGTGTGAGTTGTATCTTGCAAATCGGTTTCACATTGATAATATGTAAACGCACTAGTAACTTGGTGTTATAAAACATATTGTTGTGTGTGATTCGGTGAATGAGTGCAAGCAAGAATTGTATCAAAGTTTATCCGTTCCTTTTATCCAAAGTAGGATAAAAGCGATATCTTTGGGCCCCTCGATGATTTAGTGATGACAAACGTAAATGCTCGGCCGGGCTAGGGCTAATTTGATTTGTTCAGTTAGTCGGTCGTCATAAATCGGGAATCGAGATATAGTACAAAGAGAATCATTAGAAATCATGTCTCATATGATATCTAGAATGGAGGAATATATGATCCCTTATCTAAGGACACGTGTATCTGATAGGATCAGAGTGAACAACGGCTTTGGAAAGCTACGATTACACATCAGGATCTGAAGTCATACGCAGAATAGTTGTTAGACTTATCCAAGTGGGAGACTGTTGGATTAGTGTCTAAGTCCATAACTATTTGGTATGTACTTGACCCGATGGTGCATGGTCCTTTTGGGTTGCCTTCATCAAAGCAACTTGATAGGATGAATTATGGAGAGAAAGGATTAAATATGATTTATTAATATATTATGGGAATAATATATTAAAGGAGAAATCATATTGTTTAATTAATATTAGTCAAGAATTAATTGGTAATTAGTTTTGTGACTAAAAGAGATTAATTAAACTTAAGGGACTGGAATTGTAATTATAAGATAATTGCAATTTGGGCCATGGATTGCCTTTTATTATAAGGTGGACGAATTCTATGGGGGAAGCCCATATGAAATCGTCCAAGGCCTTGAGAAAAGGGCTCCATGGGTTGCTTAGGGCTTAAGCATCCAAATTAGGGTTTCCTTCTTAGATAACCCTAATTGCCTCACTATATATATATATATATATATATATATATATATATATATATATATATATATATTTATATATCCCTTAAGGACCAAAAACATGGGAAGACTCCTCTAGGGTTTGTAGACGTTTTTGGGCAGCCTCCATCCTCTCTCCTCTTCATCCTCTTGCTTATGGTGTTTGTGAACCATTAGAGGAGTGACACTTGTGACTCTAAGCCTTCCAAAGTCAATACAAGGAGATTTGGGATTGTTATTGCTACATAACAATCAAGGTAACATCTTAAACCTATTCTCATGTTAATAGGATTACTTGAATGCTAGAATTAGGGTTTATAGTCTTGGATAACTTGCATGTACAATAGAGAAACCTAGATCCAAGCATTAGGGTTTGTATGAGCACATAGGATGTCTTATGACCAAAACCCATCAGTCCCTGTCGGTCTGAAAGCTGGCATCACTATACCCACGTACCTTCAAGTCATCACTCCCCCCGAGGACTAAAAACCATTCCTTGGTCCTCCGAAGGTACTTAAGGATATTCTTGACCACAATCCAATGGGCTTTGCCAAGGTTCCCTTGATATCTACTAACCATGCTCAAAGCAAAGGCAACATCAGGGTGAGTACAAGTCATAGCATACATGATTGAGCCAACTGCGGAAGCGTATGGTACTCGGCTCATTTCTGCTATTTCGGCTTCGGTACTCGGACTTTGATTCTTACTCAACTTGGCATTACTTTGTATCGGTAATTCTCCCTTCTTCGAATTTTCCATACTAAAACGTTTCAGTACTTTATCCAAGTAAGCGTTCTGACTAAGTCCTATTAGTCTCTTACTTCGTTCTCTCACTATCCTTATTCCCAAAATATAGGAAGCCTCTCCGAGGTCCTTCATAGCGAAGCACTTCCCGAGCCAGGACTTAACCTCCTGCAGTGTCGGAACGTCGTTTCCTATGAGTAGTATGTCATCGACATATAGAACGAGGAAGCTGACTATACTCCACTGGCTTTGACATATACACATGATTCATCTTCGCTTCGTACAAATCCAAACTCTTTGACTTTCTCATCGAAGCAAATATTCCATCTGCGAGACGCTTGCTTCAGTCCATAAATGGACTTCTCAAGCTTACACACTCTATTTGGATGCTTCAGATCAACAAAACCCTCTGGCTGAGCCATGTAAACATCCTCAGTACAATATATTGACCTATATATGAAGTTCAACAACTCATCAAAGTAGTGTCATTCTTGGACAATTATACATCAATTCAATAGATTTATGACAATTTAGTACATTCATAAAATGGACTTATGAGTTTTGTTTGAGTTTTGTATGTAAACTTCTACTATTGTCATTTTCTCATGTATGAACATATGTCACTTTATGGTGTCACGCAAGATAGCATAATCCCCATTTGAAGTGTATATATATATATATATATATATATATATATATATATATATATATAGGCATAGGTTATTCTATTAAAACTAATTATTGTGTTATTGTATGCATAAATGTGGGCCAATCTTTTTACTTATTTTAAGAAAGTGATTAATACATATTATTGAATTAAAAATAATTGAAAAATACCGTCCAATTTAACTAGAAGGGTATTTTAGTCAACTAATACATATTTAATAAAAGGAATTTGCATATTTTAAGGGATCATAGATTCTATTAATTTTAAAAATCCGAATTTTAATAATTATAAGATTTTTAATTCAGACATTCTGACAGAATATGATTATGAGTATATTCAAAAATAAAAAAATTCTTGAGCTGTAAATAAAAAAAAATCTTGAACCTATTTCTTGATCATGAATTTAAAAACTTCTTGTAGAATAACAAATTCTTGAACAATCAATTGAAGAATAAAAACAAAAAATACATTATTTCTTATAGAATACGGGTAACAATTGTTAAGAATTACATTTATTGTTAAAGAATAAAACTAAAAAACTTTCAAAACAGGAAAGAAAACATCAAAAATCTAACAACGACTAATACATTCTAAAAGAATAATGTGGTATGTTTCAATTTTGTGGTCCGTTCTTCAATGATCAACTTCTGTGATTCCAACAGAATTGGATTTCTTGATTCCATTCCCACAGAATCAGAATTCGTCACTATCTGTAGCAGTGCAAAGAAGGGATAAAATTTGTAAAAATTCGAGAAATTTGAAAAGAATTTCGGATATTGGGTAAAATCCGTGAAGATCTGAATGTCGTGGGGGATAAAAATGAAAATATAACCTATATTCTTCAATTTGACGCTGAAAGTGTGAAAAGAGGGTTAAATTTGTGAAGTCTGTAAACATTTGAGGACCGGAATAGTTAAAACACTGAAGTTGCAGGGACCAAGAATGTAACATCAGTCATCTTCTTCATACAAACAAAAAAGAACACACTTTTGACTCCTAAAAGTCAAAATCAAATTTCCGTTTACAATCCTCCGATCTATTTTCTGAAAATGACGAAATTGATTACCGACAATTCTAGTTTCCATCTCGACTGTGTTGTGCAAAGCCGACAATTCTAGTTCCCACAACCTTCTGATCTTTCCATAAATCAGAAATCAAAATCGAATTCTCATTCAAATTAAACACCTCTACTCTCTCCAACAAGCTGGTCGTTTCTTCGCTGATTCCAATCGAAGTTTCAGCAGTTCGTGCGCCATTAATCTGCCAAATTACATAACTTGTGGATTAGTGTGTGTATTACGATGGAGAAGAATAAAACTTGCCGGTGGAGCTGGAGACGGCGGCGGCGGAGACAGGGCGGAGAGTATGTGGTGAAGAAGCAATTGTTGAGAGGGTAATCACCATGTTCGGTGGTGGGTATGAGATTTAAAGACGGACCCTGCACCCTTACGCTATGCTCGGATAACACGACCCATTTCTAAATTAAAGGGATATTAAGTGATATTCCTAAATTAAAGAGATATTAATTGATTTATATATTTATCAAAATTAATTAACTGTAAGATTACATATTTATCCTTTTGAAATGATTGGCCTACATTGATGCATACAATAACACAATACCTCTCTCTCTCTCTCTCTCTCTCTCTCTCTCTCTATATATATATATATATATATATATATATATATATATATATATATATATATATATAATAAACTTCAAATAGGGCTAATCATATTTTGTTTGAGTTTTATATGTAAACTTCTACTATTGTTATTTTGTCATGTATAAACATATGTCATTTTATGGTGTCTCACAAGATAGCATAATCCCCATTTGAAGTTTATTATATATATATATATATATATATATATATATATATATATATATATATATATATATATATATATATATATATATATATATACTTCAAATGAATATTTTGTTTGAGTTGTGTATGTAAACTTCTACTATTGTCATTTTCTCATGTATGAACATATTTCATTTTATGTTATCTTAACACTAAATTATATCTATCTAGCATTTTGTGTATTTTTCCACTTTTTTAAATCTATATGGTATTTAATTCTTTCTATAATAAATAGATTTCAATTTCACAAATACAGTAACTAATTTATTTTCCTTCTAAATTTAAAATTCTCGTATTCAATGACTTTTATCACGCATTACGTTAATTAGGATTGTTTGAAACAATTCCCTTTAGTCATGTCTGTTCCTTTTAGCTCAAAGGGAAAAAATAGCAGTTGCCATATTTTCCACATTTTGGCATTCCATGTTCTTGTTTGTCTGATGATTTCGAATCGGAAATTATTCTGGACATGGGAAGAAGCGAAAGCGATAATGATGGTTGAAGGGAAAATAACAAGGGTCGGGGTTTTGGGGTGTGAATATACGTTGGTGTCGGAATGGATGTTGTATCGAGCTCTTAAATGGTTAGAGTTGTTTTTATTCAATAATTTCTCTTTCGGTTATCTATGTGCATGGATTTATTAAGTTTTCTGACATGAATTTGGTTCAAGAGACAAAATTAAGTGTTGTTGATTTTAGTGTCACCTGGCATTTTTTGTAATTGGGACTGACATGTGAGCTAAGGGGCTTATTTTTTATACTTTATATTATATGTTCGGTGAATGCTGAGTGCATGCATATATAAGATCGAATTATAAGTTGGTACGAAAAAAGACGGAGGTCAAGGAGGTCATGCCCCTCCGCAAGATCCTAGGGGCAGAGCTCCTGACGATGGTCCCAAAAGGTCTTCGGGCAGGGTCAAGGTGCAACGTCCCAAAAGGTCTTCGGAAATAGGAATGGAAACAGGGCAAGGCATGTTTTCCCAAACCCGCCCCGATATCTTTCAAGTATCTTATCGGGGCGCCCCCATCGGGTTTCGGGTATCTTATCGTGTTTACAAAAATTCATAACGAAATCTTTATTTTGTTTTAGGGTACCTCGATGTCTTATAAAAATACATGTTCTAGCCTCTCTTTTAAATTAAAAATATGATGAATCACTTTAATAAAATAAACTAGACGTTATATTAAAATTATTTGATTTAAGTTTAGTGTAATACATCAAAACATAAAAAATGATCATTCACACGAGATTGTTAATAACTAAAAAGATTGTCTACGGTAAGTATTTTATCTTTGAATCCATGCAATTAACATCAAAAGGATACGAACATTTATATATATAATCGGGGCAGGGTAGGTCGAGGCGAGGATAACCTACTCCCTGCCCCGAACCTGATAACGACCCCTTACCCAACTCGAAATGATCGGGTTTCGAGTTTCCCCGTCGGGTTAAGACTTTTTTACCATCCCTATTCGGAAATTTGAATTAGTTTCTTAATGGAAAATCCGAATTGCAGTGGGTGATTATGGGAAGATTGATAAATATTGTCAGTTTTGGTGACCATTGATTATGTCATTAATTTCGAGATTTGCATAATTAACTTAGAAGATTAACCCTAATATGTCTTGTTTTTATAAGACTCCTCTTTTGAGCCGTATACAGAATGTTTTTCTCAGCTCTTCTTTTTCTAAATGATCTCAGAATTCTATAGCGATTTGGTTTGTGTTTTTGTGTCTAGATACACAAGTGTCCTTTCGGATTATCATAGACTGGATTTCCTGTAACCCAACCTAGACATAGAGTGAAAATATCGGTTCAAAAAGTGAATATATACAATCTTTAAAAAATCCGGATTTTCACCATCATCCTACTCAAATATCCTCCTCCATGGAACATCTAAAAGCTCTCATTTGAATTGGGTTTTAATATGTTGAAGATAACACTTTTGACCTTAAAATTACCTTAGCCTTAGAACCAGGTAAGATATTAACTTTGTTATTTTGTTCTTTTTTTTTATTGGTAATCACTTCTCTGCTTTCTCTTTTCTTATTTCTTTCTCGCTCTCTCTTTCGAACCCATTGTTGGCCCATTGATGGACATCGATCAGTTAAGAAGACGATTCGGGTAAAATTTTCACTTGGAAAAAAATAAAGATAAAGAAGATGTGGAGTTTTGACATAAAAAAAGGGATTTTTACTGCTCTAATATTTAATTGCAACAATGTTGGAAGACTTACATCGTCGCTCTTACAATTTCGCTTTCTCTTACATCAATGTCCGTTTCTCTCCCTTGTCTAAACCTCTTGATTTTAGAATATGTCTTTTCTTCGGGACAAAGTGCATGTAAGTGCAATAGATGCTACAATTACCAGGGGGTTTGATTTTTTGTTTTTTTTGTTTTTTGTACCCCCTCCCTTTTCTAATTCCACTGATTTGAATTTTTGTTTTTTTTTTGTTTTTTTTTTGTTTTTTTTCCTATTTTGTTTTTTTATGTCTGTAATTCATTTTTAATTTTTATTATTATTATAATTATTATTATTATTATTATTATTATAAAGAAGATGTGTTGCTTTTTAAGAACATATTATTTTTCTATTTAGACACCCTATTTGATTTTTATGGTTTTTTTATTTGTTGAATTTGCATTGTTTTTTTGAAAAAGTAAATTATAAATAGTTTATTATAGGTTGACTTTTACTAAAAATGTTTATAGAGTGTTTAAAGGGTGTCAATTTAGCAACACCCATATATATATATATATATATATATATATATATATATATATATATATATATATATATATATAAAGTCTAATAATGTCAAAAGAAGAAAAGAAAAAGGAAAATAAATTTAGAGGGGTAAATTTGGTTGAGGGGGTACTTATAGCACAACCTTTTTCAAACCAAAAGAGAAAAAGGTCTATATTTTTGTATTTACGCATTGTTTCAAATCAAAACACTTTTACTAAAAATAAACCTATAATAAACAATTTATAATTTAGTTTTTCAAAAAACAATGCAAATTCAATCGCTAAAAAAAGGGATAATGTCATAAAAAGCCTTAAGTTTGACAGAAAATGTCGATTTTACCATTCGACAGATTTTTGGTTCGTTTATACGGCAAACTTGTCATTTTTTTGTCGGTTTTTCCCTTGTTACCTGCAATAGCAGGTTTCCAGGTTACTATGAATTATTTTTTGCGAAAAAACCCTTAAGTTTACAAATATTTTGCAAAAAAACCCTTAAGATTATAAACATATAAAATATAAATATATATTCAAAATTTGATAAAACTAAATAGTTTTCTATTGAAGCATATTTTTAGCTTTATGTATGGTAAATTTTATATTTGTTCGATAGAAAATTTTTATATTTAAATTTTAAAAAAGTTACATAGTTTTATCAAAATGTAAATATATTTATTAGTTAATACTTAAACTTTTCAAAGCAACATTAAAAAACGTCTAGCTAATAATAATATGACATTAGTTACATTCAATTAATTTTATTAAAAGAAAAATAAAAAATATTTTATATTTTAAAAGGTTTGTATTTCAGAAATAATAAACTATCATATTTTTTATAAAAATAAATATATTTATATAATAAATTAGACAAATATATTTATATTTTATATGTTTAAAATGTTTATATTTATTTTTGATGTTTAATTATGATATTTTTATAAAAAAAATATGATAATATTATTATGTATTTAAACATATAAAAAATATCATACATTAGTATTTCTGAAATACAAACCTTTTAAACATATAAAATATTTTATTTACCTTTTAAAAAAATTAATTGAATGTACTTGATGCCATATTATTCATATTAAATATTTTAGCATAATTAATTATTAACTAACAGATGTTTTATAATTTTGTTTTGAAAAGTTGAAGTATTAATTGAGAAATATATTCAAATTTTGATAAAAACTAGGTAACTTTTTTAAAACTTAAATATACAAAGTTTATATCAAATCCATATAAAAGTTACTGTATGTAAAGCTAAAATATGTTTCAGTAGAAAACTATTTAGTTTTATCAAATTTTAAATATATATATATTTATATTTTATATGTTTATAATCTTAAGGGTTTTTTTGCAAAATATTTGTAAACTTAAGGGTTTTTCGCAAAAAATAATTCATAGTAACCTGGAAACCTGCTATTGCAGGTAACAAGGGCCAAACCGACAAAAAAATGACAAGTTTGCGGTATAAATGAACAAAATTATGTCGAAGGGTAAAACCGACATTTTCTGCCAAACTTAAGGCTTTTTATAAAATTAACCCCTAAAAAAATCTTAAAAATCAAATAATATATCTAAATGGAAAAATAGGGATACAAGGTACCCAGGAAATTGTGAACATTACTAAAGGTTTTGAAAGTCCACATAATCTAAAAAAAGCGTTTACAACAATTTTGAATATTCATATATAATTACTGTAGAACCCAGTAGTTACAAAATCGCTTCAGGTAGATGAAGACTAAGGCCTCGTTTGTTTTTCTACAAAAGTATTTTTTTGAGCACTTTTCCCTTCTGGCGGGTAGACGTTTCGCAAGTGCACGTCTTCTTCCGCAAACTTGGAAAAAGACAAAAGACATTTAACCACTTCCAAAACAAACAGCACCTAAGCGTTGAAGAACACTGCTACCTCAACCACGCATCGATTAAGGTAAAAGAAATGGAAGTTAGGGTTTTGTTTCTTATTTTTTTTAGATCTACGTTACAAAATCTGATCTGTGTTTTTTGTGTTTGCGAGTTTTATAGTTTTCATATGGTTATTGTTTGTTTAAGATCAATGAAGCATTGGTTTGAAGATTCTTATAGTTATGGAGATGGATTGGTGAATTAATACACCAACAAAACTATTGTCGTGGAAGGGTCAAAATGGTAAAAATGGGATTGTATTAACATCAGGTCAAAACTGTAGAAAATTATCAAGTTTAGAACAATTTATAGCAACATATTTCTGTTAAAGTGGAATTTTAAAGTAAGGTAAAAATGGTTTACAACCAATATTTGTTTGTTAAAATATGACTTCTCTGCCAAGGTGAAAATAGTAAAATTGATGTTTTGGGATCATGTAGAAATAGTGCAAAATAAGCATTTTTAAAGCAACTTGTAACAATGTACTTCCATTAAATGGACATTTGAAATGTAACATTAAAAATTTATTAGAATGAGTAAACTTTGATCAAAAGGATACTTTTTTGGAAAGGTCAAAGGTAAAAATGGGATTGTTTTAGCATCAGGTAATATTGTAGAAAATGATTATTTTCAGAAAAATTTATAGCAACATACTTCCATTAAAGGGGAATTTTGAAGTCAAGTAAATAAAAATTATTTTCAAAAAAGGTCAAAATGGTAAAATGATGTTTTGGCATCATGTTAAAATCAAACAAAATAAACATTTTTTTGCAATTTATAGCAACGTAATTTCGTTAAATGGCCATTTTAAATGTAGCATTAAAAATTGATTAAAATAAGCAAAATTTGGTCAAAAGGGGACTGTTTTGGAAAGCTCAAAATGGTAAAATGAGGTTGTTTTAGCATCATGTCAAAATAGAGCAAAATAAGCATTTTTAAGCAATTTATAACAACGTACTTCCATTAAAGGGCCATTTTAAATGTAACATTAAAATGATTAAAATGAACAAACTTTGGTAAATTTTGACTATTTTGGAAAGGTCAAAATGGTAAAATGAGGTTTTAGTATCATGTCAAAATTGAGCAAAATAAATATTTTTTAAGCAATTTATAGCAACATACTTCCATTAAGGGGCAATTCTAAATGTAACATTAAAAGTTGATTAAAATGAGCAAACTTTTGGTCAAAATGGGACTGTTTTGGAAAGATCACAATGGTAAAATGAGGTTGTTTCGGCATCATGTCAAAATCGAGCAAAATAAGGAATTTATAGCAACATACTTCCGTTAAAAGGGCATCTGAAAAGTAACATTAAAATTTTATTTCAATGAGCAAACTTTAATTAAAACGAGAATTTTTTAGAAAGGTCAAAATGGTAAAAATAGGAATGTTTTAGCATCAAGTTAAAATTGCAAAAAATGGTTAATTTTTTTTAAAAAATTTATAGCAACATACTTCCATTGTAGGGGAATTTTGAAGTCGGGTAAAAATGGTTTTTTTTAATATTTTTCTTGTTAAAATGTTTGTATTGGAAAAGTCAAAATGGTAAAAATGATGTGTTGACATCATGTTAAAATCAAACAAAATAAGCATTTTTTAAGAAATTAAAAAAAAATTGATTAAAAGGAGCACACTTTGGTCAAAATAAGACTGTTTTGGAAAGATCAAAATGGTAAAATGAGATTATTTTGATATCATGTCAAAATGAAGTTTTAAGGATTTTCAATTTAGAATGGTTTCTCACAGTTCACAAGTTTCGGTGATATGCCTCTGTTTAGCCCAATTTCATTGTGGGCCGGAAAAGAGTTCCAAATTGTCGGTCTCAAATTTCTCATCTTCTAAAAAGAAAGAAAATGAATGGCAAAATGAATAAAACTCCCGAAAAATATATCATTATTTATTAAGCTCAACATATTTTCATTGAAAATTTGGAGCACCCAATGTGGGGCCAAGTTCCTCTACAAACAAACATTATTGTATATCTCATCACTACATTAACCTATCAGATAAACTAGGAAGCCTTCTAAAGAAATTCAAACTAGCCGGCGGCATTGGTTCCCTGAACATAGGGTGTCGCAAAAAGTAAAATCCAAGAGCCACCGCCGCCATCTTCGGTGGCACCACATATAGCACCACCGTGATCATAAGACAAATCCCAATGAACAATTTTGTAGCCCTTGGGTCCCTCCAACTCACCAAGGCTTGAACCCTTTCCCCTTGTGTTGCAAAATCACCCAACACGGTCTGGACCCGGGCAGCCAACATTCTCAACCGGTCATATCGGGCACGTATTAGCTCGGGCGGCCTTGAACTTGGAAACGAGTCGAATTCCTCATCCAAGTCATCAGGGTCAACCGTCTCTGCTTGAGAAAGACGGATGTCCATACCCGCTGGACTTTTTGGTCGGAATCTGTAATACCAGATTCCGATCAAACAGACGTATAAGAACCCTGTTGGGACTATCAAATCTGGGTACCAAACAAGAACCAAATATAACAAATGGACTAGAACTGTCGTAACCGGATTCCTCCACCTCCTAATATTATCTAACCATTTCGCCAGTCCAACCGCCCACGCAAGCACCCCCACAATCCGAAACCAATTTGCTTTACTTTTTCTCATGCTCCAAGCATGGGAATCCGCATCTAACATGTATCTAACAACTTCTGCACCTAGCGGCGGCTCAGACCTTGCCAGCCACGCCGCCACCATTTTAGTGGCGGCGCCACGTAATGCTTCTTGTTGGGCCACTCCAAGTGGCCGCAAGTAATGCATTCGTGGCAACAAAGGTTGCCCGTACACCGCACATGTGTCGGGCAGCAATGACGGGCATGCGAATCGTACTGCTACCTCGATTTCGCCCATTTTTTTCAACCCGGTGCGTTGTAAAACTAGCAATGGGTATGAGTTTGTGTACACTTTGTTGCTTTCTAATGTGGATACCCGTATTCGGACTTTTCCGATCCGGAAATCGGGTTTTTCTTCTACCATGTCGGCAAACATACGCCAGTTGTCAAAGACCCCGATGGTGAGGACAGTACACGGGTCGTAGACTTGCCATGTGTACTGTTCGTTCCATCGGGGATCAAAACTGTCTGTTATGGTCCGGGTTCGGACCCACTTTTTCCCATACTTTGCCACACAATAAGGATCCGTAGACCCTTTTCCACCACCACGAGACTTCATTGGAAGTAGCCCACGGGCACCGAGAATTCCAAGTTCTAAAATTCCGATTGCCGGTTTCCATAGTTGCTTTGCGGTTGGGCGAAAGTCACTACACACGTGCGCTGCCTCATCCAGCACGTGATAACCACCTTCCAAACACATTCTTAAATGGATTCTACCACAATATGATCCTCCAGGACCACCATCCAACGACACCCACCGTGATGCCACGTGGCGTTCATCTATTCGTTGTTCAATTGCAGCTACAGGGATCAAGACGTGTCCTAGCAGCACTGGATCATTCCCCGTTCTGTCTTCTAGGAGTAAGATCAAGCTATCTTCTAGTGGTTCCCCGGCGACGAACACCAAGTCTTCATTCCAGTGAAACGACGCCGTGTGGTTGTTCATTACCCCTCTTTTTGTTCTTACGGACTGAAACCCTAGCTGTGCTTTCACTCGAACCTCCGGCGCTGTTAATGGAGGAAGATTTGAGGCTATCTGAAGGTCCTGAGCTTCCATTATTGTAACTCGAAGGTACCATAGCTTAGGCGATTGATAAACCTTTGATCTAGTGTGTGAAACGTATGGTGCGTCGGAGCTCCATGATTCCGGGAATGCGTCGTCGGCTTGAGTTCCGATCCAAACAGAGAGTTGTATGTCCCCGGAAACTTTTCCGGCGGCGTTAGGATCGTCGCCGCCTTCGAGGCGGTACCACTGCGGAGCAAGCGGACTGTCTGGTGGATCGCGAACAGGAACGTCGGAGAGATCGAAGCATACACCGCCGAGGAAATTCTCCGATTGTGCATCCCAAATTGAGATCTCGAGAGTCGAGGAATCGGCGGATTCCTGTTTGTTGTATGCGAGAGCAAACACCTGGTGCCACTCTGGGTTTGAAGGCGGCTCACCTGGTTTTGGAATCCCTGGCTTTGATCGGACGGAACTACCGATTCTTACATAGGGGCTTTCGTGCTGTGAGAGTCCACGAGCTTTGACGATCCTTACGAACAAATATTGCATCGGCTCAACCAAGTCGTACGCCGGAATTCTCTCAGATTCGCCGTTTGCAGATCGTCTCGGTATCACTCGTGGCGAGTAATCTCCATTATCGGGCCGTTTCAAAACTCTAACTCGGTCACCTCCTCCAGTAGCTACTCCAACTCTGCTTGCCTGCATTCTCCTAATTTCCGGGGGATATTCCGGATGAAATGGAGGATGAATCCCTTGATGTTGCTGATTATGATGATTTTCCATGTGTACTGTCACTGCCGGTGGAGTTTCCTCCCCTGTAGCCATCGGCGGTGGTTGTGAATTCTCCATGACAACCTCTGTCGGAGCAGGACCTTCCATTCTTACATCCTCTTGTTGCCTCCCTTCCTGCTGCTGCTGCTGCTGTTGTGGTGGCGCCTCCTTCTCACTCGGTGGCGGTTGAGAATTGTCATTATTCGGCTCCTGATCGGCGACTACTTCCAGATCATCATAGTAGTAAATTCTCAAACCAATCTCACCTCTAATCCAACTAAAAACACTCTTCTTCTCCAATTGAAAATAGATCAAACCTTCATCCCCTTTCCTGGCAAACTGACTTCCATATAACTTCACTCGCCCTAGAAAATGGTTCTTCCTAGCGCTCCCATTGCTCAATCTTTTGTCGTTGAACACCTCTATCTCTAACTCCTCATATTCCATCGTGCTCGGATCGGAAACCACAAATTCCAAGCTCTCATTCCATACAGGATTCAAGCTCCTTGAAATCGTCGACGTCCTCTTCTTCTGACCATCAAAATCCGCAACAACATAAGCACTTGAACTACCTAATCCGTCTTTTGGAAGCAGATCACGCGCCTCCACAACATCCACAACTAATCTCCGAACTGGCCTTGTTGGCGGCGGCTGTGGTGGCGGTGGTTGTTGCTGTTGCTGTTGCTCCGTCGTCATGGTGTCATCGGTGGTGGTGGGTCTTGGTCTCTTGGAAACGATAGAGGTGCCTTTCTTGATCTTTGTTTTTTTCAAGAAGCAAAAATCATCTCTACCCACTTTTTTAATTCTCCCCTAGTGCGTTCTCTGTCTTTTATCATCTTCTTATTCTTTTTTGCGTAAAACTTACAATCTAATCGTATAAAATATGTTTTAAAACATGTATTTTTTTAATATTTTATATCCAAAATACATATTTTAAAATACCACATGTATTTTAAAATGCCAAGCAAATTTGGAATGTTTTTGCATATCTACAAAGATTTGGAAGAGAATGTTTTAGGTTGTTTAAGATTAGATTCCATACCCTCTTCAAGAAGGTTGCATTCTACTTTTTTTAGTTTTAATTTTTAATTGGGTTTCGTTAAATTATATTATTTTCTAAAATTTATCATTTACTTTTGGATTTAATTCATCACTACTACATATCTTTATAATCTTTAGTTTTCTATACATCTATCTCACTAAAACAAGATTACCAAAATGAAAATGATTGATGATGAAAAATAAAGGTTATATTTTTATGTTTTCTGTTGGGAGGATTTTAGAATATAATATATTTGTTTTTTGTCTTGATGATGTAGTGAAGAAGTTAAAAAAGAATTTGAGAATATGTTGCTTTTTAGCGAAACAAGTAAATTCTTGTTGTGGACATAACACATAAGCATTAGATTCTTTGTCCCAAACACACACATCATCAATCAATCTACATTCTCATTCACTCCAACTCCATTTTGTAGAAATAAAAATCACTATCTTACACCACTTGTAACCCTAATATTCTTCCAAGGCACACGATTCCACATCCCCCCTCTTCTTTTTCATGTCAAAAAAGCACCATGAAAAAGGTTTTTTTGGATAAAAAAAAGCATCCCCTTTTTCAAACCTCTTCCTTTGATCAAGGGGCACTGTTCATCAATTTTCAAACTTACCCATTAGCTGTCATTTAAATTTGTCAAGCCTCTTTAGGTCAAAAAAGATTGTCTATTTCAAATGTTTCCAGGAGTACTTTCATCAGAATATTAAATGTTGAGGTGGGGAAATGTCTTTTTTACCCTTATACTAGATTATACTGTGGCATCTTATCCTTGTAGATAAAAGAAAGAAAAAGAATAGCATTGATACTTATGGGTTTTTCTTTATGGTAACAATGATCATGAAGAAATTACCTTTTACATTCGATTTCAAGATTACATTTTAATTAAACCGAAACATTATTTAATATATTCACAATTTACGTTACATATTTTATTCGCATAACGTTTACAAATATATTTGTCATATCATATAATTGATGTCTGTCCATTTGACTGAAACTTCTGGCTTACCATCACCCCTAACGAGAACGCAAAGATTGCTGTCACAACAATCCCTTTATTCTTTCTTATTTTTTCAATCGCAATTCTCAAATATAAATGAGCCTCTTTTTCCCAATCTTCATTAAAAACCCTTTTATCTTCCTTTCTTTCAATAATACCCTTTTCACCATCTTTCTTATCACTTTCATTTCCATTTGCATCTGATTTCTTGTCATCATCATCCTCTTCGTCTGATGACATCTGTTCAGGTTCGGATTCCAGTACTGATGCTGATGCTGATGCTGATGCTGATGCTGGTTCTGGTTCTGGTTCTGCTTCGATCTCACCGCCATGTTTAATTTCTTGGTGTTGCGGTTCTATTTTTTTCGGAACACTAATATATAAAATCTCGCCATCGAGCTTCCCGGTGATTTTGTCCACGTCAGCATTCGTTGGCAACTCAAAACGTTGCTCGAATCGTTTGTATTTGTTCTCTCTTTCTTGCCTTTCTCCACTAACCACTATATGAGTCTTGTTATCGGCTTGAAGCTTTAACTCCTGCCTCTTGAAACCTACAATTAAAAATAATAATAAGTAATAACAATAGAAATATGAAATATTTGTGAAGTTTTTGAAATAAATTTGTGATGAAAGTTTAATATACCGGGAAGATCGACAAGGAGGTAATGGTATGTTGAGTCTTCAGTCCATGCGGAAGGAGGGACAAATTCTTCGAATGTTAAACTACTTGAGCTTTTATTGTCACCAAAAGGTGTTGTTCTTCCTGGGAGATATGCCATTGATAATGTTGTTTGTTAAGTGAAATTGCTAGGTAATATATATAGGAGATGTTGACAATTGATAAATTGTTCTTTGATTTTAAGAGATGATAAACTTTTCTTGCAAGTTTTATTCATTTTTATTCCAAACTTTAGCCTTTGGGCACAGATTTGGTCTTTTTTTGTTATTATTTGTGTTCTTCTTGTGGGTTTCATCTTCATTTAGTCAAAGAAAAGGCCTATATACCTTGCTTTTCTTTGTGTCCGAAAGCCGCTTTATGTGGGTCCTTTCACACTGATTGACCCAAAGTTTTGTTGGTTTCAGCCCACGTATAAACAAAAATGGTGAATTTATGTGGTTTCATTGGATTTTAAAAGAAAACTTGGCATTTAAACATTTTTGTAAATAAATAATACTGCTAGAATGTCAATATGCTTATATGATTTTAATGCATGTAATTGTACACTCGCATATTGATCAAAAAACAACTAAAATGAATAACAAAACGAATACGTTATACGTACACTATTAGACTATTTTTGTATATTGTTGTGCAATAGTGGAATTCAAATGTTATTACACTTATTTACATTTATGGTCCCTCGACTATAATATGAGAGTCAAATTTAACCTGAGACTTTTATATTTAAGCCATTTTACCTTACAATCTCCGTCTTGACTTTTAACCACTCAAATTTGAAAGTCAAGCCTGTTACCCAACTCATCATCCCGAAACTCTATACGAATTTGTTGTGCCAAATAGTGTAACCAAAAAATAATTAGGATGCATTTGTTAATTTTTTTTTGACAATTTCATCCTAATTAGGTTCCGTTGTTTCTCACAACATTTGTTATATGTGTATAGTTTAGAGATGCACATAGGCTTTTTTCGGTTTTTTTAAAAACCGGTTTTGTCTAAATCGGTTTCAGTTATAATACATCTGTTTTTAATGATCGGTTTTGTTTAAACTGGTTTTTGTAACTCAATTTAACTTCCTATCTAGTTTTTGATTTTTATTCAAACTTTTTCCTAATAGATTGTTTCGGTTTTAGTCGAACCGGTAATCAAAAACCGGGTGGATTATTAAAAAACCGATTTTTGAAATGTGCACCTCTAGTATAGTTAGGCCATTTAGTTTGTATTAACCATGTGATAGCTTTGGTTATTGTGACATCCCCATTTTTACGACCATAAAAAAACCGATTTGTTTATGTTGTATTTTTAAAAAATCAGGGTATCCTTTTAAAGAAAAGTGTTGCGGAATTTGTTCCCAGAAAAACATGATAAACATATTATCAAAGCATTTCCAAATAAATTTATTTTGTTTATGTTAAAACTTTTGGATGTGATTGTCAATACAGAAACGTAAGCATAAACAACTCTTACATTCATTTATACTAGTGATCTATATTTCTTTTAATCTCTCAGTGTAATGTAGCTTCGTATCGACACCTATGATAAAAATAAGTTGAGTGGTTCAGGTTGGGAAACCTGGTTAGTACATAGGATTTTCAACCCACAATAATAAAGTTATTATATTTCATCATCAAACAATTAATTCAATTACTCATCCTCATTATCTTCTTTATTTCTTAAGGACATACCTTATGAATCATCTATCATTCACTTTTTCATTCCTAAGGAATAGGCCTGAAGTCCATCGTTGCCTTCATGCCTATGGCACAGCTGGCAATGTTATCTATTAGGCACAGCTGCCAATATTATCATTTATGCACAACTGTCGGGATTATGATGTACTCTATTAGGCGCAGCTGACGATATTATCCTTTAGGCGTAACTGTCGGGATTATGTTGTATCTATTAGGCACAACTGCCAATATTATCCATTCGGCGCAGCTGCCAAGATATTTAAAGTACATCTGGTGAACATGTAAATCAAAAACACCTACGGGTTATGACGCAACTGCCAATATTCATCTATATCGTCTTTCATCCCTTTTTATTATATCGTCTTTCATCCCTTGTTATTTATCTACCCATGTTCTACCCAAAATATTCATAGATATAAAATACATATATATTTTAAATCATTTAAAACATGTACAAATCATTCATCCAGCATAGATATCAGGAACACAAACAATATACACACATAGCACGTAATTTATATTAAATACTTCATATCTATGTGTAAGATGAAAGTAACTATACAATCACTTTAGTAGAGTGATTTGATAGAATTTAACTAGAAACGGTCAACGGTCCGTGATCATCGGGCTCGAGAAGGAAACGGCCTTCAGAAAACGAGAGAGAATAAAGGTAGAAGGTGTAAGGAATGAATGAGCCTTGATCACTATTTATAGGCTGATTTTTCCTCTCTCACGTCATGAGAATCAATGCTCACGTCGTGAGCCATGGCTGTATCATCTCGTAGACTTGCCATAGGCGTTTATAGCTTCGAAAGGTGTCCGGGTGACTTCTCACGTCATGAGAATGATATGCTCACGTCGTGAGCTTCCAAGAGTAATCTCGTAGCCTTCCTAGGTGTTTTCTAGCCTCGATTAGAGTCCTAGAGCACTCTGACGTCGTAAGAATACATGCTCATGTCGTGAGCTCAGACAAATCAAGGTTTCTGCCACGTGTCACGCTCTTAGACAACTATATCTTTGGAAGGTCATAACTTTTTCACACGAGCTCCGTTTTTGACATTTTTTTGTATCCACGCGTAGATGGAGACATACTCTACAACTTTTGTTTAGATCACCAAGGCTAAAAAGTATTATATCGTCAACTCACTTTCTTTTTACGATTCCGGTGTCGTGTCGGTTTTTTCGTAAAACTTCGACAAGTCATAACTTCTTTGTTATAACTCGGATTTTAGTGTTCTTTATATGTACAGAACCCTTGTGACATATACTATAACTTCGTTAAGATTATTTATTAATAGTCTTCCATCAAAAGGTCATTTTTTATGTTTATTGTCTCTAAATTGACTAGCCCGAATCTGGGGGCGTTACAATTATCTCCCCCTTAGGATGATTACGTCCCATAATCATCAACGAAACAGGGCTTGTATAATGACTCCATACGTTATCTCTTCATCCTAGGTATAACTGTAACTTCTATGTTCCTTCGAATGAGTATCTAACTCTTGGACTTCTTGGCTGCAGGCAGTGCTCAATCTTACACCCGCTCTCTATTTCGCGTTGGACTTTCAATTGTAACCTTCGAGTTACAAAATCAATCTGTATTGGAGACTCCTTCTTCTTCGTAATAGACTTAAGATAAGTTCTTTCATTCGATTAACATAATAAACCGATAGGTCATGTTCTAATGACCTCTTATCGTATGATGCAACGCTTAGGCTCAGGTCTTTTAGAGTCAAATTCCATAATGGAATATACTTTCCTTCATGTTCTAATGTGATATAATCACATTCTAGCATGTAGCACTTCTAATGACAAACTTCTTTACTTTAACGGTGATCCCAATACTTCTATTGATCAATATTCTAACATCAATGTCATCAACTATGCATATATAATGATGTAATTCAGGATGATGGAAGCGAAGACTAATTTTATATCTATCTAACAAATCACTTTTCATTTTCACCAAAGATATAAAATCACTAAAACTAATATACTTCGAAAATTACAAAGCGAATTTAGAAATTCATCTCTGTGGACAAACATATTCTAGATTTTTCTCTATTAACTCTCACCTTCCACCAGTTACAACACAGACCAAATATTCACTCATTTTAGTACAAATGTAAAAAGCAATATTTCAAAAATAATTTATAATCTCAGATTTTCAGCTAATTTTATATACAATCTAGTAATTTATACGAATTCATAATCAACGCTATTTGAATTCATAATCAAACCTTAACGAATTCGTAATCAAACCTAATTCTTTTCTTGGAAAAGAAATTAAATTCAAAGCCCAAATTATAGATAGATGTAGAGGAAATTGCAGATGGGGCAAATAGTCATCTACGATTTAGTGAAAATTTTCGAAAGAAAAAAGTAAGTAGCATATAAAAATGAGGAAATAACAAATAAGTTTGAGAAAATCGCATACTTACTCCACCTAATTTGCAAATGGCTTAAGGAAATCATAGATAACGGATAGTCATTTGCGATTTCAATCATTATTCGTTATTTTTGTGAAATTTTGTTTTTTTTTTACTATTTTTTACAAAAGTTATTAGCGTTCTATTTTTTACAAATAATTATTTGTCTCATCTCCTTAGGATTGAATCCAGAACCTCATAGTTAGTTGTTAGTTTAAAACATTTATATCTCTCTATTATAATAAATGAATAAATTTATTTTCTTATTGACAAGTGTTACAATATTATAAATCTTTATTAATATTATGTGTCACATGTCAACCTCTTAATTCTCTAATTAATAATTGATAATTGATTTTTAAATTTCACACTCTAATTACACCGAATTAATAATATTAGAATAAAAAATAAAATAAAATTAATAAATATTATAACCTGTTATTATTTCATATAGTTATTTAAATTAACGTTTATAATTTTATATAACTAAAAAAATATCCCTTGATTAATAATTTATTTAAAATAATTTATTTGAAATAATTTATTAATAATTTTATGTTTTACAATAAAAGTTTAATTAATTTTACAATTGTGGTTCTCACAAGTTATAAACTAATTATGAAAATAAGTTAGCCCAAGTTTTAGCGTTTTTGGTTAAGTTATTAAATTTCTTAGGTCTGATAATCGTATCGTGTTCAATTTAGTGGATCGCGGGTTGGCGGGTTGGCATATCAAAATATACCAACCCAAAGACAATCAATTTAATTAAACATGTCACGGGTTGACGAGTTTGGAATATAAACTCATATATGACCCGCCTACCCATTTATTTATACGGGTTCACAGGTTGGTGGGTTTGTGGGTCAGATTTGGGTTCGTATGTTCATGAGTCAGATTCCATAAATAAAATTGATAATTAAATATCAATAAGTTCTTGATGCAAACATATCTGAATTTTAAAAACTTCAATCTTAAGCGTCCAAATGAAAATTATAAACATTCATGAAAACATGTTCAAACTAAAACATTAATACAAATATAGATAAATTCAATCGTATACATCAACATTGTTCAATAATGATTCAATCGTTCATGAAACGACCCAAAAATTTTTGTTTTAATATTACTAAAAATTCATAACATCAAACATCATATATAATAAAACCATGGTGCGAGTAACTCAAAGTCATAGTAACAACATTCAAAACAAGACTGTATCAATCATATCAAAATATCAGAGTAAATTCTCAGGCTAGACTGAAGCTGTGATGTGTGCCATGTCATCATCCCGAGCTCTTCCCCTTACTAGCAGAAGTACCTGAAACCAAAACTGAAACTATAAGCACAAAGCTTAGTGAGCTCCCCCAAACTACCACATACCATACAATAACATATAAAGCACATACTGGGCCTTGCCCACTGCATCGAACCGAAGTCTGTAAACTGCGTCGGACCGAAGTCCGGAAACCAGGGCCTTGCCCTCTGCATTGGACCGGAGTCTGAAAACTGCCTGCATCGGACCGAAGTCCGGAACTAACGACATCGGACCGAAGTCTGGAACTAACTGCATCAGACCGAAGTCCAGAACTGACTGAACATAGCATAGCATAACATATCAATTAACATAAACTCATATACTGCATACTGCATCAGACCGAAGTCCGGAACACATAACACATAGACATGCTTGAATCTCAAAGACACCAACACCCTGAACTACTGCATCGGATCGAAGTCCGGAACTAACTGCAAACTAAATGGGTCGGCATTGTGGCCGTAGACCCGTTCCTACTGGAAGGAAACTCACCTCGGAAAGCTGACTGCTGAAAACCCGAGTGAAAGATCCCTGTCTGCTGTCCCGGCTGCTCTCCGGCTATTATGACAATTCAAAAACTTAATCAAAAGGGGATCTTTCGATGGGTAAAATGATTATTTTACCCCGACTATGGTGTGGGTCATAATCATGGCCCAAACCCTTTAATTCTTTCAAAGTCCTCCACTGGCCTATTAAAGGCCCACCAATGGCCCAGTCATACTAAATTGGGCCTACTTCACATATGGCCCTTCATAAGCCCAAGAATGCCCTTGGCCCATAATCTGACTCCTACTGGCACACTAAGGCCCTAGGTCCAAAATACAGCCCACACTGAGGCCCAATACTCAAGGTCCAAACTAACTGTGTTACCCGAGGCGTACTCCAAAGTACGCTTAGCTTAACGGCTTGATGGCGAGTACGTTGGGCATACCTGTTAGATTAGTGTCTAAGTCCATAACTATTTTGGTATGTACTTGACCCGATGGTGCATGGTCCTTTTGGGTTGCCTTCACCAAAGCAACTTGATAGGATGAATTATGGAGAAAAAGGATTAAAATATGATTTATTAATATATTATGAGAATAATATATTAAAGGAGAAATCATATTGTTTAATTAATATTAGTCAATAATTAATAAGAATTAAGTTTGTGACTAAAAGAGATTAATTAAAACTTAAGGGACTAGAATTGTAATTATAAGATAATTGCAATTTGGGCTATGCATTGCCTTATATTAAGGAGTGGACGAATTCTATGGGGAAACCCATTAGAAATCGTCCAAGGCCTTTAAGGAAAGGAGTCCATGGGTTGCTTAGGGCTTAAGCATCCAAATTAGGGTTTCCTTGTTAGATAACCCTAATAGCCTCACTATATATAGAGCCCTTATGCCCCAAAAACGTGGACAAGCTTCCTTCTAGGGTTTCCACACGTTTTGGGCAGCCTCCTTCTCTTCTCCTCTTCATCCTCTTGCTCTTGGTGTTTGTGAACCATTAGAGGAGTGACATTTGTGACTCTAAGCTTTCTAAAGTCAATACAAGAAGATTTGAGATTGTTATTGCTACATAACAATAAAGGTATGATCTAAACCCTAATATATATGTTATATTGATTATCATATGCTAGATCTAGGGTTTATAGTCTTGGATAAATTGCATGTACAATAGAGAAACCTAGATCCAAGCATTAGGGTTTGTATGAGCACATAGGATGTTCTTATAGCTAAAACCCATCAGTGGTATCAGAGTCTTGATTGGTTTCTATTGTATTGATGCCTTGTATGTTTGTTCAAGTTGAAAAATTCGATTTTTGTGAAACTGCCTGATGAACTCGGCGAATCCCATTGTGGACTCGGCGAGTCCATATGGGTACTCGGCGAGTTCGAGCGACAGAAAGAGGGGATTTCGGGATTTCTTGTTGTTTTACTCATGGATACTTGCCTTATCTGTTTTAGATCATTAAAATCCAATTTTATTCATATTTTTGAGTATATCCTTGATTAAACAAAAGATAATTACCAATTGATTAGATAATAACTTTCTTATATGATTAAAGTTGATTATTTGTATTAATTGGGTAACTTATTTTGCAAGAAATTGAAATTAGGTCAAATATAGATAATTACAGAATTAATTGTTTGATTTATATTATTTGTTATTAGATCCTTGTGTTATGAAAAGTTTCAAATTTTCCCCTTTAGGTTTTATAGTTTAAATTCGAACTCAAAAGTTTAGTTTTGAAATTTAAATAGTTGAAACCCTAATGTTTTGAAAAAGGTTTCAAAACTTGTCCTCAAGTTTTGGAATTTAAATTTTGATTAAAAGTTTAATTTTGATGTATATTTACATTCTAAACCCTAATGTTTTGAAATGTTTCAAAACTTGTCCTCAAGTTTTGGAATTTAAAAGTTGATTAAAGGTTTAATTTAGGAATGTTAAATTCTAAAACCCTAGTATTGTTTTGAAAAGTTCAACACCCTTATGGTTTTATTAATTAATTAAGGTGTATAATTAAAAGAGGTTTAATAAATCGATAAAGTTTTGGCTTACAATTTAATTGAATTAAAAGTATAATTGTTAAATTTGACCTCCTACTATTTTAAAAGTGTAAAATACACCCTATACTATATATAACATTAAAAGTCTAACATTATATATATGTATGAGTAAAAGTCAGTCTTACCGTTAGTAGGCCTCATTCACGAAGCTGGTCTATACGGGGTGTTTAAGGAAATTGCCTATAAAATTGTGATTGAATGGGTATCCACTCTTACCCACCGCACTCTTAACTAGTGGAGGGTCGTTAGCCGAACGGGTAGGATAGGACAAAACCTTCCATTATAAGTATAATGAAGTACAAAAGTAACTAAATGTTTTACAAATTCCCAATCTTAGTTACTTAGGCAAAAGTGAATTGATACGATTCCATGAAATTACACTTTCTGCCCTTGCGAAGACATTAGTGGAGCGTGTGTGGTTAACTGGCACACTAAATGGTTCTAAGCAAAGGTAGCAAAGGGTGACTCAATGTTTGTCATAGTTCGGTGGAGCGTGTGTGGTTTACCGGCACATCGAATAGGTGACTGTAACATGTGAGGGCACCATGTAAGTTTGCATGGTTATTCACACCCGCTTTGTGATCCTCGGCATCCCAGACACAAACTAGAAAGGGCATATCGAGATTTAAACATGTCATTGAAATGTTCAATGAATCTCAAAGGATCTAGGAGTTTTCATAGATTTAAAATTTAAATTTCTTTTTCGTTTTTTCATGGTGGAAATTAGTGAATCGTCATTCACTTACCTTCAAATATTCTGCAACTAGATTACAACATCCCTTTTCTAGGTTGTAGCGTAGTGTGTTGGGTCCTAGCCTTAGTATCTCATTTGGGTGATTTACTAAGGACTCAATCAATCAACTAACTTGAATTCGTTTTCTCCCGTTTTATAGATGTCAAAGTACGACAACTATGGTCTTCCCAAATCCCGTGGAACAAGCATTCCTCATGAAGATGATAATCCACGATTCGATCGAGGAACAAGAGATCATGCTTCACTTCCTCCACCTCCTCCAATTATTCTCCCTAACCCACAAGTTCGAAGGCTTCAAAGGTTCAAGCTCACTGAAGCCCTTTTGGCAAGTAAACATAAAGAAGGAAAGTCGGTGTGTGCACACGTCCTAGGGATGAAGTCACACATCGATAAGTTAAGAATGTTGGGATCATTTGTATGTGAGGAGATGGCTGTTGACTGGGTTCTTCAGTAACTTCCTAACTCGTATAGTGAGTTCGTAAGAGAGTACTATATGATGAACCACGACGTGACCCTTATAGATCTCACTTATATGCTTATTGCTGCTGAATCAGCAATGGTTTGGCGCAATAGAAAAGCAAAGTTGATTGGTGAATCTGCCTTCCAGACCTCTATGGATATAGGCAATGGCAACGAAAGACATGCCATTATCGAAGAGTTTGATCATAAGAGAAAGGCAATATCTGAAGTAGTTCCATGTGCTGTTCCAAAAGAATCGATTTGCTTTTATTGCCAAGAGAAGGGGAATTGGAGACGAAGCTGCCCTATTTACCTAAGAAATCTAAGAGATGGGAGAGTCAAAACGTATGGCTCTGCTTTATGTAAAACCCATTGACTAACTCTTTTAAGCTTCTATTCTACATTCTTAATGCATAATGTGATAAGATTACAATTGATATTTTGTAGGATCAAAGAAAAGAGAGGAAGCTTAAGGGAAGAAGTGAGCAGAATGTAACCGTGAAGAAATAGATTTCGATCGCATTAATTGAAGATTAGATTCTTGAGCTACTACTTAGAGTTAGAATTAGATTGCTAAGAAAGATGTATTAGCATAGTTTTTCAATGAATTGCATTGTAAGGACAAAATTTTTTCCGCAATAAAATAAATTTTGATTTTATATTATTTATTTATCCCTGCAATGGCGTATATGAAAAATTGATATTTAAATGTTTCTATTATTAGCAATAATGGATTTGATTCTTAATTATGGAAATGTCAAGAATTTACCAAATAGGGAGAGTTTCTCATCGCCCAAGTTTCAATTGGACAGAAACTTGGAATCGTGCAACTTGGTTGCACGATTAATGAGAAATTTCATATTTGGAAATTAGACTAATTCATTGACAAAGTGCCAAGTGAAGGACTAGGAGATCGAGTACACAAAGTTGTGTGTTGATCAAAGTCCACCGTAAGAGTAACAAAGGTATTCATCATGATTATACTTATAAGATCAAGTATAATTCTGAATTGATTAAAAAAGTTTAAATCAATAGCAGAACGAATAAGAAGAATCAAATAGGCAGAAAGATAAAAGTTTCTCCATTCTAAGAAGAAGGGAGAGTACCTTTTTTGCTTTATGATAGGTCTTAATGATTAAGAACCATATCTCAATTGATCCTCTAAGTGAGTCTTAGTACAATTGTATGTCTAAGAAGAGGAATCAAGAATTGAAGAAATGGTTAAATCAAGAAGTCAATCATACTTCGTTCCAAAAACAAGTCTTAGAGTTAAGATTGTGACTTTGAGTGAAAAGTATTAAGAAGGTTTATAACATTCATCAAATGAGGAAAGTTGTGATGTCTTGGATAAGACAAAGACCAACTAGGACCTATTTATGAAGTGTTTTGATAAAAACTACACTAACTCTTGAATATTTGTTTGTCAAGAAATGTTTATTGACAAGAGAATCTTATATGTCGAGGAGTCAGTGGGAGTCTTAATGGTCTTGAAAGGTTTCAAGAACAAATCAAAATAGACCTTATCGACCATCACTAGCACACGAGTTGAGGTTTACAACCTATCGTGTTGACACTATTTTGTTTCTGTTCCATTCCAGTTGAGTTAATTATGCATGTGAGTTCTATGAGTTCTCATTTGAACGCATAAAAGGCAGGCACCTTGATCAATGAAAAGTACATTGATAGGGAAGGGTGAGCTTCTCAACTACTTGGAAGACATGGTGGGCAGCTGTGTTACCATAAGGCAAGAAATCAAGATTAAGAAAGTTCGGTCCATATGAGTTTGAATTTGTCGTAAACTTTGGTTTTGACAAATTCACATGGATAGGAACACATACACCATTAAAATCTAAGTGTCATAAGATTCCCTCCTTCATGAAAATGACTGTGAGGAAATGCTTTCACTAAGAGAGATTTTAAAAAGATAATGACTGTGAAAATTGGATTCTCGAATTCGATTATGGTTACGGTATCCCTTTCCATGATTCAAATTGTGAGATTTGGCAATTAGTCTGAATTATTTAGACACACATATGAGCTATCTAAAGGAAAGGTGTATAAGCTTAGATAAAGGATTATCAAAGCATTAGGTATTAGAAACATGAACTTAAGAAATTCAATAGGTAAGATTGTGACAAGTACTATTGTATGTTTAAGAAGAGGAATCAAGAATTGAAGAAATGGTTAAATCAAAAAGTCAATCATACTTCGTTCCAAAACAAGTCTTAGAGTTAAGATTGTGACAATGAGTGACAAGTATTAAGAAGGTTTATAACATTCATCAAATGTGGAAAGTTGTGAGGTCTTGGATAAGACAAAGACCAACTAGGACCAATTTATGAAATAAGCTACACTAACTCTTGAATATTTGTTTGTCAAGAAATGTTTTGACAAGAGAATCTTATATGTCAAGGAGTCAATGGGAGTCTTAATGGTCTTGAAAGGTTTCAAGAACAAATCAAATAAACCTTATCAATCAACACTAGCACACGAGTAGAGGTTTACAACCCATCGTGTTGACATTATTTTGTTTCTCTTCCAATCCAATCGAGTTAATTATGCATGTGAATCCTATGAGTTCTCATTTGAATGCATAAAAGGCAAGGACCTTGATCAATGAAAAGTACATTGATAAGAAAAGGTGAGCTGCTTAACTACTTGGAAGACATGGTGGGCAGCTGTGCTACCATAAGGCAAGAAATCGAGATTAAGAAAGTTCGATCCATATGAGTTTAAATTTGTCGTAAACTTTGGTTTTAACAAATTCACATGGATAGGAACACATACACCGTTCAAATCTAAGTGTCATAAGATTTCCTCCTTCATGAAAATGATTGTGAGGAAATGCTTTCACTAAGAAAGATTTTAAGAAGATAGTGATTGTAAAATTGCATTCTCGAATTCAATCATGGTTACGGTATCCCTTTCCATAATTTGAATTGTGAAGTTTGGCAATTAGTCTTAATTGTTTAGACACACATATGAACTATCGAAGGCAAAAGTGTATAAGTTCAAGAAGCATTGATAAAGGATTATCAAAGCACTAAGTATTAGAAACATGAACTTAAGAAATTCAATAAGTATTGTTTTCTGAAAGTTAAGATGTTTATGAATACATGTCGAAGCTAGTGGGAGCATAAGTGTTATGTTTTATAATAATCATCATGATAGTGGGAGCATAAATGTTATGATTGTATGATTATTAAGGAAAGTATTGCAAGGTTAGAAATATTAATTATAGAAAACAAGAGTCATACTTTGCAAAGTTGTAAGAGTTGAAAGGTTGTTTTGCTATAATTAAGCGAGAGAATATTATGCTTCATTTCAAATCTAAAGGATTAGGTTGAGAAATGTTAATAAATTTAGTCAAGGGTACATAGTGTGTTCTTAAAATTTTGATTATGATTACGACATTCCTCTTCACAATTCGAATTTTGAGAATATAGCAAATAAAACATTATGTGTCGTGTCCCATATGCTTCGGGTATAAGATCGATTGCAAATGCTTTAATGTTTGACCATTCTAAAATTTTCCAAATGTCTAGCGCATATAGAGGGAAAAAGGACTAGAATCGGTTTTGACTAAAAATAATTAAACAACTATCAAAGGACAATCCAAAGTTCGACGAGGATTGGTCGCTTGTGAGTAGTTGGAAGCATGGTATTGGATGGACCATATCAACATTATTATGAATAGAAAAGATTCTATTAAGAATGAGTTGTCATATGGAAATTATGGAAATGTTTCCATACCGGATGGACCATATTGACATCATTACGAATAGATAAGATTCTATTAAGAATGAGTTGTCATATGGAAAATATGGAAGCGTGTCCATATTGGGAATTGAATATGGAAAATCTATGTCTAGATTAGAAACTTTTATGCAAAAGGATGTTCAAAGGAATGTACTTTGAGTGAGAGACATCATATCTAAGGAATTGTCTTGTAACAATCTCCGATAGAGGACTTTGTAATATCATTGGCAATAGTCTTTGTGACTTTGGTGCAGTGACATTACGAAAGGATAGTTGCATAGAATGTTAGAATCTTGCATATTCTATAAGTAACAAGAATTTGATATTCTTTAACTTATGGAAAAAGGATTTGGAGTTGTGAAATGAGAATGATTGGAAATGTGTTCAATTTGATCTATTTCACAAAGTAAGAACCATAGGAAAACATTGTGTGCATGCTAGGAGCATGGGACAAGTGTTGTAATTCAAGTAAGAAGTTGATTAACCGAAACAACAAATAATGAGTAATCGATATGGTGATAAATAAAAGGTGTTTTATTTATACTCAAAGGTTTGAGGCCATATGGGATTAGTATTATTCTTGTGTTTCACTATGCATGTTTTGACTTCCAGAGTAATTGAGTTTATTAAGAATAATCGAATTATTCAAAAGGGCCACATTCGTTCATATGTTGGAAGTAGATATGAAAGAAGACTGTCGTGAATTGGTGTGTGGATAGTCTAAAGAGCATTAGACATAAGCAAATGTTTGCTGCAACGTTCATGAGTGCTTATGAATGTGATTTGAGCATTGGATTAAACCCACGCTCACTTGGATCACTCCATGAATTGTATCACGAGTGATTGGTGAGATGATAACATCTTATATTCTTGAAACCGAGATGTGTGAGTTGTATCTTGCAGATCGATTGCACATTGATAATATGTAAACGCACTAGTAACTTGGTGTTATAAAACATATTGTTGTGTGTGATTTGGTTAGTAAGTGCAAGCAAGCATTGTATCAAAGTTTATCCGTTCCTTTTATCAAAAGTAGGATAAAAACGATATTTTTGGGCCCCTCGATGGTTTAGTGATGACAAACGTAAATGCTCGGCCGGGCTAGGGCTAATTTGATTTGTTCAATTAGTCAGTCGTCATAAATAAGAAATCCAGATATAGTACAAAGAGAATGATTTGAAATCATGTCTCATACGATATCTAGATTGGAGGAATATATGATCCCTTATCTAAGGACACGCGTATCTGATATGATCAGAGTTGACAGTAGCTTTGGAAAGCTACGATTACAGATCAGGATCTGAAGTCATACGCATAATAGTTGTTAGACTTATCCAAGTGGGAGACTGTTGGATTAGTGTCTAAGTCCATAACTATTTTGGTATGTACTTGACCCGATGGTGCATGGTCCTTTTGGGTTGCCTTCACCAAAGCAACTTGATAGGATGAATTATGGTGAGAAAGGATTAAATATGATTTATTAATATATTATGGGAATAATATATTAAAGGAGAAATCATATTGTTTAATTAGTATTAGTCAATAATTAATTGGTAATTAGTTTTGTGACTAAAAGAGATTAATTAAACTTAAGGGACTAGAATTTTAATTATAAGATAATTGCAATTTGTGCCATGGATTGCCTTGAATCAAGAGGTGGTAGAATTCTATGGGGAAACCCATAAGGAAATCGTCCATGGGCTTGATTAAAGGAGTCTATGGGTCGCTTAGGGCTTAAGCAACCAAATTAGGGTTTCCTTGTTAGATAACCCAAATTGCCTCACTATATATAGATCCCTTAAGGACCAAAAAACGTGGACAAGCTTCTTGCTAGGGTTTCACACGAATTTTGGTAGCCTCCATCCTCTCTCCTCTTCATCCTCTTGCTTATGGTGTTAGTGAACCATTAGATGAGTGACACTTGTGACTCTAAGCCTTCCAAAGTCAATTCAAGGAGGAATTGGGATTGTTATTGATACATAACAATCAAGGTAATATCATAAACCTAATTATATGTTAATATTGATTCCCATATGCTAAAATTAGGGTTTATAGTCTTGGGTTCAAAGCATGTACAATAGAGCAACCTACATCCAAGCATTAGGGTTTGTATGAGCACATAAGATGTCTAATGACCAAAACCCATCAGTTCCATGTGCTGTTCCAAAAGAGTGGATTTGCTTTTATTGCCAAGAGAAGGGGCATTAGAGACGAAGCTGCCCTATTTACCTAAGAAATCTAAGAGATGGGAGAGTGAAAACGTATGGCTCTGCTTTAGGTAAAACCCATTGACTAACTCTTTTAAGCTTCTATTCTACATTCTTAATGAATAATGTGATAAGATTACAATTTATGTTTTGTAGGATCGAAGAAAACAGAGGAAGCTTAAGGGAAGAAGTGAGCAGAATGTAACCGTGAAGAAATGGATTTCGATCGCATTACTTGAAGTTTAGATTCTTGAGCTACTACTTAGAGTTAGAATTAGATTGCTAAGAAAGATGTATTAGCATAGTTTTTCAATGAATTGCATTGTAAGGACAAAATTTTTTCCGCAATAAAATAAATTTTGATTTTATATTATTTATTTATCCCTGCAATGGCGTATATGAAAAATTGATGTTTAAATGTTTCTATTATTAGCAATAATGGATTTGATTCTTAATTATGGAAATGTCAAGAATTTACCAAATAGGGAGAGTTTCTCATCGCCCAAGTTTCAATTGGACAGAAACTTGGAATCGTGCAACTTGGTTGCACGATGAATGAGAAATTTCATATTTGGAAATTAGACTAATTCATTGACAAAGTGCCAAGTGAAGGACTAGGAGATCGAGTACACAAAGTTGTGTGTTGATCAAAGTCCACCGTAAGAGTAACAAAGGTATTCATCATGATTATACTTATAAGATCAAGTATAATTCTGAATTGATTAAAAAAGTTTAAATCAATAGCAGAACGAATACGAAGAATCAAATAGGCAGAAAGATAAAAGTTTCTCCATTCTAAGAAGAAGGGAGAGTACCTTTTTTGCTTTATGATAGGTCTTAATGATTAAGAACCATATCTCAATTGATCCTCTAAGTGAGTCTTAGTACAATTGTATGTCTAAGAAGAGGAATCAAGAATTGAAGAAATGGTTAAATCAAGAAGTCAATCATACTTCGTTCCAAAAACAAGTCTTAGAGTTAAGATTGTGACTTTGAGTGAAAAGTATTAAGAAGGTTTATAACATTCATCAAATGAGGAAATTTGTGATGTCTTGGATAAGACAAAGACCAACTAGGACCTATTTATGAAGTGTTTTGATAAAAACTACACTAACTCTTGAATATTTGTTTGTCAAGAAATGTTTATTGACAAGAGAATCTTATATGTCGAGGAGTCAGTGGGAGTCTTAATGGTCTTGAAAGGTTTCAAGAACAAATCAAATAAACCTTATCGACCATCACTAGCACACGAGTTGAGGTTTACAACCTATCGTGTTGACACTATTTTGTTTCTGTTCCATTCCAGTTGAGTTAATTATGCATGTGAGTTCTATGAGTTCTCATTTGAACGCATAAAAGGCAGGCACCTTGATCAATGAAAAGTACATTGATAGGGAAGGGTGAGCTTCTCAACTACTTGGAAGACATGGTGGGCAGCTGTGTTACCATAAGGCAAGAAATCAAGATTAAGAAAGTTCGGTCCATATGAGTTTGAATTTGTCGTAAACTTTGGTTTTGACAAATTCACATGGATAGGAACACATACACCATTAAAATCTAAGTGTCATAAGATTCCCTCCTTCATGAAAATGACTGTGAGGAAATGCTTTCACTAAGAGAGATTTTAAAAAGATAATGACTGTGAAAATTGGATTCTCGAATTCGATTATGGTTACGGTATCCCTTTCCATGATTCAAATTGTGAGATTTGGCAATTAGTCTGAATTATTTAGACACACATATGAGCTATCTAAAGGAAAGGTGTATAAGCTTAGATAAAGGATTATCAAAGCATTAGGTATTAGAAACATGAACTTAAGAAATTCAATAGGTATTGTTTTTCTGGAAGTTAAGCTGGTTTCTGAATACATGTCAAAGCTAGTGGGAGCATAAGTGTTATGTTTATAATAATCATCATGATAGTGGGAGCATAAATGTTGTGATTGCATGATTATTATGGAAAGTATTGCAAGTTAGCAATATTAATTATAGAAAAACAAAAGTCTTGCTTTGCAAAGTTGTAAACGTTGAATAGTTGTTTTGCTATAATTAAGGGAGAGAATATTACGCTTCATTTCAAATCTAAAGGCTTAGGTTGTGGAATGTTAATAATTTAGTCAAGGAAACATAGTGTGTTCTCAAATTTCGATTATGATTACGGCATTCCTCTTCATAATTCGAATTTTGAGAACGTAGCACATAAAATATTACGGCAGAAGATTGATAAAGCATCAAATCTTTATGTAAGAAGTTATGCATCGTGTCCCATACGCTTCGGGTATAGGATCGACTGCAAATGCTGTAATATTTGACCATTCTAAAATTTTCCAAATGTCTAGTGCATTTAGAGGGAAAAAGGACAAGAATCGGTTTTGACTAAGATAACTAAACAACTATCAAAGGACAATCCAAAGTTCGCCGAGGATTGGTCGCTTGTGATTAGTTGGAAGTATAGTATTGGATCGACCATATCGACATTATTATGAATAGAAAAGATTCTATTAAGAATGAGTTGTCATATGGAAAACATGGAAACGTTTCCATATTGGGAGTTGGATATTGAAAATCTATGTCTAGATTAGAAATTTTATGCAAAAGGATGTTCAAAGGAATGTACCTTGAGTGAGAGACATCATATCTAAGGAATTGTATTGTAACAATCTCCGATAGAGGACTTTGTAATTTCATTGGCAATAGTCATTGTGACTTTAGTATAGTGACATTACAAAAGGATCATTGCATAAAATGTTAGAATCTAGCATATTCCATAAGTGGCAAGAATTTGATATTCTTTCACTTATGAAAAAGGATTTGGAGTTGTGAAATGAGTATGATTGGAAATGTGTTCATTTGATCTATTTCACAAAGTAAGAACCATAGGTAAACATTGTGTGCATGCTAGGAGCATGGGATAAGTGTAGTAATAATTCAAGTAAGAAGTTGATTACCCGAAACAACAAATAATGAGTAATCGATATGGTGATAAATAAAAGGTGTTTTATTTATGCTCAAAGGTTTGAGGCCATATGGGATTAGTATTATACTTGTGTTTCACTTTGCATGTTTTGACTTCCTTAATAATTTAATTGGTTGAGAAAGTCAAATTATTCGAACAGGCCACAGTCGTTCATATGTTGGAAGTAGGTATGAATGAAGGCTGTCGTTAATTGGTGTGTGGATTGTCTAAAGAGTATTAGACATAAGCAAATGTTTGCTGCAACGTTCATGAGGGCTTATGAATAAGATTTGAGCATTGGATTAAACCCACGCTCACTTGGATCACTCCATGAATTGTATCACGAGTGATTGGTGAGACGATAACATCTTATATTCTTGAAACCGAGATGTGTGAGTTGTATCTTGCAAATCGGTTGCGCATTGATAATATGTAAACGCACCAGTAACTTGGTGTCATAAAACATATTGTTGTGTGTGATTCGGTGAGTGAATGCAAGCGAGTATTGAATCAAAGTTTATCCGTTCCTATTATCCAAAGTAGGATAAAAGCGATATCTTTGGGCCCCTCGATGATTTAGTGATGACAAACGTAAATGCTCTGCCGGGCTAGGGCTAATTTGATTTGTTCAATTAGTCAGTCGTCATAAATCGGAAGTCGAGAAATAGTATAGAGAGAATGATTAGAAATCATGTCTTTAGATATCTAGAATGGAGGAATATATGATCCCTTATCTAAAGGACACGCGTATCTGATAGGATCAGAGTTGACAGCGGCTTTGGCAAGCTACGATTGCGGATCAGGATCTGAAGTCATACGCATAATAGTTATTAGACTTATCCAAGTGGGAGACTGTTGGATTAGTGTCTAAGTCCATAACTATTTTGGTATGTACTTGACCCGATGGTGCATGGTCCTTTTGGGTTGCCTTCACCAAAGCAACTTGATAGGATGAATTATGGAGAAAAAGGATTAAATATGATTTATTAATATATTATGAGAATAATTTATTAAAGGAGAAATCATATTGTTTAATTAATATTAGTCAATAATTAATAAGAATTAAGTTTGTGACTAAAAGAGATTAATTAAAACTTAAGGGACTAGAATTGTAATTATAAGATAATTGCAATTTGGGCTATGGATTGCCTTATATTAAGGAGTGGACGAATTCTATGGGGAAACCCATTAGAAATCGTCCAAGGCCTTTAAGGAAAGGAGTCCATGGGTTGCTTAGGGCTTAAGCATCCAAATTAGGGTTTCCTTGTTAGATAACCCTAATAGCCTCACTATATATAGAGCCCTTATGCCCCAAAAACGTGGACAAGCTTCCTTCTAGGGTTTCCACACGTTTTGGGCAGCCTCCTTCTCTTCTCCTCTTCATCCTCTTGCTCTTGGTGTTTGTGAATCATTAGAGGAGTGACATTTGTGACTCTAAGCTTTCTAAAGTCAATACAAGAAGATTTGAGATTGTTATTGCTACATAACAATAAAGGTATGATCTAAACCCTAATATATATGTTATATTGATTATCATATGCTAGATCTAGGGTTTATAGTCTTGGATAAATTGCATGTACAATAGAGAAACCTAGATCCAAGCATTAGGGTTTGTATGAGCACATAGGATGTTCTTATAGCTAAAACCCATCAGTACCTACACGTACGCTCAGCGTAATACCCTGATAAGTTCTTTCTCTATTAAGTGCTTAATACTCCGAGTCAGAAGCTACAATCTTAGATCCAGGTCTTATCCCACGTCTTAAACCATAAAGTTGCTTACTTGATGGCTTACAAGACTCCAATAAGCTCAAACTTCTAAAAACAACCATCTATTTCCAAAAAGGTGGCTAGTTCTCATGCATGGCTTCATGAAAGCCTCAAAGATCGAAACTTTACTGCTATGGGGACACTTTGAGCTTCAAGGATAGCAATTCCAAGCTCCAAAACGAAGTTGCATGATAAAGGTCTTTCCTTTGGACCTAAAAGGTCCAAACTTCCAAAAACTCCTAGATCTAAGCTTACAAGAGGAAAGTTGGAAGCTTTATACCTCTTTTGGATGGCAAATGAAGAAATGATCCCAGATCCTTGAGCTCAAGGTACTCAAGTTCTCTTTCTTCCAATCCTCTTCTCTTCTTCCAAGCTTTTCTTCACAAAAATGAACCCAAAAGATCAACCACACACAAACAAAGGGATAAGGGACGAACTAGGGTTTTCTGAGAGTGAAGGATATGTGAGGAGGCCAAATGAGGGGCTATAATGGGGTTTAAATGCGTCTGAAACCCTAAAATTAGGGTTTGTCATCTGGTCACGTACGCTGGGCGTACCTTAGGGTACGCTGCGCGTACGCCTCTCATAACCCGTGCATCCTAGGGACACTACGCCCCACGTACAACGGGTTACGCCCCGCGTACGGCTTATGGGCAGCCTACAACTCAGCCCATGAATCAAGAAGGCCTAATCAAATCCATTATGTCTAATTCCAAACATAACCCAACTAAAACTCAAGAAATTAAATTAATTAATACCTCTAAAGTTGATCGTTACAAATCTCCTCCACTTGAATCAGACTTCGTCCTCGAAGTCCGCTGCTACTGAATCTGAAAATAATTCCGGATAATGCTCCTGCATCTCCTCCTCGGATTCCCACGTCCACTCTAAACCTTTACGGTGCTGCCACTGCACCTTCACTAGCTGAACCACCTTATTCCTCAAGGTCTTTGTCTTCTGATCCAAAATCGCAACCGGTCTCTCAATATAATTTAGGCTACTATCAACCTGAATATCATCCAAGGGTACAACTGCTGACTCGTGCACCAAACACTTCCTCAACTGGGAAACATGGAAAGTCTTGTGGATCTGGCTAAGCTCTGCCGGAAGATCCAACCGATAAGCGACCCGACCCACCCGGGTCAAAACTCTAAAAGGACCGATGAACCTGGGGCCCAGCTTGCCCCTCTTCGGGAACCTGATAACACCCTTCCAGGGTGACACCTTCAGGAGGACCATATCGCCCACCTGAAACTCCAAGTTTGAACGCCTCCTGTCGGCGTAACTCTTATGTCGACTCTGCGCAGTCTACAGTCTGCTATAGACCTGCTAGATCAACTCCGTGGTCTTGAGCACTACTTTGGTGCTCCCGATGACTCGTTGTTCTGCACTTCCTCCCGTAGAGCATCTCGAAAGGAGGGCGGTCAATACTCGCATGGTAACTATTGTTATACGAAAATTCCGCTAATGGAAGATACGTATTCCAACTACCACCGAAGTCTAGGACACATGCTCGAAGCATGTCCTCAAGAGTCTGAATCTTCCTCTCGCTCTGCCCGTCCGTTTGAGGGTGGAAAACGGTGCTGAAATGGAGACGAGTACCCATCTCGTCATGAAACCGCTTCCAGAATCTGGAAGTAAAACGGACGTCTCGGTCTGACACCACCGAAACAGGCACTCCATGCCGTGCCACAACCTCTCGCACATAAATATCGGCTAGCTTCTCAGCCGATATGATCTCCTGAATCGGTATAAAATGAGCAGTCTTTGTTAACCGATCCACAATAACCCAAATCGAATCCACTCCATGTGTGGTCCTGGGAAGCTCAGTGATGAAATCCATGGTGATATCCTCCCATTTCCACACTGGAATGTCTAATGGCTGCATCTTGTCGTGGGGCTTCTGGTGCTCTGCCTTGACCTTCCTACAGGTCAGGCACCTCTCCACATACCAGGAGACATCCCGCTTCATGCAGGGCCACCAATAATAGGGTCGAATATCTCTATACATCTTTGTCACCCCTGGATGGATGGAAAATCGAGACTTATGGGCCTCTTTCATCAATACATGTCGCACACCGCCCCAGTATGGTACCCAAACTCTCCCATGAAGGGTCAACAGTCCTCGACTGTCATAGTCAAAGGAAGCTACTCGACCCACGATCCTCTCACACTTCTGCCTCTCCTCCTTGAGGCCCTCGACCTGTGCCTCTCTGATCTGCTCCAACAATGGAGTAATCACTGTCATCCTCAGACATATATCCCTGATCGGGGCTGCTGCCACCTTGCAGCTCAGGGCGTCGGCCATTATGTTGGCCTTCCCCGGGTGATAAAGGATCTCACAGTCGTAATCCTTCACCACATCTAAACACCGACACTGTCTCATGTTAAGATTCAGTTGATCCATGAGGTACCTCGAACTCTTGTGATTCGTGTAGATGGTACAACGGACCCCATAGAGGTAGTATCTCCAAATCTTGAGGGAGAACATCACTGCCCCCAACTCTAAATCATGCGTCGGATAGTTAGCCTCATGAGACTTCAACTGTCTAGAGGCGTAAGCTATCACATGGCCTCGCTGCATCAGCACTGCTCCCATACCTGTGATCGAAGCATCACAGTAAACTACAAAATCCTCTACTCCCTTTGGCAGGGTAAGAATCGGTGCCAAAGATCACAGGAGTCTGAGCTAGAATACTGCGCGTAACCTCAACTGATATCAACTCTCTCATCCGCTCCTCGAGCTGCTCGGCCCCTGAACCCGAGCCTGATCCCTCTCCGGCGCCTAATCCGCCCGATGGTCTCTCTCGCAACGTCACCATGCTGAAAATATAACACAATCACTATCAGAATACTCATCACTGATGCGAGACCAAACACACCCTACCGGTTCCCGGTCTTGTCTCGGCATTTCCCGAATCGAGTACGAATCCTCTGCTTTCAGTAGTATGGGCCCATACTACCTTCCACATCTATCCGTACTTTCCTCAGGAATTGCTTCGACTCCACCAGGTCCCTTAACCACTAATACTGCTCCTAGAACTATCTCATCCTAGGCTTACCCTAGGGAAACCTCTGACTCAACCCAAACCAGTCCTCAGCTGCTGAAGGTCTCCTCGTGATGCCAACTAGCTATCACCTGGATACCGTCACATGTGACGAGGCTCAGATAATCCTTCAAGTAAAAGACTCGTTCCTACAACAGTTGGACTCAAACAAGAGCTGCGTAATAGGACCAAATCCAACACTCTGATATTATTCAACCCTGATCACATGTGGCATGTCGTATCCACCTAATGGCTAACTCCCATCACTCAGAATCCCACAATGCACAAAGCAAGCAGCATTCGGACAAGGGAAAATCTAACCATAACATACTCAAGCAATCATATCCACCTAGCAAGAATCTGAACTAGCATGCAACACAAACTCATAAACTCAGGCATAACCTAAACAGGCTATCCTACTACTGTCTAATCAGCACTATCATGTAGCTCAATAGCACAAATAACAGGCACATAAGGCATCATCCCTAGATCCTTAGTCCTATTCTAGCATATTGTTCTACTAACTGATAATCATAACATAAACTTGTATGGGTATTTTGGGGTACTTACTTGAGCTCGGTTGATTGCATGCACCACACCCCTTTTCTCTTTTCAAAATTCTTCTCTTTCTAAATTCTTTTTGCTTTTCTAAAACTGTTTTTCGTTCTCAAAATTCTTTTTACAAAACTGTCTTTTCATTTTTATAAACTTTTTATCCGACCCCTCAGTTTGAGTTCAGGCACACCCGAGAGTATGCCTGAATCCCTAAAACCAAGGCTCTGATACATACTTGTAACGTCCCAAAATTCAAGACTAAAAATTTCTTTTAATAAAACATTACTTTAAGCAAATTCATCATTTCAAAACATAAACAAAGTATTAGTTTCCAAAATACATGTTCGTTATCAGAGTAAACATTCCCAGGCTGTCTAAACTATGGTGTGTGCCATGCGATCACCCCGAGCTCTTCCCTCCGCTATCGGAAGTAACTGGAACCAAAACTTAAAACCGTAAGCACGAAGATTAGTGAGTTCCCCACCCTACCACATACCATGCATAACCACATACTGCACATACTAGGCCACGCCCGCTATCCTGGGCCTATCCCCCTACCTCGGGCCTCGCCCGCTACAACGGCCCCGCCGCTCCAGGCCCCGCCTGGCTTCGAGCCCCGCTCGGATACAGATCTGTTTCACTTAGGCCTCGCCTTTCATAGGGCCTCGCCCACTAACATTTAATAGCACGTAAACATATCACATCACATCACATAATCTAACACATACTGACGGATCTTATCCTAAGGCCTCGCCTATCTCTGGGCCCCGCCCTTGTCCTGCTACTGATGAGTCATGGAACTCCGTCCATACTCCTGCTGATAGTGAGGTACGGGCCCAGCCCACCTTCACTCCTTCCCTAACTTGGTCCTCGCCCCTGCTCTGCTGCTACTGAGATGTGGAACACCATCCACACTCTGCTATTGGTGAGATACGGGACCTCGCCCACACTCACCTCCCTACCAGGCACATACAAGTATCACACAGACAACAAGTATAAACTACCACATAAACCATTCCTTGGGCACCCACCCTCCATCATTGGACCTCGTCCCGAATATCATACCAGCATACTGTGCCTAGGGCTAACCCCCGGGTCTTCTATTCATATCTACATGGGCCGGCATTGTGGCCGTAGACCCATTCACACAAAGGGAAACTCACCTATACTGGTTGAACTTGCTGATGATCCCACTAGCTGCTGCCCGACCACTCACTGAACTCCTGCTCTACTAGCTTCCCAAGCTATCAATAATAATGCAGCACTTAGCCTAACTGACCCCCGACAGTTAACCAAGTCAATTCTGGTCTAAGTCAAAGTCCTGGTCAAAGTCAACCTTTCCAGGTCAACCCTACTCGCCGAGTCCACTTACTAACTCGCCGAGTTCACATACTCAGGGTCCTTCCATTCGCGACACGACTCACCGAGTCCAACGATTTCCGAGTCCTGACCTGACCAACTCACTGAGTCTCCACCCGACTCACTGATTCGAGTCTCAACTCGAAGGGTATGGGGCTTCGCGACCTGACTCGCCGAGTCCAAGAACAGACTCGTCGAGTACCAGGCAATCTTCATCCAACTCGCCGAGTTGTTCCTCCACCTCGCCGAGTTCATGCCCAACATCATCCGACTCGACGAGCTGTTCATCCCACTCGTCGAGTTCCTCCTCATCTTCATGATACTCGCCGAGTCCACTCGAAGGACTCACCGAGTCCATTCAAATCTTCATACATGCTAAGGACTTTGGAGTCATGCATGGACTCCAAACTATAGATCTATCCTTCCCAAGCTTATTCCTCACGTAAAGTTGCAAACTTTACGTGTAGAGAAGGAGATCTAGGCACAATGCACCATAAACTAGGGTTTAAGGCCTAGGGGCTTCAAAATTGACTCAAGGGCTGATACTTTATGCTTCTCCAGTCCATAACACACTTGGATCTGAAGTAGCAACTCCAGATCCGGCTTCTAACTCAAAAGGGTGACTAACCATGACTTAAAAGCCCCACATCTCACAACCATAGAAGATCTAAAGGAGGGAAACGACTTATTACCTTCAGATGCTCAGAAATGTCTTCCCAATCCCGGATCTACAGCTCCCTTCTTGCACTCTCCAGGTTCTTCTTCTTTCTCCAAGCTTAATGCACTCTTCAAGGCAATAATTGGCTCAATCAATGGATATGACGGCTAGGGTTTGGTATCCAGGGCTAAAGAGGGAGTAAGGAACCCTAGGAAGAAGATTAAGACGTTTATATAGGCTCCAAGTCCAGAATTTAGGGTTTTCCACACACAGACCAGACTCGCCGAGTCACCTTGGCCGACTCGCCGAGTCGGTCACTTACTCCTCGACCCGGATCCCGCTCGGACTCGCCGAGTTCCTCCTTGGACTCGCCGAGTCGCCCTTAAAATTAAGGTTTTCTTTCCTTTCTTGGCCTTCCAGATTTTGGGTGTTACAACTCTCCCCCACTTAAACTAAACTTCGTCCTCGAAGTTTGCTATGGCCCACCGCTTACGATCTACCTGTAATACCCAACCAATTATTCCAACACCAGCTGCCTACCTTCGCTGGTCTTCCGCGCGAGCATCTTGACTAGCATCAATCCTTGCGGATAATCATCTCGGGTCAACCCTGACCCTGAACATTCTGGAAACGCAACTTACTCAACCGATAATCCTTCTGGTACTCACCGAGTACTGCACTGAACCTATAGGGGTTCACCCCTTCATTCCTTGCACAATTCCTTGCCTTCCCAAGGCAAAAACTCCATAACCAACTATTCCTTCTGTCACTGTGAAGGCCCTATCCTTCACCAACTCCTTCACCCCCGCTATTACTAGTACGGGTCATCACCATCAGTAACCACTGACACTCCCCTCTGCCAAAACTTGGTGCCGAGCACCCCTCGATTCAACTAACTGAATCCCACCATACACTGCTTACTCGCACTGCCACTGCCTGGCAATTCGGCTGTTCCTCTTCTGACCTCCGGATGAACTGAGACCACCCTGGTCCCTACCAAGCTATCAATATCAAGATTACCGGCTTCCACCGATTGCTGACCCAACGCAACTCCTAGTCGCTCCCAGCGACTTCCGAAGGAACTTCGACTACCTATAACTGCTCAATCTAACATGCCATTCAGGCGCTACAATCCTGGGATCCTCGATCCCCCTATCCTTACCAGGTCCCTCCTGTGCTGCTAAAACTCACGGGCCTCGCCCACGGGTCCCACCCGCCTCTAACTTCCTAGTCCCACTAGTCTAACCACTCTCGCTCGGGCCTCGCCCACGGGTCTCACCCAACTATACTACTAAGCAACCCTGCTCTCAGGTCTCACCTACACTGCTAATCTCATACGAGCCTCGCCCATGGGTCTCACCCAACTATATCCTGGAGTGGCCCCTCCCAAGGTCTCACCTTTCTAGGGCTATACAGGCAACTCCCTATCATTCCCATCCACTACCCATTCCTGATCCCTACCTGATCGCTAGGAGATAAGGGCCTCGCCCCAACTCCGCTAACGAAACTACTAAGGAATGCTACGGCTTACCCATAGTCTTACATCACCATCCATTGTTGACTGCTAGTGAATGCTATGGCTGCCCTGTAGTCTTACAACACTTCCACCACTGACTACTAGTGAATGCTACGGCTGCCCCGTAGTCTTACATCACCTCCTACCACTGACTGCTAATACAAAGGCACCCATGTGCCATCAGCTCTCAAGATCCTCACTCCGACTCCCTCGAGTCCTTAGGGCGATCCACAACCTAAATTCCCAACCACGCATTCACCATTACCAACACACACACTATCTGATGGGAATTTTCTCAAACTCCCAACCCTGAATCCTCAAATCATCAAACGCTGAACTACTTCTTTTCCTTCTCGGAGGTCACGTACTCATTCTAGGTCTGCGTGCTCCTCTCTGGGCACACTCGGAGGATTCTCCCCCACTTCGATCCTGCTTACCCCTTGTTGCTCAATACTCAAAAGAGATCCCGATCTTTGCTACCATTCCATAACCCATCTACTGAGGAACCCAAGCCCGCCATAGCTAGGGATTTAACCAATCCATCTCTAACACTATACCACTCCAAACTAGCGAGACGTACCAAATCCCTCCCAAGCATGCTACAGTTACTGCATCATTCGAAACCTTCTTCAATAGAGCACATCCCCTACTATCATACAAATATCCAAGGTATGCAGATGGCATATAACTCGGCCACAAACAACCGCACAAAAATAAAATACTCATACCGATAATGATGCAGAACCATAACAACATAATCATCCACAAATAAAAGAACTGAAAATGGAAATTGCATACCTGCAACGTCCGGCGTTGCTCGCGTCTCCAAGGTCGTCATCTGAAAAGCCCCGCTCCCTGCTGCAGGTGCCTCTACCCGGCCCTGAAGGCCATCCGTGATCCACGAGGTTGCAGGAGCGGGTGCCATCACCCGTCCTGCCGAAAACAAACTGGGACACTGGGCCTTCTTGTAGCCCCGCTGGTTGCAGTGAAAACATATCAAGGGGGTGTTTGTTTTATCTTTTAAAATCATCTTTTAGCTTTTTGAAGAAGATAAAAGTTAAAAGATGTTTGGTAAATACATAAAGATCTTGTAAAAGCCACTTTTTCATATAAGGAAAATCAACTTTTTGGAAAAGTTAAGTAATCATGACTTTTTGCAACTTTTCCAAAAAGAACTTTTCCTCTCAAAAAGCTAAGCCAAACACCCCCCAAGTCTGATCCCTGCACGGTGGTAACAGTACAATCCCTGCTGAAATGACCAGTCCGACCGCACTTGAAACAACCAGACTCACCACCGCTACCACTCCTGCACGCGCCCCCGTGCGCCCTGCCACACTTCCTGCACCGACTGCGGTCCTGATAAGCCCTCGATCTCGAATCCGATCCCTTGGGCCTTTTGCCCGAACCTGCAGCTACCTGAACCTCATCCGGCTTCCTCTTCTGGATCTGCTCCAAATCAATTTCCCTCTCTCTAGCCCGAGAAATCATATCTTCCAGCGTCTTACAGCCGGACCTGCTCATGAACTCCCTGATGTCAGCCCTCAACATCTCATGGTATCGGGCCTTCTTCATCTCCTCATCCGCGACATACTGCGGTACAAGAAGAGCCCTCTCCCTGAACTTGGCGGTGATCTCCGCCACAGTCTCAGTAGTCTGCGTCAAATTCTGAAACTCTCGTGCCAGCTGCTGCACCTCAATAGTCGGTGAGAACTCCGCTCTAAACCTGGCCAAGAAATCACTCCATGTCATCGCCTCCAACGCGGCATCATCTCCCAGGGCATGACCAATCTCTTCCCACCAATCCCTCGCTCTGTCCTTCAGAAGACAGGAGGCGAGTCTAACCTTGTCCCCTTCGGGACACTTGCTCGTACGAAAAGCGTTGGCAACATCAGCCAACCATCTGCTACTAGCAATGGGGTCCCTAGCCCCATGATAATCTGGTGCCCCGCAGGCCCTGAACTCTCGAAATGTTAAGGTACGCGCTCCCAACAAAGCCATCATCTCAGTACGGAAGGCTCCCAGCCTCTCATCCAAGATCTCCAGTATACCCTCCTTGACCGTGCCAAAGATCACAGGAGTCTGAGCTAGAATATTGCGCGTAACCTCAGCTGATATCAACTCTCTCATCCGCTCCTCGAGCTGCTCGGCCCCTGAACCCGAGCCTGATCCCTCTCCGGCGCCTGATCCGCCCGATGGTCTCTCTCGCAACGTCACCATGCTGAAAATATAACACAATCACTATCAGAATACTCATCACTGCTGCGAGACCAAACACACCCTACCGGTTCCCGGTCTTGTCTCGGCATTTCCCGAATCGAGTACGAATCCTCTGCTTTCAGTAGTACGGGCCCATACTACCTTCCACATCTATCCGTACTTTCCTCAGGAATTGCTTCGACTCCACCAAGTCCCTTAACCACTAATACTGCTCCTAGAACTATCTCATCCTAGGCTTACCCTAGGGAAACCTCTGACTCAACCCAAACCAGTCCTCAGCTGCTGAAGGTCTCCTCGTGATGCCAACTAGCTATCACCTGGATACCGTCACATGTGACGAGGCTCAGATAATCCTTCAAGTAAAAGACTCGTTCCTACAACGGTTGGACTCAAACAAGAGGTGCGCAATAGGACCAAATCCAACACTCTAAGATTATTCAACCCTGATCACATGTGGCATGTCGTATCCACCTAATGGCTAACTCCCATCACTCAGAATCCCACAATGCACAAAGCAAGCAGCATTCGGACAAGGGAAAATCTAACCATAACATACTTAAGCAATCATATCCACCTAGCAAGAATCTGAACTAGCATGCAACACAAACTCATAAACTCAGGCATAACCTAAACATGCTATCCTACTACTGTCTAATCAGCACTATCATGTAGCTCAATAGCACAAATAACAGGCACATAAGGCATCATCCCTAGATCCTTAGTCCTATTCTAGCATACTGTTCTACTAACTGATAATCATAACATAAACTTGTATGGGTATTTTGGGGTACTTACTTGAGCTCGGTTGATTGCATGCACCACACCCATTTTCTCTTTTCAAAATTCTTCTCTTTCTGAATTCTTTTTGCTTTTCTAAAACTGTTTTTCATTCTCAAAATTCTTTTTACAAAACTGTCTTTTCATTTTTATAAACTTTTTATCCGACCCCTTAGTTTGAGTTCAGGCACACCCAAGAGTATGCCCGAATCCCTCAAACCAAGGCTCTTATACCAACTTGTAACGTCCCAAAATTCAAGACTAAAAATTTCTTTTAATAAAACATTACTATAAGCAAATTCATCATTTCAAAACATAAACAAAGTATTAGTTTCCAAAATACATGTTCGTTATCAGAGTAAACATTCCCAGGCTGTCTAAACTATGGTGTGTGCCATGCGATCACCCCGAGCTCTTCCCTCCGCTACCGGAAGTACCTAAAACCAAAACTTAAAACCGTAAGCACGAAGCTTAGTGAGTTCCCCACCCTACCACATACCATGCATAACCACATACTGCACATACTGGGCCACGCCCACTATCCTGGGCCTAGCCCCCTACCTCTGGCCTCGCCCGCTACAACGGCCCCGCCGCTCCAGGCCCCGCCTGGCTTCGAGCCCCGCTCGGATACAGATCTGTTTCACTTAGGCCTCGCCTGTCATAGGGCCTCGCCCACTAACATTTAATAGCACGTAAACATATCATATCACATCACATAATCTAACACATACTGACGGATCTTATCCTAAGGCCTCGCCTATCTCTGGGCCCCGCCCTTGTCCTGCTACTGATGAGTTATGGAACCCCGTCCATACTCCTGCTGATAGCGAGGTACGGGCCCAGCCCACCCTCACTCCTTCCCTAACTTGGGCCTCGCCCCTGCTCTGCTGCTACTGAGATGTGGAACACCATCCACACTCTGCTATTGGTGAGATACGGGACCTCACCCACACTCACCTCCCTACCAGGCACATACAAGTATCACACAGACAACAAGTATAAACTACCACATAAACCATTCCTTGGGCACCCGCCCTCCATCATTGGACCTCGTCCCGAATATCATACCAGCATACTGTGCCTAGGGCTAACCTTCGGGTCTTCTACTCATATCTACATGGGCCGGCATTGTGGCCGTAGACCCATTCACACAAAGGGAAACTCACCTATACTGGTTGAACTTGCTGATGATCCCACTAGCTGCTGCCCGACCACTCACTGAACTCCTGCTCTACTAGCTTCCCGAGCTATCAATAACAATGCAACACTTAGCCTAACTGACCCCCGACAGTTAACCAAGTCAATTCTGGTCTAAGTCAAAGTCAACCTTTCCAGGTCAACCCTACTCGCCGAGTCCACTTACTGACTCGCCGAGTTCACATACTCAGGGTCCTTCCATTCGCGGCATGACTCGCCGAGTCCAACGATTTCTGAGTCCTGACCTGACCAACTCACTGAGTCTCCACCCGACTCACTGATTCGAGTCTCAACTCGAAGGGTATGGGGCTTCGCGACCTGACTCCCCGAGTCCAAGAACAGACTCGCCGAGTACCAGGCAATCTTCATCCAACTCACCGAGTTGTTCCTCCAACTCGCCGAGTTCATGCCCAACATCATTCGACTCGACGAGTTGTTCATCCCACTCGTCGAGTTCCTCCTCATCTTCATGATACTCGCCGAGTCCACTCGAAGGACTCACCGAGTCCATTCAAATCTTCATACATGCTAAGGACTTTGGAGTCATGCATGGACTCCAAACTATAGATCTATCCTTCCCAAGCTTATTCCTCACGTAAAGTTGCAAAGTTTACGTGTAGAGAAGGAGATCTAGGCACAATGCACCATAAACTAGGGTTTAAGGCCATGGGGCTTCAAAATCGACTCAAGGGCTGATACTTTATGCTTCTCCAGTCCATAACACACTTGGATCTAAAGTAGCAACTCCAGATCCGGCTTCTAACTCAAAAGGGTGACTAACCATGACTTAAAAGCCCCACATCTCACAACCATAGAAGATCTAAAGGAGGGAAACGACTTATTACCTTCAGATGCTCAGAAATGTCTTCCCAATCCCGGATCTACAGCTCCCTTCTTGCACTCTCCAGGTTCTTCTTCTTTCTCCAAGCTTAATGCACTCTTCAAGGCAATAATTGGCTCAATCAATGGATATGACGGCTAGGGTTTGGTATCCAGGGCTAAAGAGGCAGTAAGGAACCCTAGGAAGAAGATTAAGACGTTTATATAGGCTCCAAGTCCCGAATTTAGGGTTTTCCACACACAGACCAGACTCGCCGAGTCACCTTGGCCGACTCGCCGAGTCGGTCACTTACTCCTCGACCCGGATCCCGCTCGGACTCGCCGAGTTCCTCCTTGGACTTGCCGAGTCGCCCTTAAAATTAAGGTTTTCTTTCCTTTCTTGGCCTTCCAGATTTTGGGTGTTACACACTGGGAGTGCGAACCCTCACTAACTGTAGCTCACAATCAATCATCGCCCCATTGGGGCTCAGCCAATCCATGCCTACTATGACCTTATTCCATCGCAGGGGAATAGGGACCGAGTCCACCAAAAACTGCTCATCGAATAACTGAAGAGAACATCCTCTGTGTACTCTAGCAACCCTAACGGTCCTGTCATCTGCGATCTCGACCTCAAGTGGACAATCCAGCTCCCCTGGAGCTCAACTAAACCTCTTGCTAAGTACAAGCGAAACGAATGATCGGGTAGCCCCCGAATCAAACAATATTGTGGCTGAAATTCCGTTCACTAGGAACGACCCTATACAAAACATATAATCATAAGAAACAATCAATAATAAATGCAGAGATAAGACATACCCGTCACCACATCAGGAGTCGCTCGCGCCTCCTCTGTTGTCAGCTGAAAAGCCCTACTCTTCACCACTGGCGTCTCAACTCGGCCCTGGCGGCCGTCTGTAATCCTCAAGGTGACAGGGGCAGGTGCTGACACCTTCCCTGCTGCAGCTAAACTCAGACACTGGGACTTTTTATGTCCCCTCTGATTGCAATGGAAGAAAATCAGATCAGATGTTGCGGTGGCGGTAGTAGTCACTGTACAATCTCTGCTCATATGCCTAGTCCGACCGCACTTGTAGCAGCTAGCACTTCCTGCCTTGCACGCCCCATCATGCAATCTCCCACAGTTGCCACACCGACCATGGCTCTGCTGACTCCTGGACCTGTGATCTGAAACCTTGGGCTTTTTGCCCGAACACCCTGTACCTGAAGCCGCCTCCAACTTCCTTTTCCTCTCCAACTAAGGTCAATCTCTCTTTCCCCAGCCCTAGCAATCATGTCATCCAACGTTTTACAGCTGGACCGGCTCACAAACTGGCGGATATCACTCTACAACATCTCGTGATAACGAGCCTTCTTCATTTCCTCATCAATTGCGTACTGAGGAACGAGAAGTGCCCTCTCCCTGAACTTGGCGGTAATCTCCGCCACTGTCTCTGTAGTCTGGGTGAGGTCCTGAAACTCTCTGGCTAACTGCTGCACCTCAATAACCAGTGCGAACTCAGCTCTAAACTTGGCAGTAAAGTCAGCCCAGGTCATAGCATCCATAGCTGCATCATTTCCAATGACATGTCCAACCTCCTCCCACCAATCTCGTGCCCTGTCCTTCAGGAGACAAGACGCCAATCTAACCTTGTCCCCCTCGGGACACCTGCTAGTGCGGAATGCGTTGGCCATATCCGCCAACCATCTGGTACTCGCTATGGGGTCTCGCGCCCCGTGATAATCTGGAGCTCCACATGCCCGAAACTCCCTGAAAGTAAGTGTGTGCGACCCCATCATGGTCGCCACCTCAACACGAAATATGCCTAACTTCTCCTTCATCAACTATAGTATACCCTCCTTGATCGAACCAAAGATCACGGGAGTCTGCTAAAGAATGATACGGGTCACCTCTGAGGTGAAGAACTCCCTAGTCTGCTCATCTACGTGCTCAGCCCTCGAGCCTGATCCTGATCCCTCGCCGGCTCCTGAACTGCCGACAGCTGGCCTAGGTCGCAAAACCACCATTCTGAAATACATCATAGCAAACGTCAGAAACACTGATAAATCTCGAGGGATCACTACTATTACAGGCTTTCCGGTCTCATCTCAGCCTTCCTCGACTCAGGTACGGATCCTCTGCTTCCAGTAGTATGGGCCCCAACTACCTTCCACATCTATCCGTACCTTCCTCAAGGACCGTCTCGATTCCACCAAGCCACTACTACTGCTACTGATCTCTACTACTCTCATCCTAGGCTTGCCCTAGGGAAATCTCCGACTCAACCAAAAACAGTCCTCAGCCGCTGAAGGCCTCCTTGTAATGCCAATTAGTCATCACCTGAATACCATCACATATGACGAGGCTCAGATAATCCTTCGAGTAAAAGACTCGTCCCTACAACGGTTGGACTCAAACAAGAGCTGCGTAGTAGGGCCAAATCCAACACTCTGAGATTATTCAACCCTGATCACATGTGATGTGATGTATTCACCTAATGGCTAACTCCCATTACTCGGCTCCCACAAAGCACAAAGCAAGCAGCATTCGGACACAGGAAACTACTTAAGCAATTCTATCCTCATAACGAGAAACTGTACTAGCATACAATGCTATGCTCATACTATCAAGCATAACCTAAACATGCTATCCTACTGCTATCTACTCAATACTAGCATGCAATTCTCATAAAGCTGAAGCACATATAACAGGAACATAAGGCATCTTCCTAGATCCTTAGTCCTATTCTAGCATGTTGTTCTATTGAAACTGAAACAGATAATCATAATTTAAACTTGTATGGGTAATTTGGGAGTACTTTCTTGAGCTCGGCTGATTGCATGCACCACACCCTTTTCTCGTTTTCAAAACTCTTTTTCTTTCTAAGTTCTTTTTCAAAAATCCTTTTCGAAAATGTTTTTCTTTTCAAAATCTTTTATCGTGTCCTTAGTTTGAGTTCAGACACACCCGAAAGTGTATCCGAATCCCTCAAACCAAGGCTCTGATACCAACTTGAAACGACCCAAAAATTTTTGTTTTAATATTACTAAAAATTCACAACATCAAATGTCATATATAATAATACCATGGTACGAGTAACTCAAAGCCATAGTAACAGCATTCAAAACAAGACTGTATCAATCATATCAAAATATCAGAGTAAATTCCCAAGCTAGACTGAAGCTGTGGTGTGTGCCATGCCATGATCCCGAGCTCTTCCCCTTACTAGCAGAAGTACCTGAAACCAAAACTGAAACTGTAAGCACAAAACTTAGTGAGCTCCCCCAAACTACCACATACCATACAATAACATATAAAGCACATACTGGGCCTTGCCCACTACATCGGAACGAAGTCCGGAAACTATGTCAGATCGAAGTCCGGAAACTGACCAAGGCCTTGCCCTCTGCATCGGACCGGAGTCTGGAAACTGTCTGCATCGAACCGAAGTCCGGAACTGACGGCATCGGACCGAAGTCCGGAACTAACTGCATCAGACCGAAGTCCGGAACTGACTGAACATAATATGGCATAACATATCAATTAACATAAACTTATATACTGCATACTGCATCGGACTGAAGTCCGAAACACATAACACATAGACATGCTTGAATCACAAAGACACCGAGCACCCTGAACTACTGCATCAGACCGAAGTCCGGAACTAACTGCAAATTAAACAGGCCGACATTATGGCCGTAGACCCGTTCCTACTGGAAGGAAACTCACCTCGGAAAGCTGATTGTTGAAAACCCGAGTGAAAGATCCCTGACTGCTGTCCCGGCTACTCTCCGGCTATTAAGACAATTCAAACACTTAATCAAAAGGGGATCTTTTGATGGGTAAAATGACTATTTTACCCCTACTATGGTGTGGGTCATAATCATGGCCCAAACCCTTTAATTCTTTCTAAGTCCTCCACTGGCCTATTAAAGGCCCACCAATGGCCCAGTCATACTAAATTGGGCCTACTTCACATATGGCCCTTCATAAGCCCAAGACTGCCCTTGGCCCATAATCTAACTCCTATTGGCCCACTAAGGCCCTAGGTCCATAATACAGCCCACACTGAGGCCCAATACTCAAGGTCCAAACTAACTGTGTTACGCGGGGCGTACTCTAGAGTACGCTTAGCGTAACGGCTTGATGGCGAGTACGATGGGCGTACCTACACATACGCTCATCGTAATACCCTAATAAGTTCTTTCTCTATTAAGTGCTTAATACTCCGAGTCAGAAGCTACAATCTTAGATCCAGGTCTTATCCCACGTCTTAAACCATAAAGTTGCTTACTTGATGCCTTACAAGACTCCCATAAGCTCAAACTTCTAAAAACAACCATCTATTTCCAAAAAGGTGGCTAGTTCTCATGCATGGCTTCATGAAAGCCTCAAAGATCGAAACTTTACTGCTATGGGGACACTTTGAGCTTCAAGGATAGCAATCCCAAGCTCCAAAACGAAGTTGCATGATAAAGGTCCTTCCTTTGGACCTAAAAGGTCCAAACTTCCAAAAACTCCTAGATCTAAGCTTACAAGAGGAAAGTTGGAAGCTATATACCTCTTTTGGATGCCAAATGAAGAAATGATCCCAGATCCTTGAGCTCAAGGTACTCAAGTTCTCCTTCTTCCAATCCTCTTCTCTTCTTCCAAGATTTTCTTCACAAAAATGAACCCAAAAGATCAACCACACACAAACAAAGGGGTAAGGGACGAACTAGGGTTTTCTGAGAGTGAAGGATATGTGAGGAGGCCAAATGAGGGGCTATAATGGGGTTTAAATACGTCTCAAACCCTAAAATTAGGGTTTGACATCTGGCCGTGTACGCTGGGCGTACCTTAGGGTACGCTGCGCGTACGCCTCTCATAACCCACGCATCCTAGGGACACTACGCCCCGCATACAATGGGTTATGCCCTGCGTACGACTTATGGGCAGCCTACAACTCGGCCCAAGAATCAAGAAGGCCCAATCAAATCCAAGATGTCCAATTCCAATCATAGCCCAACTAAAACTCAAGAAATTAAATTAATTAATACCTCTAAAGTTGATCGTTACTGTTCATGTCGTCATTATTATGGGATATTTAGATTATTTTGGGAAAACATCAAACGCGTTGCAATATAAATCAGCATATGGTTACCCACGGGTCAAATGGTCAATGATATTGGGTATCATATTCTAGTATAAAGTATAAAATATATAATGTATAATACTTGATACATTTAAAAAATATATATATATAATTTTTTATTAAAATTCTAAATGGGTTGGCGGGTCAACCCGTATATTTTTTAGAAACTGTCACACCCCCGAACCAGACGGCAGAGCGTGACTTAAATTGAATATCATCATAATGAATATACATGAATCATAACATAAACATCATCATGCATCAATATATTACAACTGACATTGTTCACATTAAGTACATTGTTTTAACATCACAAATCCATAACATAAATTGTTTGATAGTTTTCAAAAGCACAACACCCTAACATACTTGGTACTACTCATCAGCTTACCAGTTACATGAGAATACAAGTTATTTTGAAAATGGTCAACATATGGAATGTTGGTGAGTTCATAAGCAGGTTTGATAAGAAAATGTTTTGTGTAGTTTGTAAGAAAACAACCCAGAAAATCCGATATTTTCTGAAAAGACCATTGTTTATATAAAACTGTGAAGATCTGTAAATATATGCATGATGATTTCCAAACGTGTATGGTTGAAAAGCTTTGTATTAAAAGTACCAGTGAAAAATGTTGATCTTCCCCGGAAAACCCGAAGTTTTACGATAACAAAATATCATATAACTGTTCAAATTGTTATTCCATCACATGAATGATTTTTATTTGCCTTGATTACTCGATTAGTATTGGGTTTATTTATGTGAGTCGTTATAACCATGCATGATAATGACTAGTTCGTCTGTCTTGGCACTCTGGTGAACGCCGGAATTGATCTTAAGATTTTGTCACCCTAGACTGGCCGAGTCTAACTGTAGCGAACAGCTGAGGTGTAGGGGAGTCACCCCCGTATAGATCAATACACAAACTCTCGCTCTCCCTCCAGGAGACTTTGATTATAAATACAAACTACGACCGACACACGTTGGTGCCACCCGTTATTACTCACTAAATACCAACTGAATTTGATTACTATTGATTATCGACCTGTATTTGTTTACTTGAATTGATGGTGAGCCTAACAGACGAGAAGAAGAGGACCACGAGATCCTACTAATCACGTTTGTTATTCAAGGTTGTTGAGTATGCGACGGATGCGTTGGTCTATTTTGCATATGATTTATTTGGACCTTACTAGCAATGCTAATGGTCCACTAAGCCCAATAGCACATAAAAGCCATTGAGGGTCCCTTAAGTGTGTAATTGCGTTACAGAAGGCCCAATACACATTTACTTTTATCGTTGGGCCCAAAAGTTATGTTAATGGGTCACGAATGCCCAATAAGCATGATTTGAGACTTTTAAGCCCAAAGATTTGAATATTTACTTGTTTTAGGTATAGTATAATTGTCGGAATGTTTGATTGAACAATTGTTAAATTTGTATCGGTACGAGACTGGTCGGTCGTTTATAACGATATTTGGAAATTTATGTATATTCATCTTTCCATTTTTCATAAGTTGTAGTTTGGTATTTTTGACCCAAATATCTTACTAATAAAATAATTGACTCAAAATATTGGTTTGACCTTTTCAGCCCTTCTTTAATAAAAGTGACTATTTTAGTCCCTTATATAAAAAAGACATTTTAGGCCCTAAAACCATTTTCTTGTCATTTTTGACCCATAGACTTGTTTAAGTGATGATTTTAGCTCAAAATTTACTCCTTGGCAGTTTCAGCCCCTCCAGTAAAGAGATTTTAAATTTAAACCCAAACTTTTCGCAACTTTTACAATTTTGGCCCAAAATCCAAAAAGTTTACATTTTTATCCTTGTTTGAAAAAAAAATCATTTTAACCCCTGAAATAGTTTTGTTTACCCTTTTACCCCCTGTTTTGAGAAATATATAATTTCAATCCCTTGAAAATCACATTTTTCGCAATTTTTGGCTTAATGGGCCGAAAAGCCCAAAAATTGGCCCATTAAGCTACAAATTACATTTGTAGCCCTTTAAAGAGTATGATATTCATATAAACCTTTATTTTTACTGTTTTGACTAATTTAGTCCTTAATAAAACCGTGAATGACATCTTTCAACCCCTTTATTTGACAAATATAGCCCAAAAAATGAGTTTTATGTTGCAATATCTTTATTATAACCTTAGAGGGTAGTTTTTCTTGACTTGTTTAGTGTAATATATCATAGATCATGTTTATCTTCCTCTTAGATCCATAGGTCTCGAGATTTCTATTCTTTTTATTACATATTTACCACATAAACACATGAAATCACACATAGCATACAAATACACATAGATCTACACATTTTACTTGTATTCTCCCCCATAAAACATATGAAAACCGAAAATAGAGGGGTATAAACTCACCTTTTCTTGTGGATCTCGGTTTTGAAAAAGAAATGAAAGAAGTTTGATGCTATTTTCGGCCCTAGCAAGCTTTCTTGGGTGGATCTCAAACTTAAGAAGCTTCTAAGGAGTAGATCATGAAAATTGTGTGAGTTAGGAAGAAGTTTTGATGAAGTAAAGAGTCTAGGTTATGGATCTAAACAATAACTTACCAATGATGATGATTATTGTGGAATAACCTTCTTGAAAAGCCCTAGATCTCGAAATTTTGGTCGAGGAAAGGAAAGTGTTCTTGAGAGAACATGGAATGAGAGTTTGAAGTTGTGTGGGTGTGTTCTCCTTGTGTTATCGGCCGAAGAAGAAAAAGAGAGGGGAGAAGAGAGAGAGTTCCATGGATACATGAGCCTTGCATGGTAGTATGGGATGTAATTGTTTTATTATTTGTTGTGCAATATGGAGGTGGCACCTCCAAAGTCAACCTCCATTTCGTTTTTTTTTTTATTTATTTATTTTTTTAATTTTTTTTTATGTTGGCCGAGAATGGGCTAAGGAGAGGATCAGAGGAATGTTTTGGGCCTTTTTGTGTTTGAGTGCATAATATGGCCCCAATTTGATGGTTTTCAGCCCATTGGCCCTTTTAGAGAAATTCACGGCCCAATATTCATCAAGTATGAGTTTTATGGCCCATTAGGGCTAATTAGATTTGTTATGGCCCAATAAGGCCCATTAAAGATAACTAGTCCATTCTAGGCTTATGAGGCCCAAAATGTTATGTTTCATGCAAATGGGTCCAATTAGCGTCCATTTAAGGGTCCTAAGCCCAAAGTAGTCAAATTTGGAAACATATTGGCCCATTAGGCCCAATAAGGAAGTCCTAGTCCAAAATGGATTTAAATCGGAATTTTTAGGGTTTACAGCTTTCGTTGACTATTTGAAAGTTTGTATAGGGTGTTTGATGGAAATTTTTGTTGTTATTAAATAAGCATCATACATGCTTTCACATTTTTGGTTCACAAATGTTATCATTGTTATTGTTACAAGGTATAGAATTCGTAGTTGTGACAGAAACTCATTTATGACCTGTTTAATAAACAGGTTGACGGGTTGGTGGGTTGTAAAACTCAACCCAAACCCGTTTATTTCGTGTCGTGTCGCTGGTCATTTCGTGAGTCGTGTCGAGAATTGTCAGATCTAAAATTTCCTTTCATAATTAGCATTGGAGTATTAAAATCGGATAAACCAGATAACAAATCCGAACCGATCCGATAGGAAAAACGGATATGACCACATAACCCGTTACACCAGAGGTTTTTCACGGTTTAATGTCCGAACCCCATGTACTCTCTCGCCTTCCCTTACTCCGTTTTCTTTTTCGTCTTCGTAATCTCCGGCGTCTCCGCCTCCGCGATATAGGTACCTCTCTCTCTCTCTCTCTCTCTCTCTCTCTCTCTCTCTCTCTCTTCCACTTCATACCCATGCGTGCTTGCTTATGCAGGTGATAAAAAAACGAGACACGTTTGTTTAGTGAATGCATATGCAGTTCTTTGCTAGATTATTTTGTTTGTTGATGTGTTCTGTAAAGTTGTTTGATTAGAGGATTCATTGCATAGTTCTAATGTCGGATAAGTGTATATTTAGTGATCGTCCGCCAAGTGTTCGATGTAATGTCAATGCGAGATGGTGGGGAGCCACTCGATCAAATAGACAAATATCATTAAAAAAATATGAAATTTATAGATAGAAACCACGGTGTATAAAAATTTCTGTTGTGTACCTCATCCAAACGGTTTTGTAGGAGTAATAACTTGAAAATCTGTGCATAGAAAGCTGTAATTTGCAACCTCGGATGCCATTTTTAGTCTTCTTGATGTTTTATTTCGAATTTATTTCAAGAACATTAGTGATCCTGTTTGACATACTTACAGGTGTAAGCTTATTACAATCAGAAGTGAAACAAGAGCACCAAAGGTTTTCATTGTCCCTTTTCTCCAGAATCTTCAGTTTGATAATAATGGAAACAAAGAAGAAACAAGGTTTAAATATTGAAGGATACCCAATTGAAGGTTTATCAATAGCTGGACATGAAACTTGTATAATTCTCCCTAGTTTTAATTTAGCCTTTGATATTGGAAAATGCCCTCAAAGAGCCATTTCTCAACAATTCCTCTTCATCTCTCATGGTCACATGGATCACATTGTATGTAACACACAAACACACTCTCTTTTTTTATATTGTTAGTATTTTTCTTCTTGAATATTATTATAAAAAGTTGAAAGTTTATTTTTTTCTTTAGGGAGGATTGCCTATGTATGTTGCAACTCGTGGTTTATATAGAATGGCTCCCCCTACAATTATTATACCAAAAGTCATTAAAGAAAATGTTGAAAAGATCTTTGAAGCACATAGGGCCATGGATCAATCAGAATTGAAGCATACATTGATTGGATTAGATATTGGTAAAAAAAAAAAGAAATTCACTTTATTTTTACTAATTTCAGTCAATGTTAAATACTTAAATCAAATTGATACATCAATATCTTTGTATCTCAGGGGAAGAGTTCTACTTGAGAAAAGATTTGAAAGTAAAAGCATTTAAGACATGCCATGTCATCCCAAGTCAGGTTAGTTTTCTTTACTCATTGCTAAGATGCCTTTTTTTAATGCTAAAAAGTTAGAAAATAAGTAAATAACCATTATATTATTTGGTTTTTACAAATTTGAATCACATCTTTTATCTTTATATTGCAATAACTTTTAAATTATTATGTTAGACAGTTATAACCGAAATAGATTATTCGTATACAATTAGTTTTAGTTAAATTATCTTATCACTGAAAAAACCATTTATCAATTAAATATATTACATTTAACACACTCTAATAAATAGGGTTTTCTGCAGAAAAGTCCCATTATTTTGGGAAATTTTTGATAAAGTCCTACTTTTTTTTTAACAGAAAAGTCTTGATTATTTAATTTTACATAATAATCTGTCATTTCCTGTTAAAATAAAAATTTTGACTTTTTCGTTAATTTAGGCAAAATATTAAATAATCACAACTTTTCAGTTCAAAAAAAAAAATCTAGGACTTTATCAAAAAATTTCCCAAAATAACGGGACTTTTCTGCAGAAAACCCCTAATAAATATTAAACATGAATTTATAATATAATATCACAAGCAACAAATATTGTATATCAAAAAAATACTATACAAATAATTAATAAAAAATGTATAAAGTTGAAGGAACATATTGTACAAAGGAAAGTTTAGTGTAAAGCAATTTGTTATATCACTGTTTTTTCACACAACAAAAGGACTTTAAAATTTAAATACTATCAACTTTATTATCATTAAAGTTATATGATATTGTTTGATATTAATTTCCTCAAGTTTTTGACTCATATGAATCAGGGTTATATAGTTTATTCTGTGAAACAAAAGCTTAAACCTGAATATGTTGGACTTCAAGGGGAAGAAATCAAGAAATTGAAGTTCTCAGGTGTGGAGGTTTGTCTTTGTTTTTCAAATTATATATATTTTAATTTATAATTGACATACATGAAATAAAACAAATAGTAAAAATATAATAATTTCTTATATTTTTGACAGATAACAAATACAACAACATCACCTGAAGTAGCTTTTACAGGGGATACTACATCCGACTTCATACTTGATCCTCACAATCTTGATGCATTAAAAGCAAAGATTCTCATTATGGAGGCAAGAAAATCTGTTTTTGATCATTATTATTATTTTTTTTTAAATTTTTTTTTAATTTGCGTGTTTGTTTTCTTCATGTTTAGAGTACTTATGTGGAGAATACAATGTCAGTGGAGAATGCAAGAGACTATGGACACACGCATTTATCTGAGGTCAAATCTTTTGTTTTGTTTTTTTTTGACTTTTGACTTTTGACTTTTGACTTTTGATTGTTGTGGTAAATCAGATAATCAGTCATGCTGAAAGATTTGAGAACAAAGCAATTGTATTGATCCACTTTTCAGCTCGGTATCACTTGGATGTAAGTTTTACTACTTTACCATTAACCCCTTTTATTAATTTGTCCTTAGACATAAGGGTAAAATGGTCATTTTTCCAGCTCATTCGGTCCAAAAAAGAAACAATCTTTGTTAATATTTATGCGGTGCATAACGTAACAAGTTGTACCGTGTTTGACACACATTGGACTTGGACTACTGTTAGATCTTTTGTTTGTTTAAAAAGACGTAAATGCCCTTCTCTAGGTAGTAATAAAAAATAGTGATAGAAATTGAGGTGAGATGTGGTTGAATGAATGAATGAATATTTAGGTGATTGAAAAAGCTGTTGCTGCATTGCGAGCACCATTGGCAGGGCGTGTTTTTGCACTAACGGAGGGCTTCTAGGATCTGTTGTGTTTTTTTTTTTTTTTTTTTTTTTTTTTTTTTTTTTTTTTTTGTGTATTTGAGAATTGAGATGATTGTGTTTATTAATTTATTTTAACTTGATTCATAAAACTTCAAAAGTATGAAACTCAGTGTTGCCCCATTTAAATGTTTATTTTTTTACACTCGAGTGACGTGAAGATGACAGTTTTGTCGCCTCTCCATGTCCACGTGTCTAGATGATTTGTAATGTGAATGTCCTTCAAAGCAAAGCGTTAGTTGTTAGAGTTCAATAAGAGCACCACCGAATATAAATTGGATCGAGTGGATGACTTATTGGCCAACAAACAAATTATGGTTAACGAATATTTTCTACATGTCCATGCTTGTGTTAATAACCATTTACATCCAATTCGGTTGCATCGCGAGTGTTGATAACAATTTACCTCAAATTCGGTGCATCGGGAGTGTTAATAATAACCACCCTAGCATGACACAAGGGCAACCTAGACCATACAGTCATCAACAACCCATCAAGAAAGAATTACTATAAATTCTCTTTGCAAAATAAAAACATGCAGGTTATTATTGTTTTCTGATGTATGGTTCTGAATATCATACCACAAAGCCACATATATCAGTTTTCTCCTACCATCAAAGACCATTAGTTCAACTTCAAGGTCATTTGTGTTGTTGGCGATTGCAACTAATATGATTGATTAGATCATATTCCATATTCCAAGCCTCCCTATTTAGTGGAAAGATTCATATGGTTATATCACCTGAATATAATAGTAAACATGATAGATTTAGTTGTTAAAAAGACACAAAGACCCTTATTACATATACCAAAATCAAAACCCAAAAAATGATCATAATTTAAAATAACAGGCTTATTCAACTTTTGTTATTGAATTACATTCCATTCTATGACAACCAAATGTGTGACAACATTGTACTTTGAGAAATCCGCCCAATTATATAGCAATGTCATACACTTGCAGCCATTTGCTGCTATAATTTGATGTAATTTTCAAAGTATAATGTCCTAGTTAGTGAAAATTTGAAAGTGTAATGCTATAAAATGTTGTGAGATCATCAATGTAGCCCTAAAATCCACTTTTCTAACACCATTCGAAATTTGTCTCTTTATCCCCATCTTTGTGCCCGACTATAGGTAAGATCCCAAAACTTTTATAGTAACATCACGTGAGCTGCTTACAACTAGACCTGGCAATGGGGCGAGTTTGGAGCGAATCGACCTTAATCCAAACCCTTTTAACAAATTCCAAAACCCGATCCAAACCCGCTCCGTAACCTGCAGGGTTTTAAATAATCAAACTCATACCCTTATCCACCGAATCAGCAGATATCCAAACCCGCCCTGTAACCCGTAGGTTTTTTGAATAATCAAACTCATTTTACTTAAATCATAAAACCACATTTGTTAAATAGAACAAATGTTGATTTAGAAACACATTATGTACTCAAAGAGTTTCGATTGGAATTAAAATCATTATGTACATGGGGATCATGTAAGAAGATGTATCATCTTACTTTTTTAATGATTAACAAATAAATTATTAAACTTTCTTACCATCGTTTGTCATCACTAGCCAAGAACATCTAAGTGCACTTACTGCTAACAACTTCCTTATAATTACTTTAAAAAAAACTGAAACTGGTAATAAAATATACTCTTGTAGCCGAGACATTTGAACTGTAGCATTAAGAATTGAAAACCATTAACAAATAACATCTATATCTATATCATATCATCATATCATATCATATCATACTATATTATAAAGGAATCATTTTTTCTTTCATCACATTCATTTGAAACTCCCATGCATTTTGTCTTTCACCACATTAATTTTGTGACATCCCCAATTTCACGGCCAGAAAAGACCGATTTGTTTATGCTTGTTTTTAAAATCAGAGTAATCTTTTAAAAGAAAACAGTTGCGGAATTTGTTCCCAAAATATGATAAAGATTTATCAAAGCATTTCTTTAAAGAAATGTATTTTTATTATATAACAAAATCTCGGGATGTCATGTTCCGATACAGACACATAAGCATAAACAGAACTTACATTATTTACATTAAAGATTTACATCTCCTTTAATCTCTCAGTGCAAAGCAGCTTCGTATCGATACCTGTGATACAATTAAACTGAGTGGGTCAGGCTTGGGAGCCTGGTGAGCATATAGGGTTTTCGACCCACAATAATATAATTATTATATTCAACCATTAAACAATCAACCCAATTACCCATCACCATTATCTTCTTTATTTCTTAAGGTTTTACCCTATTAATCAACTATCCTTCCTTCATTCATTCCTAAGGATTGACCTAAGGAATTAGCACAAACTTCCATTTCTACATAAGGCGCATCTGCCAATATTATCCTTTAAGCGCCTCTGCCAGGATTACGTCATACACTATGAGGCGCGACTGCCAGGTTTATGACATTCTCTTTTAGGCGCATCTGCCGACATTATCTTATAAGCGCATCTGCCAAGATTATCCTATAAGCGCATCTGCCAAGATTACCCTATAAGCGCATCTACTATTGTTACGACAATCTCTATTTGGCGCGTCTGCCAAGATCACGACATTTACTACTTGGTGCATCTACCGATATTATTCTCAAGCGCATCTGCTAGTTTTATGACATTCCTTAATTGGTGCATCTACCAATATCATTCTTAATCATCTTTCATACCTCATCATTTTATCACATACCAACTATCTCATTTACCCATGTTCTACCAAACATATTTGTAGATATAAAATACATATACAGTTTAACTCATTTAAAAAATATATAAAACATTCATTTCATACTCATCTCAAATAAACAACAATATATAAACACATAGCACGTATTTTATAACAAATACTTCATATTTATGTGTTAGAAGAAAGTAACCACACACTCTCCCAAACATATACTTAATACATTCAAACAATACTTGTATTATACCCGTGTTTATGAAAGGGACTATACACCCACACGTATAAACAACTTTATATTATACACATAGCACATATTTTATAGAAAATACTTAATATTTATGTGTTAGAAGAAAGTAACTACACACTCACACATATAAACAACTTTATATTATACACATAACACATATTTCATAGCAAATACTTAATATTTATGTGTTAGAAGAAAGTGACCACACATTCACACATATAAACAACTATATATATACACATAGCACATATTTTATAAAATACTTCATATCTATGTGTAAGACGAAAGTGACTATACACTCACTTGATCAGAAGATGATCGGACAGCACTACGGCTTGTAGAAGTAGTATCTCTCCGCAGATCTGGAAGATCTTCACAAAAATCGAACTTCTCGCGGGCAGAGCTTCGGCTCGGGAATCACGCTCTTCGGGATTCTTGGGGCTTCGGATCTTGCTTCGGGACTCGGGAATGATACCGGGGCTTCGGGGTACTTCTGGCATGCAAATCGAGGTAAAACGGGAGAGAGAGAAGAGAGAAAATAGCAACCCTAAACGTCTGGCCCTTCAAATCTATTTATAGGGCAAATTTGGCCCTTGCCACGTCGTGGCAACCTTTTTCCACGTCGTGGGGTTGGTCGTCACTGCATGCGTCATCCCAAGTTGCATCTGGGGGCCTCCCGGAGGTGTCAGGAGACTTGCCACGTCGTGGCACTGCTTGCCACGTCGTGGTCTCTGACAGTTTTGGGGTTTCGCGCCCCGAACTTCAGAAATTCATAACTTTCGCATACGAACTCCGTTTTCGACGTTCTTTATATTGACGCGAAGGTGAGATTATGCTCTACAACTCTCGTTTAGACTCCATTGGCTAATTTTGAATTTATTTTTAATATATTATAAGTATATTACTTATATATTATCTTTAGTAGACCGGGACAGGAAAACTCCGTTATAAACTCATAACTCCTTCATTTGAACTCCGTTTTCTTCTGTCTTTTTATCGTTGGACTACTATCGAAGAAATCTTCGACTCTAGTTTAGATCACTAAGGATAGATATCTATCTACCTTAAATTCACTATTTACGTCGCGCTGGGTCGCGCTAGGTTGTGCCGGTTCTGTCGCGAAACTTCGACATGTCATAACTTCTTCGTTATAACTCGGATTTCGGCGTTCTTTATATGCACGAAAACCTTGTGACATATACTACAACTTGGTTAAGATTAATCCTTCTAAATAATCTTCCATCAAAAAGTCATTTTTTGATGCTTATCGTCTCTAAATTGACTATCCCTAATCTACGGGCGTTACAAATTTGAAACTCCCATGACTTTTCAATTTCTTTCTAATAATGATTATAAGTTGGTTAATAAAATTAAATTAATATCAAACCTGAAGTGTAATTATATATAAACTAAATTTCAATATTAAAAGAATATATTTACTTCCACTTATAAAGTTATGTTTTTTTTTTTTTTTTTTTTTTTTTTTTTTTTTTTTTTTAACTTTTTACCTATTATACTTAATTTATTAGTTTTAATATATTGTTGGATGTAAACCATTATAATTTTAAAGCTACAACTTTTGAACAATTTGTATAAAATATTTAAATTATAAACTTAAATATAACATTATAGGAGCAACTTAAATATAAATTTTAGTTTAACTTAAACAACCCAAATAATATTTTGTAAATAGTTAATATTGATAAATTGTAGTGTCTTTCTAATAATGATTATAACTTGGTAAATAAGATTAAATAAATATCAAACTTAAAGTGTAATCATAAATAAACTAAATTTCAATATTGAAATAATATATTTACTTCTACTTATAAAGTTGTCTTTAACTTTTAACATATTATATTTAATTTATTATATTTAATATGTTGTTGTATGTAAACCATTATCAATTTAAAGCTACAACTTTTGAACAGTTTGTACTAAATACTTAAATTGTTAATTTAAATATAACATTACAGTGTCAACTTAAATATAAATTTCAGTTCCACTTAAAAATTCCAATGAATATTTTGTGAATAGTTAAAAGTGATAAATTGTAGTGCTAAATGCAAAAACTAAATTATAATATCAATTTAACTAAAATATTTCCTAAAGATATTTGTATAATCGTTAAAAGTTTTCAAATAAGTAGCTTAAAATAACTTACAATAACAATAGTTAACATAACTCTATATAAATTGTTATATTGTTACCTTTAAAATCAAAAAACAATGTCTGACGTTTTAAATAATTATTAGGATAAAAATTAAAACGTTAAGAAAATAAATTTAAAAAATTAATTAACAATAACAAAAAATATAAATAACATTAAGCCATATATTATATTTAATTATATTCATGAGTAACTCGCAGGTAGAAGTCATTACTACGCTTGAGATTATACAATTATAATAGATGTGTATATTATTATATAATTCAAAATAATCAATATAGTATATCAATTTAGTATACGAATTATTATATCAAACTTAACAACAACGTTATTGTTATATTAAAAAAAATATATATTTGTATAAATTTCAACTATATAGGCGCTTTTGCGCAATACGCGTGCATTCACATAGTATACTTATAAAGGAAATATTTTTCCTTTCACCACATTCATTTGAAACTCTCATGCATTTTTCCTTTCACCACATTCATTTGAAACTCACATGACTTTTCAATTTCTTTCTAATAATGATTGTAAGTTGATTAATAAGATTAAATAAATATTAAACCTAAAGTGTAATCATGTATAAACTAAATTTCAATATTAAAAAAATATCTTTACTTCTACTTATAAACTTATGTTTTTTAAACTTTTAACACATTATATTTAATTTATTAGTTCTAATATATTGTTGTATGTAAACCATTATCATTTCAAAGCTATAACTTTTGAACAATTTGTATAAAATACTTAAATTATAAATTTAAATATAACATTAAATGATCAACTTAAATATAAATTTTAGTTTAACTTAAACAACCCAAAGAATATTTTGTAAATAGTTAAAAGTGATAAATTGTAGTGTCTTTCTGATAATGATTTTAACTTGGTTAATAAGGTTAAATAAATATCAATGTAAAGTGTAATCATAAATAAACTAAATTTCAATATTAAAATAATATATTTACTTCTACTTATAAAGTTATATCTTTAACTTTTAACATATTATACTTAATTTATTAGATTTAATATGTTGTTATATGTAAACCATTATCAGTTTAAAACTACAACTTTTGAACAGTTTGGACAAAATACTTAAATTGTTAATTAAAATATAACATTACAGTGTCAACCTAAATATAAATTTCAGTTCCACTTAAAAAACCCAATGAATATTTTGTATTTATAAGGTTATGTTAACTATTTCCGAATTCTTCATTAATCCCAATGAATCTCGAGTTCTATCAAATAAGGGATGGCTAGGTGATATCATATTGGATGTAGGATATGTTTGTTATATAAATATACTATTTGGAAAATCCACTTGAAGCACCTCACTAAGATCCTGCCTAGACATCACTCACATAAGTAGACCAATCAATATTCTAAATGGAATTATCGATAAATCTTATTTATACCTTCTTAATAATGACTATGAACTTAAATGTAAGTTACACTTAAAAGCATAGTAAGTGTACCTCAACACATATGTTTTCTAGCAAAAACTTGGAAACTTTGACGCCAAATACTTCTTTCTGCCAAGCTTTCCGACGTTGCATCGCCCCATTAAAATGCTAGAAAACTCAGAAGATTGGATTTCTAGAGATAGAAAGAAGTGTTTGGGAGTTAATGTGTGAAGAAATGAGGCACAAAATCAGACTATATGCAGAAACTTTTGAAAAACATGTTGAACCCTGCTCACATGGTGGCTTCTGGTTGGGCCACGTCACCATCGAGTTGTTGGGAGGGGAGGAGTCTTCTGGTGCCACGTATCGTTCGTCGGATGGTGCCACATCGCCATATGTAGGTAAATTCTTGCGTTCTTTGGATCTCAATAGCTAATCCACATTATATTTTTTATTTTACAATCTATAAATATTACATTATAAAAATACTTTATGAAATTCATAATTTCTTTATACGAACTCGGTTCTCGAAGGTCTTTATATCTATAGATTCGTATTTACAAGCACATCAACTCTTGTTTACATTGTTTTGACTAACGAGTAACCTATTCTCATTTTGTGTTTTACAACAAACACTGACACACTCTATCGAACACGTAACTTCGAAAAATCATAACTTCCTTATATGACGTCATATTATGACGTTCTTTATATTTACGGGTTCATAATCACAACTACTACAACTTTCATCAACATTATCTATTCAAAATACTATTTTTATTCTAAATATTATTTAACGTAATTCGTTAAGTGTATAAGGTTTTAAACAAATATTATAAGCCCATATTATTTGTCTATAAAACATGTACACAATAATTAAATAGAATTATCATTTATATAACCCATATTGTGTACAAATAATTCTTATTTATTTACAATTATCCTATTCGAGGATTTTAACTATTAAAAAAAAAAGAATAATAGTAATTATATCCCTTAAATGTCTAGCCCGAATTCATGGGTGTTACACATGATTTGTTTTCTAACCCATTTTATGGTGTTTTACTTGGTTATAAGCTAGAAAATTATTCATATTGATGAATTTGGGTTTAGGTAAAAACCAATCATGAATCCTGGTTATAATTATAAGTAATGGAGTTGATAAGCAAGTAATCGATTGAATTCTATGATCATATGGTGAATCTGATGCACTAATTCCAAATGGATGCTTAAAATTATAAAACGTGATTAAAACATGGACTTGGTCATTCCATGGCTTATGTTGTGTAACAAAGATAAGTGACCCTTATGAGTGAACCTATGATTATGATCCTGGAATTTAGTTTGATTCATTAGGATATAGTCATGAAGCATATTCGAGTAACTCTAAATAGTAAACCCATGATTTCATCCTCACTTTCATCATCATAGGGTCACCTTGTCATTGATTTATCCTGGTTACTTAGTACCTTCATACATGTCCAAGATGAAACAACACCACCGTTTGTATTTGGAACCGTCTATAGTGAGTTTAAAACTAAACCGAGAGCAGACATTAATTAGGGTTTATGTCGGTTGGTGTGATGAGGGTACCATGGTGGAGGAGGCAACAATATTGGTCATGAGGGATAAGCAGAAGAATATAAAAATAAAAGTACTAAAAATAGAAATAGAGTCCGATAATGCTTATAGTGAGTATAAGGATTATAGTGATTGGATTACGTAAATCCTTGAGTGAAGATACGATCGACATTGGAAGAGACAATACAGATCGGTGAAGGTAGAGGGAAACAGGAGGAGATCACAAGACAACGACACCAAAGATGATGGTGGTCAAGGATCGTGATCGACAACGACGACAACATGGAGGTCACTGATGATTTTTGTCAATGAGGGCCGAGTACGTATCCGAAAAAAATAAAGAGGACATGTCAAGTTCCTTAGAAATAGAGACTCGATACTATGTTGGATAGTAGAAAATCCCCGTTAAATTTAAAGTTTACAATGCATTACCTAACGATATATAATACATACACAGTGTTACAAAAGAGCCCCTACATTATCCATAAAAAATAAAAAACTCTATAATAAATATTATAAAACAACCAAACTTGTAATCTCTTTATATGAACTTTTTCAATCATTATATTGGATCACAAAGATTTTCGACAAATTATTAAATAGGCGAACTCATACAAAAACCAATAAAATAACATAAATACCGAATCCACAAATAAATTGATAAGTTTTATTGTGGTAATTTTTTTTAATTGATAAGTTGGTAGATAGTTTTTTCTTTTCAATTGATAAGTTGATAGTTTAATGCTGTGAAAAACTTAACAAATAGTTTCGACTTATTCTATATTTATCTCAAATTATTTGGTGTACCCATTCTCTGTGAGTGTGTATGTATTTGATTTTTTTTTATATAAGGGCATATAAAATAACACCCATAATTTCTAGTGATGCAATGAGATTTAATCATATCTTTTTCGATGTCACATCCGATGAAATATACGAAAACATAAATTATGCCAATATAAAAGTCCTTTTAAAAATATATTACTTTTAAATTCTGTAAGAACAAATAAATTAAAAAGATCCATTGTCTTTTTTATGACAGTGTCACTTTGAGACTTGAGAGCATGTAAGAAAAGAAAAAAAAAAAAATTAAATTAAAATTTAAAAAAATAAATAAAGAAAGCAGATTTTGTCAAACTATGATTGGGTCAAGACACGTGGAGTTTGTCCGCTGTGGCGCATCGAACCACCGCGACATACTCCGTACGAATCGCTTTCACCCTTCAGCAGTTGAGCTCTATTAACAAAGTAACACCAATTTTAAAAACACACCAAGGGTTTCGAGTTTCCACTCGTCCAAACAAATCCAATTACAATGTCGATGCTTCGATTCTGCAATCAAATCAGAAACAATGCTCCTCATTCCTTAAGATTCTCAAGGTAATCTTTCTACTTCCATTTCCAATAATTAATTCGATCATCTTCTTTTCATTCATCCGTTTACGAAGTTACGATTCTGATCGATCAATCGTTTTCTGTTTTTCTGTGTTACAATCGTGATTTAAGCTCTAAAAATCTCATGTTATTGTTCATACTCATGTGCTTTATCATCTCGTTGTTATTTGGGCTGCATTTTCATATTTGGTTTGACAATCGTATCGATCTGAAAATCAGTCGAAATGGCAATTTGATTCATTCCGCTTCCTCGTTTTCTATGTTTAATCGTTTCTAAAAATCTCAATTACCCAAAAGGACATGCACAATACTCATAATTTCATTTAATTATAGGAATAAAGATAAAAAAAAACATGCATGAGAAACATAATTCTCGAAATTACAAGATTTTGATAAGCAAAACTAAGAGTTATCTCTGTTTTTGCATTGATAAATCATAAATATTATACATTTCTGTGATATGTCTGTTTTAGGTTCATTAATTCACTGCAATTTGCAACTGTTAAAGCTGAAGAGATATCAGGCTCTCAGCCTGCTGAAGTACAAAGTTTGGGTAATCACTTCAATTTTAGTAGAATCCTTGAAATTGTTATTTATTTATTTATTTATTTTTTTGACAATCATGGGTTATCATAATTTACAGTTCAGGGGAAATGGATACAAGATGGTAATTGGAATACAATTTTGGATCCTCTAAATGGGGAATCATTCATCAAAGTTTCAGAAGTAGATGAAAGTGGAATAAAGGTATATGCATTATTTAAAGACCAATTTACTCTCTTCCAAATTGAAAATTTGTTTATAAACTTATCTATTTTTTTTTTTTTTTTTTTAATTATCTTATGCAGCCTTTTGTAGAAAGCTTAACTAAGTGCCCTAAACATGGCCTTCATAACCCATTCAAATCCCCAGAGAGGTCTTCTTCTAATTAATTACACAACTTTTATAATTTATACATATCATCAAATATTGATAATTTTTTAGGTATTGATATAAATGTTATTTATAGATATCTTTTATATGGAGATGTATCCGCAAAAGCAGGACATCTTCTTTCCACACCTGAGGTATTAATTAAACTTATAGTAAAAGAAAAAAAAAGCTATGTACATTTTCACATCTGATTTTGTTTTTATATTTAATTGTAATGATTTACTTTTATACCCTTTCAGGTTTCTGATTTCTTTACCAAGTTAGTACAAAGAGTCTCACCAAAGAGTTATCAGCAGGCTTATGCTGAAGTTTATGTTACAGCAAAGTTTCTTGAGAATTTCTCAAGTGATCAGGTACTTAAAATTTATAATTAATGTATTTTTACACATTAAAAAAATATATAAACACTACATTTTTCTGATTAAAAAATTAAAATTGTTCAATAGGTACGTTTTCTTGCAAGATCTTTTGGGGTACCTGGGAATCATCTTGGTCAACAAAGTCATGGTTTCCGCTGGCCTTATGGCCCTGTAAGACATCTTTTAAATATTATTTTTTATAATTAAATTATTAAATTTATTAAATAGTAAAAAATTATGTATTATTTGTTGTCACAGGTGGCGTTAATTACACCATTTAATTTTCCTCTAGAGATTCCTGTACTCCAGCTAATGGGAGCACTTTATATGGGAAACAAGCCTGTCCTTAAAGTCGATAGCAAAGTGAGTTTTTATAACGCATAAAATTGTATAAAATAGTTAATATTTTATAATTATATTTAATATTTTATATTTTGCATGTTTATAGGTATGCATTGTAATGGAGCAAATGCTTCGATTACTCCATGCTTGTGGGATGCCTATGGAAGATGTTGACTTCATCAATTCTGATGGAGGAACAATGAACAAACTACTTTTAGAAGTTTGTTTTTCCAATCTTTTTTATTAAAATTTAATATTAACATTGAGCAAAATTACAAAAAAAACATTATGTTTTGGGTAGTATTGCAGTTTAAACTTTTGACATGTTATCTTTATATCATATATATAACAAGTCAAAATAATATGTCAAAATGGTTAATTTGGAAAATTTTCTTTTGACATGTTATTTTGAATTGTTATATATATGATGTAAAGATAACAAGTCAAAATGGTTAATTTGGAATTTTGACATGTTATCTTTACATCATATATATAACAATTCAAAATAACATGTCAATTTTTTTTTTCCAAATTAACCATTTTGACATGTTATCTTGATATCATATATAACAAGTCAAAATGGTTAATTTGAAATAACGTTTGAAACTTGTATGAATTAATTTGAAAAAATAAAGTATAAGTGGTTAAATTAAACCACAAAATTACCCAAAATATAATGGTCTTTCTATAAATATTCCATTAACAATTTATAATTTTTTGGAAATTGGTTATTAATAATACTCCATTATGATTCAATTATCAGGCAAATCCACGAATGACACTCTTTACGGGTAGTTCAAGAGTAGCAAATAAGTTGGCTTATGATTTAAATGGTCGAGTTAAATTAGAAGATGCAGGATTTGACTGGAAGATCCTTGGCCCTGATGTTCATGAGGTTTATTATTTTACACATTAAACTGTAAAATTTTAATTTTTTTATTTTTTGAAATTATAATATAGATTAAATATTTAAAAATTGTACTTATTGACAGGTGGATTATGTTTCATGGGTTTGTGATCAAGATGCATATGCTTGTAGTGGTCAAAAGTGCTCAGCACAATCATTGTTATTCGTGCACGAGGTTTAATTTTCTACTTTTTTTTTTTTTTTTTACAATTTAGTCCCCCGAGATTCCAATTCTGACAGATTCTATTCCTTTCAGAATTGGGGCAAAACCTCATTCATGCATCAATTAAGCACTCTTGCTGGTAGGAGGAAGCTTGATGATTTGACTATTGGCCCTGTTCTTACAGTTAAGTGTGTATTAAATTAAGCTGCTTTAAAATTTTCAATATTAAATTATTATTTCCGGATTTGCCCCTGAACTAATTGTTTCATCCCTTTAGTTCACAACAAAAGCAATGCTGGACCACAAGAACAATTTGCTTAGGATTCCAGGGGCAAAGTTACTATTTGGTGGTGAAGAATTGGAAAATCATTCGATTCCTTCAATATATGGTGCTATAAAACCAACAGCTATTTTTGTTCCAATTGAACAAATACTAAAGAAAGAACATTATGAGCTTGTTACAAAGGAAATATTTGGCCCATTCCAGGTAACGCTAGCTTAAAAAAAAACATTTTATTAATTGACTTTATAAAAACTGATATTAATGCTTTTTCTTTTTGTTGTTTAGATTATCACCGAGTATAAAGACAACCAAATCCCAATGGTGTTGGAAGCCCTTGAAAGGATGCATGCACATTTAACCGCTGCTGTGGTCTCTAATGATCCGTTGTTTATTCAGGTATTTTGACCATTTTTTCATTTTTCTCTGCGTTGGGAAAAAGGTCTCAAGGATTCCCAACAACCTACCCAATGAAAAATAATAAAGAAATTCGAGACATAAAAACTTCAAAACCGGAGAAAAACCATGGCCTAGATAAATAAAAAAAGTTCCACTATATGATAAATTGTTATAACTTATAATCACATAGACTAATCTCTCAAGCCACCCCAAAAGTTACACCCGCACTCTCCAAAAATTCGACTCGCACCTTTCTTCATTCTGAAACAAGAAAGAAAACCTCACAATGTGTATCGGCATTTTCAAAACAAAGCCTCGGACTCCTTTTATAAGCATGTGATGAGTCGGACTCATTTACAGGATATTTTGGGGCATACGGTTAATGGAACTACATATGTTGGGCTTAGAGCAAGAACTACCGGAGCACCACAGAATCATTGGTGGGTAGAAAAAAACCCTGACATTTATTGTTTTCTTTTTTTATTTTCTTGAAAGTGAAATTATGATGCTAAATGGTATGTTGTTAGGTTTGGACCTGCGGGAGATCCAAGAGGTGCGGGAATAGGAACTCCTGAAGCGATAAAACTTGTGTGGTCTTGTCATAGAGAAGTTATATATGACCATGGACCAGTCCCAAACAACTGGCAAATCCCACCTTCTACTTGAGTCAATTCAATCATAATCTTAACATGACCATGTGTTCTTTCAAGGTTTTGATTTTTAAATTAATTAACATCAACATATGGCCATCGTTTTTTTTTTCTTTCTGTTAGTTGAGCCAACTGTTGAACCAAATAGTGGTTCTACGGCTGATGTTTTGATTCCTAAATTCATGAGAGACATTCAATGTTGCTATGCTTTTTATTTTTTTTTAATTTCAATAATTCATATTTAGCATTTTAGTATTTTTGATTTTTGAAAATATATTTACTTATTGTAACTTTTATGAACAAAACAAGTGTTATGGAATTTGATAGTTGAAAAATAAATTGCGACGACTTATAAAAGTCGGTAGGTGTAGCATTTTGTTTCATAAACAATAAGCAATCTAAATATGTAAAAAGGTTGTTGATATGTAGGCATGTTATAAGAATTTGGTGATTCTGGACCATGCATAAAGAAGCTGAAATTAGCCATATAAGGCAGACAACGACATAGAGCACCCATAAAGAGACAAAAATTGATCCTAACCCCATAAACAAAAACTCGACTTCATAAAATGCAATGAAATAAGTTGATTTCAAAACCATCAAAAGGGGGAATTAAAGTTTTCTAGCAACCAAGTAAGAAGAACAAAGAGGAGTGAAAACCATTTGGGAGATTTTTAGAGGACTCGGGCTTGAGGATGATGATGGAAGAAGATGAATACTTGGATTTTTATGTTGGCTAAGATACATGATGAGGAGGAGCCTTTTGAAGGGTTTGGGCTAAGCTTCGGAGGATATTTGGGCCATAAAATGTGATTTTGTGGGAGTGGCAAAGAAAGACAAATGAAACAAATAAAATCATGGTGATAAGGACATATATGTATTCAAATCAACGTGCTGCGAGACCCATTCATGCGGACCATGTCACATTTTTTCCTAGACTGACGTGGCCTGCGTGAGTCCTACATGGCAAGTTTCATCCTTTCGACTTTTTGCAACTATTTTGAGGGTATTTGCATCTTCGGACATAATAGATTGATGCATTTGTGTAGACGATTTTGGGAGAGTTTTTGAAGGGTTTGAATCATCTCGTTGAAGTTGTGGATGTTGGGCACACTAATTTACTTCTTTTCTATTTTAGCCATGAGTGGCTAAGCTCTTTATAAATCAACATTGGAAGTAGTCCATGACCTTTTAGTTTTCCTTTGAAACTTTTAGTTTCTTATATATGAATGCAATTTCCATATGGATTTCTAAATCATTCTTATGTTTTTTTGTTCATGAGCTTACATGTTTGAATAACAATAGTAAATTATTTTCTTGATTACTTATTAGATATTCAAAACAATTAGTAACAAATGGTTTTTATGGATGTTTTCATCTCATTTTTAACCATAAGTGTTCTCCAAACTCCAAAGTAAAAGTGAAAGGTTTTGACTCTTCCTTTGGATTTGGTGATTCTAACTATCATACTGTTTATGAAGAGTAGGTGGTTGCTGCTTTTAAGTTGATATAGCCGAATTAGATTGATCTACAAGTACTGCACCATAAATCTTGATGATAAGTTAGCTAATTGTCTATGTGATGAATTCCAATGTTGATTATCCTATCCTTATTAATTCATATCACTAATTTGCATCATTTACTTGTTTTTTGCAAATTTAGATTTCCAAACAAATAACTAAAAATCCTTATTTTTATTTAAAGCTTGTCACAAATTATTTTCACGAATAGATCATATGGATTCAGAAACTGAACTAATCTCCATGTATTCAATCCTCTTGTTAGTATTCACTTTAAAATGTGTTAGAATATAGGGTTATTTATTTGTTGGGCTAGTTTAACATGTGTTAGAACATAGGGTTATTTTGATACCCAATCATTTGTGTAAGTAGAGTCGTAGTGGATGTGTTAAGGATTATGAAACATCCCACATATGGGTTAGTTTAAAATAGTTTATCAAAAATCCAATTTTAAGATTAAAATTTTCAGTAGTTCAAACATGCGGAAATGTGGTCCCAAAGTTCAAGTTTAAACATAGTGTGTTAAGTTGCAAGGACATATCAATCAATAAAAAGAATATAATAGCGGTAAACAATACATATCCAAAAATATTCTAATATATCCAAGCTTCTCTAACTTCAGACTTCATCAAATGATATTATCTAAATTTATGTCAAAATACATGTTAACATTTAAAGGCATTGGATAAGGTTGATGATCCTATTCTGAAGTCAAAACCTCCAAAATATTTTTAAAATATATCAAAGTTTAATAAGTTCAATGGTTGGGTAAGAAGCAATTCAAAGTTGTTAGGTCCGAATCTGGATCTATCACTGATAATCAAACAATCACGAAACAAGAATAAGATGAATGAATTGAGCTTGCATACGATTAAACACTTGAATCGTCAGATACAACTCAAATACCAGCCGTAAACTCTAGAGCATCAAACCCCTCAAAAGACAAACTCGTAGACTATTTATACTAGACAAGACCACAAACATAGTTTGCTGCCGTAAACACGTTTACGGTCGTAAACACCACAAAACACAGACTAAACAATAAGTGCAATTACAGACATAAACCAAAACAAATCACATGCTAAGCCTAGCCCAAACCATTAATAAGACCCTTCAATCTCCCCCTTGGTTTGGAGCAGGCTTGGATTTAGTCTTTGTCAACAACCAGCACATCGGATCTCCCCATAGCTCCATTCCATATTCTCTTGTCAATAATCGTAGCCACCATCCTTGTATATTCCTTTGCAGCAGGTTCAAATAACTCATTAGCAACAATAATTTGATGATTTGCAAGCTGATGAATGTCCCGCTCACCAAACTGGAGTAGATCCCTTTTGTCATACAAGCGAATGCAATCTTCTTTGAGCTTGATAACAGCAACATCTGATGTTTCATCATACACCCAATACAACATAGAGTGAAGAGATACATCATGACAATTTTGAGGAACAGGGATGTGTTTGACTTGAGCAGTGGCAGGCCACATCACTGCCCGAATAGGCTCGCTGGTTTCGTGATCCAAAACGTGCTTGTGAACTGCAACAAAAGACTCCGCAGTTTTCATTGATGGAAAGCCCTTGGCCACTTGATCTTCCAAGAAAGATTTGTATTGGCTAGCCTTGGGATTCTTTGACGGATTTGAGAAGGGAGCTTTAGATAGCTCAATAAGATCAACTTTGGTAAAGGAGTGGAAATCATGAGCATCCTTGTACAATTCTTTATTCCCACTCTTCCTTCGTACCATAAACATATCCAGCGTATCATGAAATCCCCATGATATAATTCCTGACCTATCACCATATACGTCTCTGAAAGTTTGAGTGCTCAGGTCAGTGAAAGTTATGCGAGGCCTATCCCAAGGAGATTTATGATCCACACTTCTTTTAAATAACCATTTGTTCTTGTCAGTTGACTTATCAGCGACTTTCTTCCTTTTGGCACCTTTTGCCTTTGCAGCTCTAGAGGCCTGTTCTGGATCCACTTCAAAACGATCTACAACAATTGGGGATCTGATTGGTTGAGAGGAAATGGGAGCATCAACATGATGAGTATCTGGAACAGGGGAATCGACATGAGGTTCATCAGCAGTTGTCTTGAAATCATCACCAAACCTGCTTTCAAGCTTCTTTTGAAACTCTAGAAAACTTGCAGCCAGACTACCATATTGAGTCTGAAGATCTGCAATTTGCTTGGTCTTCAAAGTATTTTCTTCATTAAGTTCGGCCATTTGAATATTGAGCTCGGTATTCTCTGATTGGAGATCTGCGACCTTTATAACAAGCTCAATATTTCTTTGATCAAGTTCTACATTTTTTTGTTTGATGGCGTCGAGCTGGCTTTGAAGTCCATGGAGAGAGGGGGAGTCATTTCTTGTGTTGTCATCTCCGATAAAGATTCCCTTGCCACGAGAAGGTGGTGTCGAAAATTGATCTTCAGCTAACAGATGAGCTAGCTTGACTGAGGCATCATCTTCGTTTGGTCTAGGAGATGAAGGATCTGCTTCAAATGAGGGACCACCAGCTTCAAATACATTGCTAGGGCCTTCACTGATGGGTTCGGTTGAGACAATAGCTGATGTGATTGTTGGTGGAGCTGTAGCACCTTGTGTCGTTGTGCTCTGAGTTGCTAACCTCAGTACAAGTCTACGGCGTTTGTTAGGAGGAGGGGTGGCTTGAGAGGTGGTAAGATCTTCTTCCATTGGCAATGATGTAGGTAGGTCAGTGTCAAGGGGAGGAATCCCTGACACTATCACCATAGGAATTACTATTTCTGCCGCTGGATTTGAAGCAGGAGGAGAGACTACAAAAACGTCTTCTTCAATCCTTGTCTCAGTGGTCACAGGAACCACTTCATTGACATCGTCAAGCAAGTTTTTGAGGTTCACCTCAGACAGAAAGTCATCATTTCCACCAAAGTTTTGTGGAATATCATCTCGATCAAATCCCGATAAATCAACATTCTCATCTTCTTCGTCATCTTTTCTCGATTCCTCATTGTAGTCACTCTGAACCTGAACAGCTTGCAATTCGAGTTCATCATCAACTTGAGTCTTTTGAGCAGGAGTCTCGTCATCTTCATGTTCAGAAGCAGTGATAATAAACTCAGAGGACACTTTTTCTGATGAAGTCGGCTCTGATAAAGTCTTCTTAGAGGTTTCATGGGATTCGAAAGATTCATTAATCTCCGCAAATTGTCCGAACTTCACCAAGGGATGTAAACCTTGAAATATCACTTTGACCTTTCTATTTTGTTTAATAAGACCAACGGTGTGAGGGCCTAGGGACTTTGTATCCATCTTTTCACCAGACTTGACCATATCCGGGAATTGATCGTCAATAAAAGCTTGAATGAATCGGGGATACATCAGAAAGGAGTCTCTGTTTCCCCGAGTCATGGCACCAATATTTACTAAAAACTCATCAAAGATATACTTTGAAAAGTTATATTTGTTGCCGGATGCCAAAGATACAATCGCTCCCGTGTTTCTGATTGAGATCTCATCTGCTCCCGATCTCCGTCCTGACACGCAACTAATGAACACGTGAGCCAAGAAGCGCCAGTAAGGAGGCAAGAGCTTTTTCATGATAGGAGGATAAGATCCCTCATATCCCATTCTTTCAAGAATCTTTGGAATTTCCGCAGCATCAACTTTAGTTAGATAGTTAGAATCATCAATTTGTCTCTGATATATTGCTCCGAAATCTTGATCTTGCAGTTTTGCACCACAGCTTCAATAATTACTTCTTTATTCTTCTCGGTCATCTTGGCTGATTTCCAGAACTCTTGAATAAGACATTCATAAATGACAGGATTCACTGTGATTGCATAAGCCAAGCAACATTCTCGTAAGCGATACATCATGGACATGAAATCTTTGTGAGCCTCTGGTGGATCATCCAACACTATTGCAAGATTGTGCATCTCAGCTGTCTTAAGATATGCCATTATCTGCACTTAAACAAGCCAAGTAAGAAAAAATAGTTTACGGTTAAACTAGGTCAACGGATCGTAAACGGAGTTTACGGCCGTAAGGTCAAACCTAGTTTACAGTTGTAAGACCAAAGGACCGTTTACGGTCGCAAAGGTCAAAGCGGGTTTGTGGTCTATGAAGTAAAACAAGTTTACGGTCTATGAAGCAAAACGAGTTTACGGTCTATGAATTTACGCTGTATGAGTTTACGGTGTATGAACATTCGAACACCGTAAACTCCGACAGTCTTCAAACGCAAAATTCTCCTATGATTCTAAGTCGATTCGAACAAAAAGTTACAAGTTCAGGGTCGGAATTAACATACCTTTGACGAGGACTAAACGATTTTGAGAAAACTCACACTTGATTTTCGAAGATTAGAGAGAAAAAGGGGCAGTTTACGCTTTTTGAATGAGGGAGGCGGTAAAGAGAGTTTACCGCAGTAAACTCCCACATTTATACTCCTTTGACTTTTCAAACCGCATACACTGTTAAATTGCCAGTCCAATTTCCAAACAGATTTTTCAAAAAATAAAACTTTTTGAGGATTATTAAAAAAACTAAAAGTAAAAATAAAAAAAATTAACATAAAATAAAAATATTCTAATTTCAACAAATAATAAAAAATTTGTCTATTAGTTAAAAATTAAAAATAAAATAAAATAAAAAATAAAAAAAAATTCTAACTAAATAATATGTGTAAGTAAACTTTTTGACTTCATCTTGAGATACTAGGATCAAAGTTGTTAGACAATCTTTATCCACTTGTCGGTACCTTTCATATTCACATCTTTGTCTGGTCGATCGTCGGTATTGTGGTCCACTTAAACACGAAAAATTATGATAGATTTAGGACATACTATTTGTTAGAAGACAGGGTGAAATTAAAATCCTAAAATTTATATCTGAGCCTAATTCCTTAGATACTATATCTTAAGGTCCATTCATCTGACGACGACCAGGGATATTGCTGTCCACCTAAATTGAGCAGCGAGATCTATAGACAATCTGTATGTGTTCAATTTTAAGTGTACTAGAACGTGTTTCCCGCTTCCTGATATGCCTTAGCCATCAAGAACTTCCAGAGTACTCCTTACACCGGGTGAGCAGACAACCATTCAGAGAGAGGATAGATTCAGAATTCTATTACTTGTTACTTCAGAGGGGTTGAGAAGTAGAAGGTTGCATATGCTGTGTACCAGGTCGGATTAGAAGTCACGCAAAGGAGACAACATATGGCTAACAGATAAGAAGTATTTCACATATATAACATGCAGAGAAATAGAGTTGCATATGTTGTGTACCAGGTCGGATTGGAAGTCACGCAAAGGAGACAACATATGACTAACAGACGGAAAGAAAGAAAATGATATTCTACAGACCTAATTTATCGGAATTTACCAGTCGCCCCATCCAACCGGAATTAAGGACAGAATTTGCACATCGAGGAAGAGTTAAACCACGGTTCCAAGTACGGGTTCAATTTATGTGACGAGTAGATTCCTATATATATCTCCCTGCTCAATCTATCCGAGCGTCGTATTGTCAGGCTAAACGTATCTAACTAGGTCAAGATTTGTCAAGTCTATAAATTTCCTAAGTTCAACTCTGCCTAGTCAAGTCCATTTAGAATCTTTCGTGCCTACCGACGCATCAAACCAGAGCATAGACCCTTCAACTTCGGGTACGTTACACAGACTCAGGTTGCCTGTTATCACTTGATAATATCACTTCCCAGAATATCTCCCTCAAGCACATTTCATAACCAACATATATATTTTTTTTGATTTTTTGATTTTCTAATGTTTTTGGATTTTTGTTTATTTTTCTTTGTTTTTGGATTTTTTTGTTTATTTCTCCCCCTAAATTTGTGCATGGGAAAGAATGAAATGACTTAAAATGCGCAAATTTAAACTAAGAAAGACCCTTGAGAGAAACCCTAATAGTGCTTGAGCGTTTGTGAGAGAAAAGAAGCCATTATTTGACCTTTTGTGGGTTTGTTTTGCAAGAAGAAGTTGATTCCAGCTTAGAGGAGGCCAAGGAGGTTGCATATTTGTGGATTTCAAGCAGAGGGCATCATCTTTGAGGTAGCATATCGACCCTCTTTCTTTTTTGTCAAAGAATCCATGGATCTAGGGTTTCCTATACCCTTTATTGGGTTGATTTGTTGGGAATATGGTCCCTTATCATGTTTAGACTTCAGATATGGACCCATAGTGGTCCAGAGAATGTCATCCATCTTGCTTTATGTTGGGTTATGGAAGAAATGGACTTAGAATGTTGTATTTGGGGCTAAATCATCAAGTAGTGTCATTTGGACGTTACATGAGTATCAAGTTTGAAGCTTTACGTGTTTATTGAGCTTGGGAAGGTTAGATCTATGGATTAGAGGAACAGATCTGACCTCAGAAGGTCATTTGAGTGTGAGCAAGGAATGAACTCGTCAAGTCCATGAGCGACTCGACGAGTCGAGTCGGGGTTGCCCCGCGATTCGTGACAGGTGTAACTCGCCGAGTGGAATGATGACTTGACGAGTCAAGAGAGGCTGAAAGGATTCAGAGAACCCGCATGGACTCGCCGAGTTGCCCATGTGCACTTGACGAGTCGGGTCATAGTTTGACCATTGACTTTCGTTGACTTTAGGGTTCTGGTCAGGACTGATTAAGGAGAGTTCAAGATAGGGTAGAATGGCCTTCTACCCAGTTTATAGAGATGAAATCATGAGAGAACTCTGATCAGGATTTTATTTGAATAATAGGAGAAGGCTAGGTTGGGACGTTGAGCACGAGAGTTTATCCGACTTCATTAAGGTGAGTCTTCTCACTATACTGTATCTGGAAGGGTACCTATGTGTGACCGGAAGGTCTTATATTCTATGAGATGTATGAGCTGTATGTTGTTATGTGATATGTATGTGTTATCAAGCTTATGTGTGTTATGGACCGGAAGGTCAAGAGGTTCGGATTGGAAGGTCGATACGGGTATGACCGGAAGGTCTACTGGGATTCGGGACGGAAGTCCCCTGAGACATATGGATCGGAAGATCCTGTAGAGTGATGGCCTGGAAAGGCGTATGTGTGGTATGTGGTATTTGGGGAACTCACTAAGCATTTATGCTTACAGTTGTTGTGTTATGTGTTTCAGGTACTAGCGAGGATCGCAGGAAGGCGCCGGCATGATCCATACACACTCATAGAGATTATGTTTGAGATTCTAGGAATTGTTTTGTTATGATAACATTGGATACATTATGTTTTGATATTGTTTTTGATGATTAAAAGTATGAATTAAAAATGAAAAATTGTTTTGGAAATTTACGTCGTTACACCCAACAACTAGGATATGCATACATCCTATTCTCACTCTCTTAATGGTGGCTAATTATCCCTTATCTAGCCTGCTACACCCACACTCACTCATGAAACTTCCACCAACCTTGCAGCCACTTGGGCATGCTAATCAGACATAACGATGGATTATATAGAAAGTCAAATACTTGATTTTACCCTAAGCCCTCTACTAGACAAGGACCAGGAAATAAGGCTAAATCAAACATTCTCAGGCTACAAAATCTTAGTTATGTACAACTATGATGCACATAATAAGAAAGTACATTAATGATATCAATTTCATTGATCACACTAGAAGTTCTCCTAGGCTACCATGCATCATACATCAGTCAATTCTATCATATAATTCCTGAAGATCCCTAGCCTACTTTTACCATGCAGTTCTATCATAATCATCATAAGCAAATAAAGTGTGGGCAACTTAGGGTATACTTTTGTGCTCCTGCTGATTGTACACATTTCATCCTCCCTTGGTTACATTTCGAAACAATTTGGAAAACTTTTTTTAGATCCTTAGTTTGAGTTTGGATTCACACAAATGCTCATATAATTCTCTAAAACATAGCTCTGATACCAACTTGTAACATCCGGAAAATCAAGTTAAAATTTTTCAATTTCAAAACCAACCCAAAAGCATAAATGTTTACAAAACATGATTCTCGAATTTAAAAATCATATATCAAAGTTTCATAAAATCAAATCTCATAAAATCCAAATGATGTACACGATCAAGCCTT